>NW_020455415.1:786776-918454 GCF_003342845.1 Nothoprocta perdicaria | reverse complement strand
CGGGCAGGCGGGCAGCCGCGGCCCGCAGGTGAGCGCGGCGGGACGCTACCGGTTCCGTCCACGGCGGGGTCCCCGTGTCGTGCGGGGCCTGTGGGACCGGCGCGGCCGCGATCCGCGCGGGGCGGCAGCGCTGCCGGCCGGGGCAGCTGCTCCCGTGGGAGCTCTGGGGGAGGAACCAGTTGTGGGAGGCCCGGGACGAGCGCCCCGTTTGCAAGGGGAAGGACGAGGGACGAGCGCCCCGATTGCACGGGGGGGACGAGGGGAGCGCCCCGTTTGCACGGGGGAACAAGGGAAGAACGCCCGTTTTTTGGGGCTGTGCTGCCCCTTTTGCAGGGGGAAAGTGCTGCGTTCCCTTGGGCAGGGGGGCAAGGCGAATGTGCCGTGGCTTTAGCTGGGAGGGGGGGCTGCTCTGCTTGGTGCCCCTCAAGGGGAAGAAATGGAGGCTGCTCCTTGCGCAGGGGGGTGACCCCCTTGGCAAGGGGCCGCCCTGGGTGCAGGAGGGTCCCGGTGCCCCCTGATGTGGGGTGCTCGGGGCCATGGGGCTGGGGACTCGGGCAAAGGGGTCGGGGTGGGGTACCGACCCAAAAAGCGCTGGTGGGGGTACCCCCCCCAAGGGGGTCCCTGTGGGGTCCCCTGCCCCCGATCTCCTTCCCGAAAAGTGCCCTCTGCCCCAGCCCGCCCTGTCCAGGCGTTGCTTTGTGGCCCTCGTCCCCGTTTTCTTTCTTTTTCCCCCCAACACTTTGTGCTACTCTGCGTTTATTGTTCCAGGGCCTTTAAATAGGGCAGCTGAGTTTGGGATGCAGGAAGGAATCTGAGGGATTAGTCTGTGATGCTGCTTTTAGAAGTGGGTGTTTCTGTAGGCTGCGATCCACTTGCTAGTTCCCTTTACCTGATTCACGTGAAAATTTAGGCCAAGCTCGCTTTTGACCAGGAGCTTCCCAGGACTCTGCCTTCTTCTAAGAAGTCTGACGTTAGCTTGAGAGCTCTGCAGCTCTTGATGGGCCCCTCCGTGCAGCTCCGGGGTGCACAGCGAGGTGCACATCGTGTTTCTGCTTCACGTGGCTCCGAGGCTTCAGTGTTCTGCACCTTGACGGAACTGATGCCGGCCGGGACCTGCTGTGAAGGCTGTGTCGGAAATTATCTCCCTTCTTAAGGACGTCTCCTGCATTTGAATGGAGTCTTCCCTGTTCCTTCCCGGGTGAGCTGTGCATGGAGATAATGCTAATGAGGGACCTCCAGGGCACTCTCCCCACTTCTCCGGTTTCATGGTAGAGCCTGTTCTGCAGTGCAGTCCCGGTTGATGGACTCGGATGCGCTGCGGAGCCCTGGTAGGGAAAAGTTTGGGTAGGAGCTAGAACTAAACCATGCCTTGAATGCCCTTTGGTCTCTTTGATTTGGTGAGTTCTGAAACTGTTTCTAAACTTTTTGCCTTTCTTATGAAGTGAAAAAAAAAAAAAATCACAGGGAGCTGCCAGCACAAATTATCGTGCTGCCCTGCTTCAAAGCAGCAGGGTTGTTTCTAGTGAGCGCTGGCTTGACACCAGGTATCAAAAATGAATTTAAGTGGCTTTGCCCCAGCAGACTTTCTTCTTATTATTATTATTTTAGTTCTAAATAGCTTCTGCTGCTTTATAATTCCCTCAACTGAAAGTCATCTGAGGCACTGGGTTACCTTTAGCTAGTTTATAGTGGTAATGGTGACTCGAGTAGTTCTGCGGCTGTCCTGCCGCAGCTTCTGGTGGTCCCACGGTGTGGAGCAGGTCGGCAAACTCTTCTGGCTCATGGAAAAGTTGCATGCACGGACTTGCTGATCCAGTTTGCAATGTGGGCCCACAAATGATGGGAGAGCGTGACCAGGGAAGAAGATGGACTGCAGGGAGCATCTAAACCAAGATTGTGGGGAGCTGGCTTGTGTGCTATGGGGCTGAGTAGGGTGGAGCAAGGAGGGAGCATTTTCAGCTGGTGTCAGCTGAAGGCATCGAGATCCACCTGGAACCCTTCATTAGGCTCTGAGGGGGCTTGAAGAAGAACCTAATGTAGCTGCTGCAGAAGGGGCCCTTGTGCGGGTGCTTGAACTGTCTGAAAACACAGGGGGATTGGGCATGCAGAGTAAAACTTGTTTCTCTTGAATACTGGTAACTTTTAAACATTCATTTATTTTTCCTGTTTTACAGTCAGCTGAGGAAATGTAGAAAGCATTTAATTCTTGGAGCTCATTTAAAGAAAGTCTCAGACTATCTGGTGTTTCTGCGTGTAATACGATGCTCGTACATGGCTCTGGGACAGCGGGGATCAAGCCCAGGAGGTCTGGATCTAAAAGCAAATCCTCTGCTGTCTGCACTACAAGTTCCACCAATGCTACCTCGAGGGCTGTGTGTTCTTGGTGTGGTCCAGTTATTACGAAGGGCTAATTAGCCAACAGAGAGACCTGTTGGTTGAGGCTCCGCATGAATTTGCAGCGTGTTCTGCTCGAAGTGTTTCTGCTAGTGTTACTGTGTCGCCTCCACAAACACAGCAATCAAAGCTGTCAAAACTGCTCTTCTTCCTCATAGCTGTTTTATTGCTCAAATAGCTGTGATGCTTAGTAGTTTTTTTCTTCACTTTTAGGCAGTATCTTTGCTGGCAAAGTTTCCTACGGAGTTGTATCAAGGTAAAATGGAACAAATGGAGCAATTGAAGTGTTTGTTTTAAGGTGTTTAAGTTGTTTTAAGCACTAAGCCCTAGCTTGGGAAAGGTGTGCAGTGTTTGGCCATTTTGCTGTTATCAGTAGTGCAAAACTTTCCTAATGACTCTTATTAGCTTACGAAAGTTGACTTCAATGGCCCCAGGCTAGATTCTCATGGCCAGCACCTTTATCACAGATCTCAGTCTGTGTGGGTATCCGGGTGAGTGGGAGGTAGAAGCTTAAATGAGCGGGGCTGCACATGTTCTACTTTCATTCCAGGTTTTCTGCTTGAAGGGTTTGGGGCCTCTCTTTTTTTGAATTCTCTTTCTGAGTTTTGTATTGCATTGTTGAAATACTGGGCGGAAACATTTTTATTCTGCTCTTTTAACTGCTTGTTAGGTTTCCTAAATTTTTGGGGCTAGAATGTTATTAAGAACCGAGTCTGGAAGAAATATTTTGTAGTATATTAGTGATCCCTTAGCCAAGTGTCTTTGAAAAACTTGAAGATGGATAAGCAGTATTAAATAATCTTGCGAAGAAAAGGCGTAGTCAGTATCAGAGATCTTTGACTTGCTGGTTTTATTGGAGTTATTTGTATAAAGACAAACTTCTTTTTGCAGTGCCTCCAAAAGCTCCATGCTGTGGTGGGTGTTTCTGGTGAAAAGCTCAGTTTATGGTGAAACCCTCAGTGTATAGTGAAAATAGCTCTGTTTAATATCCTATTTAGGAGACCTCTGACAAGTTGCTTGGGACTGTAGCTACCTTGATGTGAGATACAGGGCATTGCACTGGGAGATTTGATTTTGGTGATGGAAGCATTTCAGAAGTGCATTTCTGAAGGCAGCCTTTGGATTAAGAGGTGGTGATGGAGCGTCTGTCTGAATGTACGAAGAGCTGGCAAGCTGGGACAAAAGTTCAATTTAATTCCTTTATTTGACTATTTCAGAAGGCCAGTCAGAAGAAAATGCAAAAGTTTTCATATGGTCAGTGAAACAGCCTGTTTGTAATGAAGTTGATATCTTCCCTGCCTATTTTGAGAAGCTATTTTTAACTGAATCAGGTATATTAAGTTTCTGGATAATGCCACAACTGCTGATTTGTGGTGTTAATCAGTGTTTTTGCGTGAAACTCCCTGTGAGAAATAATGTCATTTTGTTTCCTTTTGTGGAAACGGTACTTTGGTAAATACTCATGTCGCTGGCCACGTGGTTTCTCAGGGCTTTTGTTTTAAGCTCTTTGTGCCTCATGCAGCTGCTCTCGGCCTCCTCTGTGGTTGTAAAATCTGGGGGATTTGCTGGGCACTGCCAATACAGTCTCCATTTTTAAAGCTGTTCTGCTCGTTCCTTTTAATAGGACGTACTTAAAATGCATGAATGCTTATGTAGGGGTAAAAGTATATTGTAAACAGAAGTTTTGCTGTCAGAGGAGTTCTTAAATATTTTGTCTTATCCTGAAGTTGTTGAAATCTTGTAAGTGAAAGATCTCTCCCTGTTTCTGACTTAAATTCCTCAGTCTTACGGGTGCCATGTGCCTCTTGAGCTACCAAATTTATATATATTTTGCTGCTCCTTTTGGATGGACACCGTTTTGGAGGGCCTGAGCACACAGTGGTGCATGGAGAAAGATATAAACAGGACAAAACTGCTTAGGTTTTTATATAGGTGCAGATGGGACCAGGGATGGAAGTGCCTGTGAATGGTGGTTCAAAGCGTGTGAGAACTAGTGTAGTGTTGGCCCAAAGCTTCAGCTTGGGGTTGGGAAGCTGAAGATGGGAGTCTGTCCCAGCTCTGAGGCCTTACAGTTATTTTAACAGGTATTGCAGTGCTTGGCGCATCTCCATGTGTTAGTTCCTCTGTGTTAGTTCCATTTCTGCGAATGTAGAAAAGATTTTGTTCCCTTGTTCTTGGTGAGTAATATAAACTGAGCAGGCTGTTTTTGGCCTTCTGTGTCATTTGGAGCTGCTAGACCAGGATTTAGCGACACAGCGAATGAGAACCGTGTGTGCTCTGAGCCAGCTTGATTCCACCTCCATCTGGCCAACTGCAGACACGTCTGAGGAAGATTGGGTTCCATGTTGTGAGAAAAATAAAATACAAATTTGGAGTTTTGCAAGGATTCATGATTAAATGTCAGGGTGCAATTCCGTAGATCCAGTAAAGCAAGGGCATACAGGTAAAGTTCAGTCTGACTCCTTTGTCTTGATTGCTTTCTAGGATCTTTCTGTGAGTGGTCTGTTTTGCTAGTCTCAAGTTGTGTTTCATTTAACATCGTGGGAACTTTGGATTCTTCTGCATAACTGACCTTATCTGATAATGCTAATGTGATAATGTGAAATATCTATCAGGATGTTAAGATGGTCTAAAATATCCAGTATTTTTTTCCTGTACAAGCACAAAAACTGAATTTTTAAAATCCAATCTCTATTTCTATAGTGTACATTGACATAGTGTATTTTCTGTAATTAAGAAATAAATGCCAGGTTTTCATTTCTTTAAATTTTAGGCATATTCATAAGCCTGCTAAGGCCTGCAAGTTAAAGTGCATGATTTCCACTTGGAGGACCAAATCTGATGGCAGAGACTTGGGGACAGCAAGGGGACGATCCTGCCTTGTGGCTGCTGCAAACTCCCGCCGCATCCTTTGCACCACTCGTGTGATTGCAGGGCGATTTCTTTCCTGCTGCTTATCTCATGGGAACGAACCCACTCAGTAACACTCTTTTTTTAATCAGTTCAACTCGCCCCAGGGCTGCACCGTGCTGCTTGCTGCCCTCACAAGCCGAGGTGGGAAACTGGAGGTGCGCGGAGGGGAAGCAGGACTTGTACACGTGGTGGAGCATCCAACTGCACCTCGCAGGAGGCTCTTGGAGGAAGCCCAGAGGAGGAAACGGGCTGTTCTTCGGCCTCGTCAGCGCCTGACTTGGCAGTGCCCGACTTGCTCAAGTAGCTGCTGAGTTACGAAACAGGTTTGGTTCTGGGCAAGTTTTTTGCTGCCCACGGCTTTTGCGCAGAGCAGGGGAAGTGACTAGTGTGCCCGTTATGTCAAGAAAGCCCAGAGTGGCACTGGAGTCCTTCAGGCTTGGCCTGGCAGCAGGATTTTGGCCTCCTGTCTATTTTATATTGCTTTTGTTGCAAGTTTGTATGGAAAGGTTTTAACAAGAACAAGACTCAGTTGAGAAGTCAATTTTGTTCCCTTGAACCCTGAGTTAGTAGCTGAGCAGACGTGAGAGTCGATGTGTGTTGGAGCCCTCGGCAGCTACACGGATCACACAGGTCTCTTGTGGCTAGTGGTGCTCCTCACCAAGGACGAATGCCAAGTATTTGCTGTATGATGCTTCGTTCTCAATTAGCTCTGAACTGTAGCTAACCTTAATGTTAAAGGGCAAAGCAGTGGATTGGGGAAGGACGGAAGGGCTAGTGGGCAATTCGGGGCTCCGGGTGCGACTTGCTACCACCTCTTCCTCTCATGTTCTTAATTTCCAGACTGACAGTTTTACTATATAAAGGAGAAGAGCAATGAGATGATGATAATATCATTTTCCATCAGTTAGTGGCAGAGTGTTATCTCATCCTGTTAAGGCTGCAAATACCACTAACTGTGAGAGGCTGCCCTCCGTTTTTACAAGCAGACTAATGCTTTTCAGGAACAGTTTGGTAGCTTTGCTTAATGTAACGTGGAATGATTGGAGGAGTTTGCAGAAAGGCTACAAACAGATCACGATCCAACTCCCCTAGCATCTCCTTTTTGCCTGGAGATAATGAAACTGAGTTTTCTAATTGGTATTATTGATGACATATTTGGTTGGTACGATAATTTAGAGTGTCAAGCTTACCAACTTTGAACCTTTTTAAAGAAGACGGTAATCATTTATGGAAAAACCATCACACAGCTTTGTGTGATATCTACATCTAGCTCATACTGTTGTTGTCCTCTCAGATTTTTTTCCTGTAAAACTCATGGTCCCGCTAAAGGGCAAGTGCTTTGGTGAGACTGCAGCGATCTCGTACTGGGTGAAGGAGGAGGTTGAGGCAGAGCAATTTGGGCAGGGAGGAGATGACTCCAGTGCCAAGCGCTGTCACCACACTGGTGAGGACCAAGTGGCCAAGTGCCCCATGTGCAGGACAGGCCACACGGAGGCTGTAAACGGACCTGGTTAGAAGCTCAATTTCTTTTTTCATGGGTAAAAATAACGGTAGGAGCAAGCTGGCCTGGAGGACGAGGAAGTGCAGGAGAAGAGGTTGCGTGGCAACGCGCTCCAGAGCAGGGCCTCGGGAATAAATAGTGATGGAAAAAGAAAGGGGAGGAGGAAAAAAGGAGTGGGCTGGAGGGAAAAACGCTATCTTTGTGTTGGCTTTCGTGTTTCGATGCCATCCCAGATGTGCGTAACAAGCCGGACGTTGTTCTCCTTTCTCGTTACTGATGGCCTTTCATAAGGAGCGCCGCTGTGGCCCGGCGTGTGTCACTGGAGGAGCCCGGCGCTGCTCTGCAGAGAGGCAGCTTATGCAAAATGCCCTAATGCCACAGGGGGTGGCAGGAAGCCGGCAACTTAGGCTCGGTTTTAGGGCACTCGTGCCAGTGCATAGTGTTTTCTAGTGACAACTTCTTGGTTTTCTTTCCTTCAGTGGCTCTTGCATGTGATTCAGGAAGAAGACTCTTAAATCATTCCTTCCATATTAATGCTCCTTTAACTCTCAAATGTGCGATGGCTGCCCATATCCATGTGTATTTATGTATAAAAGCAAAATAACTTGGTGCCTCTTGTGGAGGAATATCAAGAGGAAGCAAGTTTCCTGCAGTAGAACTGCAGTAGCCTCTTTAGCCTTCTGATAACTTCATCCCTTCGGTTGAGTTTGAATGCTGTGTAGCAGCTAGCATTATTTCTCAGCAGTTTGTATTAGTTAGCATGGAGCTTCCTACAAGTTCTGTTGCCTGTAGGACTGCTGTATTGTTTTTACTGGAAGAATGATTGTGCTCCAGGTTTTCAAGTGCTTGTATTGGAAAGCTGTTTTTCTTCCCTTTACTTTTACTGTGCAAGTGACCCTCCCTGGTACTACTCGAATACAAGTTGCTGAATTATGTGCGAGTTGCACTGTAATTATTTTGTTTTCTGATAGAAAACACAGAGGAAGTGAGAGCAGGCAGTGCTGTTTCCTCAATCTAAATTGGATTAAAATCGTTAAAAAATAAAGGGTGGGGGGGTGGAGGGAAACAGGGAAACACCCTGCTAATTATTCTTTGTGGTTTTGGGTGACTTTTTTTTTTTTTTAATTGGGCATACAATAGCTATTCACTATAAACATGAAAATCAGTCTCTCCCAACTTCTGCTCTCCAGTGCTTCATTCTCCACGTGGAGAATGGGCTGTGAAATCCTGCTCCGTAACCTCGGCCTGTTCCAAGCCAGTTGTTGCCCGGATTCTTCTTGCGGGAGCTTCCTGCCGTGGTAGCAACTGCAGAGTGAATTAATGAAAAGCTTGTTTGGTTTAGTGCAACAGTGCAAGGCTTTATTCCTCTTAAAATACTGCGATTCACATGCATTCAGTGATTGACCCAAGCTGGTGGCTCTAAGGAAATGCAATGTTGATGAGGCACAAAGAGACAGAGACCAGGTGTAAATGGAAAAAGTGATCTAACTTGTTTCCTCCAATATAGCTGTTGAACTGAAATTGGTTTTTATTTGCTGCCTGGATCTTGAAGAAGTATATGTTATAAATACACAGTATAAATATTCAGTATACATGGACGAGAGCAGAATAGGAGAGATTTGTAGCAAATTAAATGAACTTTTTAGATAAAAGGGGGGAACTTTTCAGTTTTCCACTCAAAGTGAAGATAGAGCTCACGGAGCTGCAGGAGGTAATAGTCAGCTCTTCTGCAGATGCTGCATTTTGAGGTTTCTTTTAAATGAAATCTACAGTGGATAATAATGTGCAAGTGTATGTGACTTTTTTTTTTCTCTTCCTGAATCTTGTTTTAGATGTCAAAATTAACCTGGATTACTTGGGAATGGCGAAACGTAGCCCTGGGATCCTGCCATGAACAGTAAGAAAGTTGAGATGCTTTGTGTATGCAACTAATTAATAATAATAATAATAAATTAAGACTTAGTGAAACTGCTTCTGTTCAGTTAGCATAGCTAGTCAACACCTTTGGTAGTTCAGTGTGGATATAATTCAAACTTTTCATTGAGTAATGGGGCAGTGCAGTAAATCTGTTATACTGAAAAAATACCAACCTTAGAGTTGATATAAATTAGAAATAATATAAAATTTTGATTTGGAGAGTTGCTCTATGGTTTATTAGCAGTTTTGGGGGTTGTGCACAATTCTCACAAGATGTTGCATGAAGGTGCTCACAGGCATTTCGAGGAGATGAGAACTACATTTGCTCAGGTGTTTACAGCTGTGCAAGGGAGTGCTCCTTGGCCTGGGGAACCTCTGCAGCCGGTAGGACGCTGGAGGTGGACAGGCTATTATGGGGAATGCATTACCATAATTATTAATTATAATTATATGCTATTGGAGAAGGGCATTCCCTATTAGTCATGCTGTTTGCAGTGTTGCTGAAGCAGCTGCTACTGAGCAGATAACTTGGGTAAATTGATCTTTGCATTTTATATATTTTTAAATTTTATTTTATATTTTATATATTGAATCTTTTATATTTGACTTCTACAGAGTGTTTTCCTTACATGAAGTTTAGTATTTAATAGATGTTTGCATAGTTTCTGTAACCATGAGAGCAAGCACCTTTAAAAATATCTTTTGAGGGTTCATTCTTTAATTCAGATGTTTTTGTGTTGTCAGTAATCTGAAGCTTTCAGTTGTTAAGGTTGCATGAATAAATTCATGCATATGTATATGCTATGTATGCTTTCCATAGTGTCTTCTAGATGTTGCAGTAAGAATCCTTAAATAGATTAATTGAAAATTATTCTACCTGTTTTTTCACCAGTGCAAAATAGATGTTTTATAAGAGACTGTGTGTGAGTGAGTAGCACATTAGCAAAAGTAGAAACTGCAGCTTAGATTGGTGCTGATGACACTATTTGTCAGCCTTCTGTGAGACAGAAATTAGAAGGCTTTTGTGTGGTAATAATGCCACAAAATTGGATAAAGTTAATTGGAAATGAAAAACGTTTGGAAATTCCTGTATCTAAGTGTTTCACAGCAGTTTAAGTGCTGAACTTGTGAATGTCACGGAAGAATATTTCACTTTGTTCTGCGAAACACTCTGGCTGTGTCTTGTTTAAATCTTTCATGAGAGGAGTGTTTTATATGGGACTTTCACAAGCTGATGAATATATATGAACCAGGAGACAAAAAGCTGAGTATCTCGCAAATCTCGGAAATCTTTCAATGAAAACTCTTTAATTGTTCAAATGGTAATTGTGGTTCGAAACCGCATAGCCTTAGGTCGTTAATCGGAACAGCTGAGCAAAGACAAAGCAAGCTGTTCAGTTTTGTGCAGGCACAAAGCTGTGCATGCAACCCAGGACTCTTCAAACGCTGTGTTTGCACGTTTTTGATAAACTGAAAGTCAAACTATATATTGCATATCATCAATAGCTAATTTAGAAATCATTCTGGAGTGTGGCTAAAGTGATAAACTTTGATCATGAAAGGCCTGACGTAAGCTCAAGTTATTCTGTTCTGAGGCAGCGAGTTCATTAAAAGGGTTCTGTTCTGTGTGAGCTTTGCTGTGCCAACTTTTATGCTTTGTCTAGAACCTTGTTACTTCTTGTGGACAAATGTATGTAATGGCACCGTGTAATCCTTCACGTGTGGTGCCACGGTGCTCGCTCGGCTTGGGATGAGCTGGGGAATGGCCTGTGCACCTTGTGCCTGCCCATGCCCTATTGCTGAGTGGCTCCCAAGTGAGGTCAGTTCCTCGTTTCTGTATTTTTGTTTGTTTGTTTTAAGGTACGATCAAAATACCTGTTAATAAAGCAAACAAAGACTAATAATGCCTTGAAGTTCATCTGTAGCCTGGTCTTCTCTAAGCTTGTAAAACTTGGCCCATTAGCAGCACTCTGGAGTTGGTAAACTTCCAACTGTGGCTCGTGTTGGAAATCATACTGACTTCATCCAAACGCATTTTTCCCAGCACTTTAGTAGCATACATGTGTATGTGTTTAAAATAAATAAAGTAAAAACAGGCGGAAAGGGTCAGAGTTCAGTCAAAAGTGGTTGCAAGCGGGCTTGTCGCATGGTAGCTAGAGGATATGCAAAGAATTTAATGTCTCAGTGGGGTGGGTGGCTCTGGTCTGCTAGTGTATGGTACAGTAGAGCAGTTTTCTAGCAGAAAATGGGAAAGTGGTTTTTAATGTTCTGAGCTTCTTTGATTTTCTTGTCAGAAAATGTATACTGCTTGTTTAGAAATCATTTTTAAAGACTAGGAAACTTCAGACTCTTGGAGTGTGTGTTATTTGACTCGGGTAAAATAACGGGTTTCACAAGTTTTAAACACTTCTCGCAATCATTTGTCCATTGACAGAGGGCATTAGTTAATGCTACACATGGCTACTCGTGACAGTTAACTAGCATGACATGGTCCCTTTGGATGAATACATTTTCTGTCCTTTAACGTAGCTACCTGTTCTGTCAGGTGACTGTATTTTTCTTTTCTGCTGCCTTTTTCTGACTGAAATAAGTGGATAATTTCAGTTTACATTCCATAGTCCAAGCTAGGGGACTTCTTTTGTGCATCAATGTATTTTTACCGAAAATGTTTAAGTATTAATTTATTCCTAGTTGATGGGTGGAAAGTGGAAGTGTTTCTACTTGTTCATTAGTGATCATGAAGGGATGTTGATATATGTTAATACTTCTTCCATATGCAACTCCAATGCATTATGAAAAACAGGGATCTCCAAAAACCTGCAGAAAGTTCTCCCTAGAAGCTGATGTTAGGCTACTCTATGCTGTTCTTCATGCTTAAAATGGCATTTTTATCTTACACTTTTCTCTTTTTGGAGAGTGCCTCTCAAGGTTAAAGTCACGCTGTGTTTAAGGGCATATAGTTGAATGTCAGATGGAATCAGCTGCTGCTGAGAGGGAGAAGGCCGGCTTTGCGCCGCGGCGCTGCGTGCACTTGCCAGGCACGTGCCGAGGAACATGTGGCCCGCACCAGGTGAGCTGGATCAGCTTGCTCCTCTGGTGGAAAACCCACTTGTGTCCCGGGGCTTGGCTTTCCCTGGGCACAGTCGCTCTCTGTTGACCTGCGCAGCTGGTGGCTTGGATGGATCCGGCCCAAGGAAGGCAAGTGGTAGCTGCCTGTGGTAGGACACAGCCCAGGCTAAATCACAGCCTCTTTGGGTTTTAATTCCTGTGCAATGCTCTAAATTCTGGTTTCTGCACATGGTCATACTTGTGTGCTCTAGCATATGATCAGCACATGCAGAGATTTTGTTTTCTGAACTCAATATTACCAGAGGTTTAAAGTTGCCTGTGAAATACTTAGGAATTTCCCATGGCTCTTAAGGCTCTTAACCTATGGCACTTTAAACCTCTATGGCTAAATTCATGCTGAGGTCACTACAACAGCTGTAATGGTTGTATGGGGAATGAATCATTCCTCAGAGCTCTATGTATTTGCTTTTGGGTGTCAAAAGGAACGATAGCAAAATATGATCCTTGCTTGGGTCTTCAAGGAACACTTAGAAATCCCGTGGCAGCAACAAGAGCAGCAACGACAGCAAGAAACCCCGACCAAAGAGTCCAAAACTTGCACAGCAGTGAAGAGTTTAGCCCCCAGGTTCTGGCCAAGTCCCTGTTGGTGGGATCAGATATTTCCTTGCCGGGGATGTAGTGGGTAGTTGTAAGCAGGAGTGTGAAATGCTGGGCATGTAGAATTAATGGGGACAAGGGAAAAGCTGCTTGCAGCTCCGGAGTCCAAGGGAATGTTTTGAAGAGTTTGTTCATACTTATTTCTTAAATAGTATTTGGGCTGTCTGAATTTCTGTGATAATGAGACTGTATAAATATTTCCCACACACCTGCTGAACTTTGTATTTTATTGAAATAAAATTCTTCAGCTGCCATACATACATAACTTATGTATGTTAGGTTACCTCCTGGGCACTGTTATTTTCTGTATTCTTAATTTTTTTCCCATGTACAACAACACAGTGCATGCACATCCCTTGGGATTGTCCGCACAGCACATTGCTTTCGAGAGGCTGTCCATCTTTTGTCCCATAAGCACAGCTTTTAAAAAAGAAAATAGCCTCTAAACTTAAAATTAAAACTCAGTTTTCACCTGTCCCCGGAGTTGGCTCAGCAGTGTTTCTCAAGCAGAATAATATGAATAGAAAGTCTGTAAATCCTTTAGCTGAAATCTCATATCCCAAGGAAATATAGAGGTGAGGGAGGAGATATGCAGCTATCGGGTACTTCATTTCTGAAGTCACTCCAATGTTTTTGTGTTTGAAGCTGGTGAAACAGGCTGAGGAAGTTATCGGAAGCAGTGCAGAGGGGACTGTGTAAACAGCTTGGCCAGTCCATGATGTTGAACTGCCTCTGGGAGAAGGTTAAGCTCCTTTGTCAAGGATTTAGTTCCAGTTTCTTTGGGTGAGGGCTGTGCAACAGCCCACTTACCTATTTTTCCTAAAATAAACTTAACAAATTTGTAACAGAGAGGACTTGGAGTAACCTGATTAGGGAAGTTATGCAAGGTGGAAGGATTAAAAAAAAAAAAAAAAAAAAGTTGCATTTGTTTGCTGAGAATAATTGAATGAATTATTGAATTGAATAAATCTGGTTTCCCTCCCGGTCTTGGAGCAAGCTGGAATGAATATTTTAGGTGATGTGTACGGATAAGCAGTCCTATTAAAGACCCTATCAAAATAGCACTGTTTGACCTTGGCAGAGGGTACACGGATGGGAGATGCATAACTGTATATGTATAGAACTCTCTCCAGTGTACACTGGTCCAAGATGGGCCAACTTCATTTATCTCTTGAAATACTTAATCTCTAGAAGTCTCAAGGAAGGCTTAGCTTTTTGCAAGGTCAGAGGACTTGTCTCTTGATCACAGTGTGTGGTTCTGCAGCATATTTGCCTCACTGGATAAAATAATGCTATATCTGTTTTTATGATGTTAATACTAGTGTACATGGTGCGGGATGTGACAAGTGACCTTTTCTGGGTCTGTTTCTAGAAAAGCAGTTCATGTGAATATGATGCTTTTCGAATGTGCTAGTTTGAGGGAGGACGGATAAATCAAATTCTAATCATGCAGCAGGCTTCTTTAACAGAGGAAAACTTAAAGTGTATTTGAAATAAGAATGTCCTGAGGTGCTGCAGCACTAGGGGTTGAGAAGCACCTTGTGCTGCCAGCAGCTCAGACATCAGTGGGAAGGGAACAGGGAAGTATAGCTGCTGCTCAGGGATTCTGTTTGAAGCCATCTCAGTTATGGCACTTCTGAAGTGGTGCAAGGAACACAGTGAATTTATAATTGATGCTTACAAATACTGTGTGTGAATTCTGTCCGTTAACTGTCTCTCACGTGCTTTAAGAAAATCAGATTTTTAGAGCAGAACCCCTGCATTAGCATTGCTCGTGTCCTGTTCTCTGAAGTCAGAATATGCTGTGTAGTTGGTAGAGTTTTGTTTTGGGGGTGACAAGTGGAAACAGTGGCTAATGATTTGCAGAAGTTCTTTTTGTTGTATTCTTTTTAATATATAAATTGACCAAAGATTTTGAATGCTATATAGATCTATTGTTTTGTGAGCCTTTGTGGCAATACTCATTTACCTTTGTTTATCATTCACTTATGTTTAAAATGCAAGCTATACACAAGACCAGATACTTGTGTGGCTTTCTTCAGCTTATTGTATAGCTTATATTTTGCAATGCTTGCTGCAAATGGACAGCAGCAAGTGGAAATATTACCACTTAGGACTGCACCTTCAAGTGGAGATGGAGGAATGAGTTCAAAAACTGCAGCTCATTAAAATTTAGGCTTTTTTTTTCTCTTTACAAATTAGTGTCATTACTTACTGCATGTAAATAATGTGAGCTGTTTCCCTTCCTCGCTCTTAATATACGAGGTGACTTTTAAAATAATGAGTCACAGCTTCCATTTTAGTAAATTGTTCATGGGATAGGCAGGCTCAGGAGCAACTGGGTTAAACCAAGAGATTATTTGAAAAATCTAGGGCATGTGCTCTCTCTGTTCACTTGATTAGTTTTCATAATTCATCCTTGTTTGCACAGCAGGAAGGAGCAGTAGTCATGTAATACATACAAATCAGAAACGTTTTTTTCTTGCGTTCCTTTATCTTTGTTTTTTACTGTCGAATGTTAGTGAAATGAGGAAAAAGCCATTTTGTGCATGAATATTTACAGCAATCTTGTTTTGTTTTCCTGCAATACGTGGGATTTGAGAGGCAGAATGCTGCTTCTGGATGTCTGACTGACTCTTTGCTTCAATTTGTTTTCTTTCTGACTATAGGTGCATGAAGAACAGAGGAGGCATTTCTGCTTATCAGAGATGATGTGGAGAGACACTTTGTGAGTAACTGAAATGTGTGCTTTTTTTCTTTATCTTTAACAGAAGCCCAAAATGCTTTGTGAGATTTGAGAAAGTGAGAATTATTCCCTTTTGTAATTTAGAGTTTGTCATTTGCCTAGAATTTCATTTGTTTCTGGAAAACTGTGCTCATATGCAGGGGAAGAACAAAGCTCAGCTTGGAGATGAAGAGCTGGGGACTGAAGGATGGGATCTGTGAGATCTCACCAAGGATTAATTGTGCTGCTTAACTCCACTGTGATCAGCCTAGCAA
Organism: Nothoprocta perdicaria; assembly: GCF_003342845.1. Lineage (NCBI taxonomy): Eukaryota > Metazoa > Chordata > Aves > Tinamiformes > Tinamidae > Nothoprocta > Nothoprocta perdicaria. Next base: position 903,003 of record NW_020455415.1, on the reverse strand, counting down.
GGGTTTTTGCTGCTGTCTCTAAACAGGGTCGTGGGCATCTGTGGAAACTCTCAAGCTGGTTCCGTGGGTCACCTTTAGTACCGCTAATTAGGTGCTTGCTTCTCTCAAGCCTGAGAGGCACTATCTGTGCTCTGTGACATTTTTTGTAATTAAGCTCTTGTTGCTACTTCTCCATGCCTAATTTTGGTTGTGAGAAGCCTCAGAATTGCAAATGTGGGTAAAGTGGTGGTCTATAGAAAAAGAAAAGTTTCTTGGAAGCTTTCAGTTTGCATCTGTGTGCAGGAATGTGCTATTCTGGTATCGTGCAGCTTAATTTGACTTCCAAAAATATGATAGGAAGCAAAGAGCCTCAAAGATGCTCCGAGTCCTCAAGAAGTACCTGTACTTATTTCTTTTGTGAGAGCAGAGTCTTTTTTTTTTTTATGATTGCAATGAGTTCTGTGTAGGAGAATGGTACTTTTGAGGACAACTTCAGTGCTTTTCTTGACACTGAAGAGCTGCAGCCTGTGTTAGAAGAGGCTGCTGTTACCTAGGGCACCTCCATTTAATTCTTTTCTGTAGTTACAGAAAAGATCCTACAGTTCTGTAGGATTATTAATGCTAAACCACGAGAATTTGTTAGTTGAAAAATCTTTTTTTGTTATAGCAAACTAGTAATAGCTTAAAGTCTTAGGCTAGGATTTGTTTGGATTCTTACACTGTATTTGCTTATTTTCATTACCTAGATCTGAGAAGATTTTAAAACTGTTTTCGCACTTCCCTTATTTCAGAACCTTTTGCATGTTTTCATAGATATGTTTTTGTGGTTTGTAGCTTAGTAAGTACTTGAGGAAAGTACTTGAGGAAAAAAAAAAAAAAAAAAAGATGGTTAAGAGTTAAGTTCCCTCCTTCTGGGGTGAGATTGGGTGCAAACAGTGGGTGCTTTTCTGTATTGCTTTCAGTTAAATCTGCCTCAAGACAGCATTGGCTTCCAGTTGTCTTTCCCATGGCATCTTCCAGGCTCCACTTGCCAGCTCAGATGGCTGCCCCACATTTTCTTTGTTGTTTCTTTGTTTTCTTGTGCACGAAGCAGCAGAAATCCTGTTTCTGATCCAGGAACCTATCCAGTAGACGCAGTGTTTGTTTGATTTACTCTGCAAACTTGTGACCGTTCTCCTTGGCCAAAGCCCATGAAGACTTTGCTGCAGTTGGCTGATGGTAGCAATAGCATGGAAAACACAGTAGGTGAAGGGAGGGTCGTTCTTGTTATCCAAATGTGCTTCCACACACAGGAGCTGGATCACCTCTGGTCTAGCAGTTAATAACATGGACTGCCGTGAAGACCCTACCCTGGAGAGCAGCTTCTCCAACTTTTGGTTGAGAGCATTTCTTCTGTCTTGCTGTTCCTCCCTGATGGCTTGAGCAGGGGGACAAACTGGATAGACCTTGCTACCCCACAGTTATTTGGAGAGTTATTGATGCACATACTCATCAATATTTGAGAAATCATTATGTGTTGGGTTTTTTTATTGTTGGTTTTTCTTTCAGTGGAGATGAGATGTTTTTACAGAGCTTTTGGTGAAGTTCTGTCTCAGTGTAATAGTTGCTCATATCCAAGAATTCCTTTCTGTGAAGACTTCTGCAGCGCTGGGCTGTCTGGTTCGTCAGTCTTGACTTGCATTGATCTGGGTGTTTGTGGGTTCTGGGCATTGCTGCCAAGCAAAATCCCTGGATCCGGCGTCCTAGGGAATGCTCCTTCATGCAGCTCTTGAAATGCTCCATGTGCCTCCAAGACAGTGATCTTCCAGCAGCCCAACTTCTGACCCAGCAAACTGCATAGGAGTTGCTTGGTGTTTTGCATATCAGTCTTGAAGACTGCATACTCACTCATTCAGTGGATAAGGCTGTTTTAAAAACATGTTTCAATTACCCAAAGTTACCAACAGGTATTTCTGCTCTTAGTAATAAGAGTGAAGGGATTCCATGGCCACAGCCTTGGCTTGTAACAGAACCTGTTGTTTCAGATTGCTAGACTATTGTGTTCATCCTTGGACAAAGGGAACTACTTTTTCATAGCTCAAAATTTTTTACTATTTTTTTTCTTTTCAGTGATTACCTATATTTTGCTGTAGCTTTGCGGAAACTTTAGAGCTGAATTAAGGAAATTTAACTTGTGTGGCAGTCTCTTCTGTACAGACCAGGATAAAATACGCTTGAAGTGTTTCATACAGGCACAGTTTGATTTAATTGCCACCTGGATATCACTACATAGAGCATGGAAAACTTTGCAGTTGAGAAATAAATGAACCATTCCCTTTAATAAAACATCTTAAATGCCAAGTTAATAAAATTATAACTTGATTTGATTTGTTTACCACAAATATAATTGATATAACTATTTCAAGTATCACTCTACATACATTAAATGAAATGTATTCCTAGTGCTATCGCATTCACTGTTGCATAATATTTTCTTTGAATATATTTGCAGACATTGGACGTATTTTACTATGGTAATTTTCAGAACCGGCTCTATGAAAAATATACATGATGGTTGCTTTCGGAGGGGGATAGTGTTTAATTTGTGCAGATCCTTGCTGGTAAGGACCTTCAGCCTCAGAGTCATCAGCTTTCCAGTCTTTAACATATGCTGGGGTCAGGCTCTGCTATTTGAGAGAGAGCGGATAAAGCTTCCAGCCAATGACACCCACCATGAACAGGGTTTCTGGATTTGCCTGCATTAAGACTCCTCTGTGTCAGCATTAGTAGCTGCAAGAAAAGGTAATATCTATCTGGCTGGTTTGATTAGTTCTTACAGGATTATAGTAACGGTGAATATGGTTAAGTTATAATGGGATATCCTGAATTAAATAGATCCTTGCAGCAGTGTGGAGGTCCTTTTCTCAGTTCTGCGTGATCATAACCTTGGCTTTAACCTCTGCAATATCTCTCTCGGCAAGTGATGTTTACCCGTTTTTTAGGAAGTTTGTGCATTACATAAAGGGAATTGCTATTGATCTGCTTTTTATTGCTCTTGTGAATATTGCTGAGCAGTTCTGAATGTACAGAATTTCTGGTTAAAAGCAGAAAAGTGTTTTTCCTTTGCATACTTGAACAGCATGATTTCCAGGGTTTATATACTGTAACTTTAATGCGTTAAGTTAAATTTTAGTAAAGTGCAAGGATGCAATAGGTTTTAAAAAAATACTATTAATTCCTACATTCTCAGATTAAAAACAAAAGTATACTTGATAATGTTGAAATTGTGGAAATAAAGTACTTTTGACCAAAATGCAGAGATACATGCTGCTCCCCTATTCTGATCACGCTCTGTGAGCCTGACAGGCTGGGTGAAGGTGCCTCGTCCTACTTGACATCTGCCCTTGGCTGAATAAGTCTAATTTGTACCATAGTAATAGGTACTTGAGCTGTGCCCTCGGTAATGGGTAGATTAGGGGTGTATGTGACAAGTTGGACACTGAAGGGACGTGCTGTCTCTAAGCTGTTCGGTTTCCTAGTCAATGCACTAACATGTTCTGCTGGCTCCTAGAACCAAGGCAAAGCTTTACACTCTTAAAATAACTGGCAGGCAGCACTGGGTTTATTAGCAGGGTTTTTTTTTCCACCTCTGCAAGCTGAGGAGAAAGTAATACCCAAAGATCACTAGTTCTCTTGTCTTAGTTGAGATAACGGGGGCTTTTATCTTTGATTTTTGCCGTATTTGTTGCTTCTGTGTTTTTTTTAAAAAGCAATTTTCCTCTAATCAGGCTTTGTCAGGGGATCCATTTCACCAGCATGAATGTATTCAATATAAGTGATGATGAATGAGCTTTACTGTACTGAATTCCTCACCATAGGTCACTCCTGTTGGCCAAAGGCTTTGTGAAGGGAGAGGCGAGAAGTGGAAGTCCTTCACAGAACCCTGAAGATTTTAAGGACTTAAACATTTTAGGAATATTTTGCATCGAATTGATTACATGTTTTTGGGGGCAGCTAAAAAGCTTGGTGATAACTTCATCTTTCTGTAAATATGCGAGAGAAAACTCAGTTGAGGATGTGAATCAAGGCATGAAATATTTAATCAGCTCACTTGCTTAGAATGCTTAGAATTCAGATGATGAAGCCCGTGACTGTCAGGCACAGATTGACTCGAGTCCAGACCCATCAGGGCGAGATCCTGTGTACTTAGACAGTGACACAACCTGATTCCAGGACAGTTGTGTTAGAACAGCACAAATGCTGCTCAGAGGTGCAAATTGTCAAATTGTTCCGAGATTAAAAGTTTGATTGCATTACAATCTCTATACGGTCCCCACCACCACTGTGTAACAGCTCTAGAGGTTTAATTTGCTGTCTGTACAATATCTTAAGTTGTAGCTCTGTTGTGAAATACTTGGTGTTTTAATTGGTGAAAGTATCCTGGATGATTTCAGGATGTTATAAGATAATGAGTTAAGGCAGTAGATATTTTGCAGCTTTGTAACTGCACATGTTGGTGGTGGTCTCAGTGGCAGCTTGCATTAGGCTGTATTTATCACGAGCCAGATGTTCACATCACTTTAACAGCACTCGGGCTGTTATACATACTAGCTTTACAGTAGGTTGGCTTATGTATAACGAGAATTACTTGTACTGATTTTAAAGAGGGTTTTGTATTACAGAGTTCAGCGTGGTGGATCCAGTTCTGCTAAGCAGTCCCACTTCCTCCTTAGTACATGTGGCTTTTTTGAAATGGTACTGTTTGTAAATGATGCCTCAGGAAGTCTGAACAGATCCAGCATATGCTTAATGCTGAATTTTAATCAACTCCTATGTGCATTGTGAAGTGTGTTGGTTTTCAGGAACAGAAGGTTCCTTAAACTTCAGGCTTTTGGGCAGATTCGTTCTTAGGCTTTAACGATGGTCGCTTGGTTTTGCTACGGAGAGTCAAAACTAAATAGCTTTGGAAAAAATCTGTTGATTTTTAAATGTAGCAAGGAACATTTGCTATAGTGTCTCTTCAGCTGCGGAAATACATGTGAAATATGTTGTTTTTGTTGGTTTGCTTTTTCTTGGCTCATACCTCACGTAACACTTGCTCACAAGCAACTGCGATATGTGCTGCAGATGCCTCCTTGCTGCTGTATCTCTGACCTGCAAAGGAAAAGCCTGGGCCTTTGTGCTGGTCTCGACTGCTCAGCAATGAGCTTACACCTCTTGTCGCGTTCAGCTTTGGTGGCTGTTGAGCAGAAACAAACGTTTCCGTTGTTTGCACAGGTACAAAGTGCTACCTTGACAGTAGGTGCTTGTGCTTGTTCTGTTTAACTATTGTTTGTCAACCATCAACTCCTGCTTCTGGCAGCAAGGGTTCACACATGGTGTTACTCCTCCAGTCTTAGCTCTTACTGGAGGAAGGATTTTTGGGGCTTAAATTCAGAAATAAAATTTTAAAAGGGAAAAGATTTATGAACTTTAAGAATTTTTTTTTGACTTCTGGGTGCCAGACTCAGTGGCAAGCACAGACCTTTTATTATATTGAATTCAATGTTTCTAAGCTGCTGTGTTGCTGCATTTTTGTTTTGCAAAATTACTATGTAGAGTACAACTCACTATCTACTTTGCAGAGCCTCCGTGTGGGTAACCTGTTGCTTGAATACTCGCCCGACCAGCATTGCCAGTGTACAAACGTAAAACAAAACATCTTTCAAATGGCTTACGAGTCGAAAAGTGCAAAATGAGAGAGCAGGGATGCAGGGGGATATATAGGAAACCAAACCAACTGACTAAGAAGTGATTCCAATATATCAGCCTGCTGTTGAGTGTCAAGGGCTGTGCATTATCACTGACTTGGTGAAAATTCTGCAGGAGAAATTGTCATGGCCTTTTTATAGAAAAGCACCTTCCTGTGAAAGGGGTCACCTGAAGGAAACTGTAGAGGTGCTTCTTGTCCAGTTTGCTGAAGGTTGATCTAATTAAAGGGAATAAATGTAGGAAATGCGGCAACCTGCAGCCTTTTGTGCTTGATGCACTGAGGGAAACGGGAGTTACTGAATGGATGTGCTGGAATAAATGAATGTGGCTGACATGGCAGGCAGGAAGGCATTCAACAGAGTTCCCAAGAATTAAGTGTGGAATTTGTCAGAAATCCAAATAACTTAATTCTGGGCAAGGTGAATTTTACCTGAGTAGGTAACAAGAAGCAAAATTGTTCTGAAGACACAGAAATAGGGAAAGAAGGTTAGATGTTTGTCAGTAACTCTTCATATGCAGGCAGTGTGCTTTTCCCAGATGATTTGGTGAAACGAGCTGGTAAGAATTGTTTGCTGATGTAACTGTGTTAATCTAAGGCTTTTGCTGGTATAAATGTGCAAAGCGGTTAAAGCAGCAGCACACTTTGTATTTGTGATACCTCCACCCCTTCCCAAGGGAAAAGGCAATGCAAACTAAACACTCTTCTCCCTTTTCCCCCAACCAGTCACCCAGCAGACAAAATTGCATGTCTGTAGTGAGATAACCACGCGGCAAGATGAAAAGCTTAAATGCAGATCTGTCCAAAGACCCAAGGTAATACGTAGGTCTAAAGGACTAAATGAAAAGACTGTTTTGCATATAAATGTCACTGCGTTCATCAAAGGCTTTACACTATTAACATGTCTGAGGACCTAGTTCAAATTTGAATTTCATTTTCATTTCTAGAAGCTTTGGGGAAGAAAAGCACTATTAAAAGTTAGTGATGCTGCAGAGCTTATGCTTGTGTCCAGAATACTCTGTGTGACAGAAGCCACTTCTAATGCCAGTTTTCATTGGAAAGTAATGTAATATATTTATAATAAATTCACTGTGTAATACAGACTTCTCAAAGATTTGTGAAAGAAGCAAGAGGAAGAAGTAGTAAGTGTTGAAAGTAGCAGCTGCTGTGCTATATGCATCTTGTATTTAAACCACTTTCCAGTCAGGAAATGTTCTCACTTGATTATAAGTGTGTTCTGAATAAAGATACCTGGACCGAAAGTCAGAGCACTTCACTAGATACCTTTATTTTAAGACACTCTAAGTGCCTAGTTCTAATTTTGAACTTCTGAGGAAGGATAAGTGCTTCTGAGCTGCTGTGTGCCCTGGATTGCATGTTTTGGCTCGAGCCAGATAAGCCGTGTTAATTGTTAGTTCACAAGCAATCATTTTGGACCTTGTTTTCCTGCCATTTGAAACTCTGATCTTTATTGGATACAGAATTTAAGTCTAATATTCTTTAATGGCAGATGGGAGATTTTGAAAACAGCTCAGTGTTTTCATTGCAGAACAAAGTTTTATATCCATAAAGTGCATTTCTAAACAACTGCTTTAAATCTATCTTGATCAAACTTATACATGCTGCTGCTTTGGTTGTCCACAAAGTTCTCCTTTGTTTAAAAAAAACAAAACAAAACAAAACAAAAAAAACAGAAAAAACCATAAGAACCAAATCCATGATTTTTTATTGCCTTTTGAAGCTTGTCTGTAATGAAGCTCTCAGTTATATGTGCTTTTGTTTTTTGGTTCTGCTTAGTGCAGGCTTAATAATGGCAGAAAAGCTGCTTTGAAAAGTCTTCTGGAAATGAAAGCAGGGTATTAGGTTGTCATCCTAGGCCTTGTCAGGCCATTGAATATTTGCAGCAAGGGAGACTCTACAACCTCTCTGAGCAAACTACAACAGTTTTAATCCTTCTCATCATGCCAAGCTTTTTTCCTTTTCTTTCTATTTCTTTTCCTTATATCCTCATGGAGTTTCCTCTAACCTGACTTGAGCCTCTTGCTTTTTGTCCTTTTGCTGTGCATCCATTTGAAGAGACAGGGTCCATTTTTCTCTGTAGTGACATTTCAGGTGTTAAAACACTGTGGTTGTATCACGCTGAGCTTTCTCTCTCCAGCATGAACCAAGGTGAGAAAATAGAGAACAATTTCTTTCTCTCTTTTTCTTATTTATTTTAAAGATTAGGCCTTATGTTTCAGCTCATCCTTACAAAGTTGAGGAGCAGCAAAGGCTTGGTGCTGGTGTTAAAACTGAACACTGTGATTATTTTCTCTTGTAAATGTTCTCCTTGAGTTCCTAATACTCGCATGCATGCAAGACACACAGCACTAATCAGGAATTAACATCCGATGTGACAGCCCCATCTTTGCAAGAAAAGAGGACTAATTGAAGTTTATGATAGTCAAGGGAATAGCAGAAATACAGGCTTCACAGCTGAGTGGTAGAGAGAAAATTTGTGCAAAGATGGTCTTTTTTATCAGGATTGATACTTTTTTATTGTCAATATTTTTTGTTCTCTTTTAACTAGTAACTTTTCAGTTGATTAAAATTTCTTCCTGAATCATTTTTCTCTATGCTGCTCTTGAAAGTCTTGGTATTTTTTCTTTCCAAAGCTCAAAAAGGTAGCACTGAAATGAACGGCATGCGGATCCTGTTGTGTTTGAATAAATTTCAATAATAATAACAATAATGTTGTTTCAGTAAATGTTTCTTGGCTGCTTTGTGGCTTTCTTAGCTCTCGGGGCTTATTTAGCTATCGGGACAACGGACGGACTTCCCAAATCTTTGGTAGTTGCTGACTGCAGCTTCACGTGTTCTGCCAAGCTAAGCATGCTGCTCTTTAACCATGCTGCTCTTGGTTAAAATTACATATTGCATTTTATCTCCTTTGGTTAACAGGGGAGTTACTAACCTCGACGGCATGGATCATTCTGTGCTCCGAGGGGAGGTCTCAGCAGTGCTTCACAACAGGTATGTCGCAAGGGGAGCCTGTGATTTTCAGACAAACCCAGAAAAAAACCCAAATCTTCCTCTTACAGTTTTCTGATCCAAGATTTCTATGGATGTAGTTGATCTAGCTGATGATATCTGCTTTTAGATCTCAAAGGCCAGTTTTACAACAAGAAGCAGTAACCAAAGGATGTTTAGGATGCTTAAACTGTTCAGGATGTTTAAAACATGGATTCTTGATACGGCTGGAAAGGGTTTTTCTCTTAAAATATACAGAATACAGCTATTTTTCTCTTCACTATGCTTAATCTGCCATTTCTGCTACTTGTTTTTAAAACAGACTTGGGACAAGGGTTGAGATGCTTGCCTTATCTTGGAAGGTCTCCCACCAGCCTTCTTTCAGTGTCTTCCTATCTTGGAATGAAGTTCTTAATAAAGGATTGATTATGTTTAAGCATCTGAAACAGTTTTACAACTTCCTGAAATCAGATTACATTTCTATCTTCTGCTGTACTCTGGGTTCCTTTTCTCTTGGTTTTCTGCCCTGTTTCACTTAAGATGTTAGGAGTATTGTTTCCATTCTTTCCAAGAAACCAAAGAAATCGCTATTTCTTTCTAGTGCAATATCTTTCCATCAGAAAAGAGATATATTTGATATCTTCATTATTTTTCCAACTTTTTGTAGCTGAAGTAGAAACTTTGGGTTTAGTAAAATGCAGAAGAAAGCAAAAATTTGTTTCTTTGCTAAATTTCTCATGAAATAATCACTTACGTGAGCCATTCTGACATGTCCTTCAAGTTAGTCTTAGTATCCTCTATAATGCTGAAGACTTTTTGCTGGTTGCATATGCTTTTGTGTAGAAGTTTTGTTGCACCAAGAACAACTGTTTTGCGTAGATCTTTGTCTGAGGAAGTGTCAGATCCCTGTTTCTCTGCCCCACTGTGTCTAATAATAAACAGCAGCATGAATGTGAGTGTTCAGTAGGGTTGCTAGGAATCCGTTTTTCTTTGTAGGTGGTTGAAAATATCGCTAGCTGAAATGACAGCGTGACTAATGGTCTTCTGGTAAAGTTGCTTAAGACTTCCTCGTTCTTCATTAAGATTACTTATATAAAGGGGATTTAAAGCTTTTATTTGGCAATGGTAATAAACTGAACGGGCTGCTCTGAGCATGTTTCTTAGAAATAATTGAGCATTTATTCTTATCCCAAAGCTTGTATTGACTGCTGGGTGAGACTTAGTCCCCTGATGAGCGGCTCTAATAGAGTTGTAGTCTCACTGACTGGTCTTGTGTGTTACTGTCTCGCTCTGAACAGTTAATTCATGGCACAGCAGTGTGAATTATTGAAGTTATGGTTTGGCAGTAGCAAAATCCGTCTGGAAGGATGACCCATCTCATCAGTTGTCTGCACTCTGCTGCAGTGGTTATTCTTACTACCCTGCTTGGGCTGGGAATTGAAGCAAGAGATTTTTCTGCTCTTCTTTTTTGAAATGAGCCCACAAGTGCCTCCTGTCTTGCCAGATTCACTTGTGGTAGCTTGATTACTTGAGGATATTGAGTCTCAAGTTTCATTTTTGATCTTTGAGTGAAAGTCTGCTGCAAATCTTCATAGCCTTTTAGCAGTACTTGGTCAGCTGCATTTCTACTTAAAATAGTGACTGTTTAATGAATAATTCTGTAAAAACTGAAGAATAAACTCTAAAGGTCTTTTTAGAGGAGAGCTAGGACAAGTAAGTCCTGTTCATCTTCCAAAATCTCCAAATTCTGGTAAATCAAATTATATTTTGTTTCATTCTTTTTCCTTCTAGTTATGCACTAACACTTATTTTGATTTCCTACTCATGCCTCCTCTTCCCTGCAGCAATGAATTTACCTGGGTTGTCTGTCCTTCTAATTCCTGCACTTCCTTCATTCTTGGCATGTTCACTTTTGTGTCCTAGAGCAAATTTCTTTTTTTTTTTTGCCTTTGAAATGGGATTTCTGATGTCTTTATATGAGTGTTACATAAGAACTGAATTTAGAAAGTAAAGAACTGGAGGAAAAAAAAATCCAATGCATTTTTAAGGTGATGAAAAGCGTTTTTTGATCTTGTTTATTGGACACTTGTGTTGTTAACATCCAGTTCCGTTACAGTGTATGTGTTTGGTGTGCTTGATAAGGAGGAAATTATTTCTTAACTTTAGTCTTCAGCCAAAAGTTGTCGTTTCCCCAGCTTTGAGCTTTGCAAATTACTTTAACCAAACTCACCACTTCAGGCTTAGTAATATAAAAAGTGGCAGCCTCTGTGCTGACTTGAGTTTGAAAAATATTGCCTTACACCATCCTTCTAAATACTCTTATTGATAGAATATTTCATTAAAAGCATCAGCTTGGATAATTTGCTCTTGCATATTGCTGCACGCTTATGTACAGGCTTGGTGACTAAAATTGCTAGCATGACGTTATATTGGTATATTGGTAGCATTTTGATTATATCTTCTGCATGAAGAAGGGAATGCTGGTTCAATTTAGAAACACCCTCCTCCTCCATATCCCAAAGCTTTATTGTTTTGGTTTGGTTTTGGTTTAAATGCATTTCTGGGTTAATTGCAATTGAACTTCCTCTATACATGCCCTCTAACTGTTAACATCTGTCTGAAAGTAGTCTTTGTATCCTGCATGTGCCTTTGACATGCTAAGTGTTTGTAATTTGATATTGATATGGGCAGCAAATAGGATTTAAAAATATATATATATTTAAAAAAGCTATGATGGAAGCATTTCGTTTTTAATTGGCTAGATAATGATAGTAGGTGATCATCCAAACAAACACATTTGAAATAAGTTGTTATCTTGAAAAGGGGAATGTTGTCCTTAAATTCTTCTTGTAGTCTCTTTAGGAATGCCGTCTGTTGATGAATAAACAAGTTTTTTCATGTTCTTTCCTCCTAGAAAATACTTCTTGGTGCTTTCAACTATAATTAATGTCTCAGGACATTAGTCAAGCAAAAATGACTTAAGGTGTTACTGATTCATAAAGAAAAAGGGGAGGGGAACAGAACTTTTTTATTGATGCGTCTGTGGTTTTTACATATTGTTGGATGAAATAACCTAATTTTTAAAGACAAAAATGATTCGTTTAGGGTCCTGATACTTTATTGGTACTTCTGACGCCTAAAAAAAAAAAAAAAAAAAAGACAACTCATGAGCTTCTGGGAAATACATCCCTTTGAGGAGGAAAACTACCAAAATTCCCAAATCTGAACACCAAAAACCCCTAAACTTGCATTGGGAAAAATACACTTTTACATAAATTTTTAATGCTGAAATTTTTTAATTAAATACTGAAATTTTTTAATGCTGAAATTCATCGGTGTGCGCATGTTCCCGCATGCACCCTGGTCATATTTTTCTGATGGTTCCATTGCCTTTGGGTGGCTGGGAAGTGTCTGTGCTTCAGGTTGTAGTTCACTTGGATGCAAAACCAGGCATATCTTAGAGAATAAGTATGCAGTGGTGGAAAAACAAGCCGCCCAGTCTTATTTGGGTGTTCATTACATGGGCAGATGGGTAGACTTTGCATCACACAGTAGCTGATTTGTTTTAATGAGCTGCACTTCAAACTTGCCAGTAGATTAGCTTACCTTGTAGAAATGAGATGTGGTAGGTTATTTGCATTCGTGTCATGCGCTGGACAGAGAAAACCAAAATAACTATTTAAGGATTTCTTTCATCATCCTCAGAGGCCTCTGAGAAGCATCCTGCAGAGTTAGGGCTGCACAGAGCAACCAACTGCAGCTGGTTTTGTGGACAGTATGTTGTGCTTTTGCATGGCTCTACAGAGTGCATAAACATTTTAAGATGTGCACGGAAATGCAGGTCGCAGTACGATACTTGTTTCTGCAGGTAGTAGTAATTTGAGCAGCTGAAAATAACACACTCTTCAAATGCAAAAATGTTGCCAGCAAATCCTTTCAGATGGTATTTCTTCGACCACCGCTCTCCCTCGTCTTACATGTATATTTATGCCTGACCTGCGTGTGACATTCTGGAAATGTGAGCGTTTTGCTAATCTCCTTCCACCTTCCCGAGCCACGTTATCGCTTCCAGATCCATCACGACGGATATCAAAAGTTTTCAACGTGCAGCTGCCGCATTCCAGGCTTCTTGTGTCGTTTTTCTGCCTCCGCTCACCTGAAGCGTCGCCGACAGCCGGGCCGGGGCAGAGGTGCCTGCACAACATCTGGAAGGAAACCGCGTTTGAAGTACATGTCTTGAATTTCCCCGCGCTCTCAGTTTACGTCTCTCCGCTCGGGGAGCGGGAAGGTCATGTATCAACAAGTCAGCGATTCCTCAGTGCCCCGGCCGGACAAGGGGAGCGAAGCCGGGTCTGTGCTTGCTGAGAACTGAGCTCGCCGTGACTTGGGTGAGTCAGAGCAACGTGGGAGGAAGGCAGAGCACCAGAGCTGAAGCAGAGGCGTTTGCGGGCTCTGTAAAGCTGCTCTCGCCTGGCTTTGGCCATGGCATTTTGGGTGCTCAGCGAGGCCTTCTCCCCTCTTTCTCCCTTTCGCTGCTATTTAGAGAGAGAATGTGGCTGTGTTCAGTTGTGGTTTCAAATGGACCGGCCCTGTGCAGCGCGATGCAGGGCCATCTTGCTTGTTTTTGTGCTCACAGGCTTTTCTGTGGCATCCTTGCTGGAGCTCCACGGCCCGTCCTCGCGAGCTGGCCATCCTCCTCATTGCGCAGCTGTGCGGGCTGTGGCGAGGCCGGCGGCTGACGAGGAGCAATTACAGGAGGCACCGGGGTTTGATCTGCGCTTGGACTGGCCAGCTCTGCTCAACAGGGCACGGGGGGAAGGAAGGGGGGTGCTGGAGAACAGGGGTGCCCTTGTTTTCCAGAGAGCTCAAATATTGGGTTATGAGGCCGATTGCAGCGCTGAACTCGGGGGCAAAGCCAGGGGAAAAGAGGGGAGCTGAATCCCGCTGCTGAACTTGGCTGTTATAAAGAATTTATTATGTGCGTTTGGCTACTGAAAGGCAAATCCAGACTCCATAGCTGTCCTCCTTTTTTCCGAACGGCGTTTGTGTCCTTTGGATGCTGTATTCCTTCATCAGATTACATCAGTGCAACAAAAGCTTAGTCATCCCGTGGCTTCTGCGTTTGCTGCGCTGTGTTGGCGTGAGACCATCGTAAATAGTGTTTATCTGCAAATACTGGAGTTGAGGTGTTTGACGCAGAAGTGCTCAATATGATGATTGAGAATCCCGAAGAACTTCTTAGCTATTTATTGAGCATAATTACTTTATGTCTCCATTAGACTCAAAAGAAAAAGCCTTTTTGTTTTAGTAAGTCAGTACTTTGAATCGGGCGCTGTTCAGAAATCTTAAAAAGCACATCCTAGAGTCCAGCAGAACTTTTTCACAAAAAAATAATAGTGGTTCTCTCCTCAGCAGCTGCTTCTTGTGCTGCAGGCTGTTGGTAGTTCGCCTATGTTTCTGTTTCGATTAAGATTCCAGCAGAAAAAGGTATGTGGGCGCATGTTGTTTCTTGATTCAGGATGTGAGCCAGTTTTCAAAAACGTGGTCAGGAGCACTAAAGAAGGAACAGACTTCTGTAAGAGCGCTTGTGTAAAGCTCCTGTGGTCCAGTAATTGCTGTAACTATTGGCTTCCCTGTATCGTATTATTATTTGCTGGGTGATTTCTGATTCAGTGTTGACAAAGATTCTAGTGGCAAAAATTCATGTGGTCTGTGACCTAACGACTGCATTTTGCTTTATGTTCAATACTGCCCCTATTGAATATCTACCTTATTGCCCTTCCTAGTCTGACCACTGTTTTCTGCTGTTGGATTCGGAATACTTGGCTCAGCTGAGATTTCCCAGGCGCCCCCGGATTAGGCTTTCCTTCTTTTCATGTTTCCTGTGTATTCTGTTCCAAGACCTCAAAGGCTTCAGCTTTCAAGGGTTTTAGTGGCATGAAAGTACCGAGTTCCTTTGAGATTTCCCTTGACTCTGCGGACGGCAGCAGCGCTTTCAGCACGAGGTTTGGAAGGCGGATGCAGAGTTCCAGGAGCAAGGAGGTGCTTTGCTAAATTCCAAGTTGCTTCTCTTCAACAGCAGTCATAAATCCCTTGAAATACAGGAACAATCCAGGAAAGACCAATGTCAGACCTTGATTTATACACACACACACACACACACACACACATAATTTTTAGCTTGATTATTTTAATGCTTCATGGAATGACACCATTGCATTTTTGCACACAATACCCTATTGAGGCAACTGCAGTCCCATTCTGCCTGGCCTGAGATACTGTCCTGGTTCTTCTGAGAGTTTGCTGGGCAGCCTTGGTGTTCTGTTAGTTATTGGTGCTGCGGTTCTTGTAAGGGATGCAGATAAATAAAAAGCTGCTGCTCCAGCATGACTTTTGGTGATGGTTGTGATTAATATTTTGTGCTTTTCATCATATACGTATGCCATTCTGTTTATTGTGATCATTCTGCCTTGCTGGGCAAAATAGTCATTATAGCAGTGCAAAAAACCAAAATGCTCAACTTAAGTGAAAAATCTTAATTATAAGAATACATTAGAGCAATGTGTTGCTTATCATAAAGTTTGTTTTGTTTAGAGATTCAGAAAATGATTCTGTGGTAATATATATACTGCCAAGAGCTAAATGTATAACTGATAACATATGCAAACAGTTATTGGAAAGTGTGATGAGCAAATGGAGATGCTTATGTTCTTAAATTTCAGTTGTCTGATGTTACCTGTCCACAAGTTCTGAGCATGGTTTTGGGCTCGTCTAATACCTATACCAGCACAGACTCTCTAATTACTTTTTAAACTTGCGTGATTAAACTTGTCTAGTTTAAACATATAGTGGAAAACTATGAAGAACCTCATAAAAACTAAAATTAAACTGTTAGGTACTTCTATAACTAGAAGTACTTAATTTGTGGAGCGAAGAGTGACTAAGGCTGAGGAATTATTAGATAGGTGTTTTCTGAGTACCCCGTGAAGCATCAGGCCTGAGAAACTAGGTCCATGACCAGCATGTTTTTATCAATATAACTTCATACTTATTTTCATACTGCTTTCCTTTCCTGAAAGGAAAGATGCTGTGCTTTTTCTATCTGAAAACTTGTATATGGAACTGTGAAATCTAGAAAGAATTTTACATTGAAAGCCTAGTTTTTGCAGAAATTTGGAAACAATCAAAGAGATCGTGTCCTGGCTTAACGTCGCCCTTCGTTGTGTGCTTAACAGCACAGGGCATTTTGTATTGTTCCAGGTGTAATTCAGAAGCAAAGGGAAGGCATTTATACCTTGCAACTCAGTGTATTTTTCCTACTGTGGTATTTAATGATGCTTTAGTAGGGGATAAGGTAAAAAGACTTGCACAGTATCATGTCCTAGCCTGTACCTGCTCACGCTCAGGGACCTTCTAGACCAGCGATGGGAGTCACCCTGTTTTTATAGCTCTGGGGGGATATTTTTTATTACTTTGTACAGCTGCTGCTTTAAATCCATGTGTGTTGTCGTAGGAAATTTTTCCTGGAAAGATTGTAGCTTGGTAGCCAGGGCACATGCTGTATGAGGAACCATCTCCTCTTCTGCTTGCTTTTCTTTCCTTCAGCTTCATTTGCTACACTACTGTGTTGGAGAGGTGGTGAATAATTACTTCTTGTTGGCCTTTTCTATACATTTTGTGACATTATGGACCATTAGTGTATTTATTCTCTGTTATCTCTCTTCTATGTTGTTAAGTCCAGTCAAGACATTATTCCTGGTAAACCAATAAGGTTGCTCGTCCTTTTCATCCTTCCCTGCCTTTGCCAAGTCCCTTGGGCCACTGTTGAGGTTGTGCCAGGTATGATCAGCTCTTTGCCCAAGGTAACACAGATGTTCTTGGGGACAAGAAGTGACCCAGGCACCGTGAGGTTGGGTACAAGTTTGTACAAGCTTATGTTGTAAAAAATCTACCAAAATGAGGAAAAACAAACAAATAAAAAACACCTCTTTGAAAATTCAAGCACTCTTTGAAGGGAATTTTCTGTATATAGTGTTTTTTCCATTTAAAATGAAGATTAGTGAAAAGCAAAGAACTGCAGAGCAGTTCTTCTGTATGCCAGAAGGTGGCATAACTGATTTTCCTAAAACTTTCGAATGCAAGAAATACCACTAAGGTTATTTTTAAAGGTCAATTTTTGACCCAAGGGAAATCTGATCAGTTTAATGTTTTAAATCTAAGGCCGTTCCTTAAAGATACATACATCCTGCTGATTTTCAAATTTCCAAAAAGCAAAAAGGCAGGTGGGATTCATGTTGGCATGTATGCCAAAATTTTTGGAACTGAAAGTAGTTTAAATGAATCACATGATGGAAAGACAGGGATGTCCATCATGAGTGTATTTTTTTTCCTGAGACACTTTATAGAAGTTTTTTCTTTTTTTTTTTTTTTTTAAATGAATTGCTTAGATATTTTGCCTTAACTGGCTTGCCAAGGGACACCATTTGGGGTGTCAGCCACTACCATTAAAACCCACTAGGGTTAGCCATTTTGACGAGGAACACACTCTAGGAAAAAGCAATACTAAAGATTTTCCAAATATTTCCTGCCCAATCAACTATAGATTTTTCAGTCTATATAAGAGCTAGCTAATTGTTTAGGTTCAGTGGTGGGAGTGGAGTCTAGAGCTCCTAGCACATGGGTAAAAAACAGCAGTTTGGAAGGGGGAATTTATACATGTTGCTTTAGCAGTAAAACTTAATTTTACAGAGAAATTAAATGAATGGTGTAGGACACAAACTTGAAGAAGCTAAATATATGGGATTTTTTTTTTCTTTCCTTCAGCTCCCTCTGGCTGACCAGGACCTGAATTACAACTTCTTTGTGTTACTTCAAGCTAAAGCCTGTCTCAACTTGGCTATGACAAGTGTGTTCAAAAGAGAGTTTCAGCTGTAGAAATGCAGATGCCTGCAGCTACAGAAGGTGCAGAAATACAAATATTTCTTGGTTACTAAAGGTCTCTCTGCAGAGCCCTTGGGCACGTCCCAGCTGTGTGATGTCAGATGACCCCAAGAACATCTATCCCGTGCTTATCTATTAATTTCTCTTTTTCTTTCCCCTCTCCTCTTTCAGTCTTTCCTGAACTTCACTGGACTAGCACAGATGAGAGCTGTGACCATTTTGTATTGAAATTTAATGATGTTTGCAGAGTTCTTCGGCCCTTTTTCTTTTTTTTTCTTTTTTTTTCTTTTTTTTTTTTTTTTTTTTTGCCAGCTTACCTCCCATGACAGCAGGTAGAAGGGGGTGTTAAAGCACCACCATTATCACCATCATCCATCCAGCGTTTGGATCCATCGACCTGGCGTGCACTTTGGCAGGACAGTTCATCGGGCTGTGATATTGTCTTATGTGCAACACCATCTACGAAGCTGTATAAAATTTTGCCTCGCTGATAAATCAGCTAACTAAACAGCTCATCAGGGTAAATGGCTGCATGGAAATTTTTGAAGGCACCAGTTTTCAGTCTCTTTCAGGTTTTAGAACACTGCAGTTAATTTTGCCTGTCCTCAGTCAACCTAAATGCGATTCAAAATATTCCTGGAACTTTTATTCCATTATAGCTATATGAGGAGATTCTAGGACATTTGGTCTGAGCACTTCATGATTTTGTGCCTCCAAATGTCAGATTATCCTGCTCATATTTTCTTGCTGCATGCGATTTTCTTCCTGCAAAACAACGTGCCCCAACTTGATCCTAAATTATCAGGATAGTTACTGTTGTCTCTACATAGAGATGTATAACTGCAGACTTCTTCCAATCTGCTAAGTGAGTATCCTAAAACTGTCACTTTAAATCTGCCTTTGGAAGCGAATTCATGGCTTGTACATTTGTCTCCTGTACAAAGCTCAAGTAAAATACTTAAATAACCTTCATCTTTAGAAACTTTGCACAGGAAGCCAGTTTCCTGCCTAGATACTAGGGGAGAGTGCAGTTTATAATTTGATTTTTATTGTTTTACTATGTTGCAGGACTAACATTTGCAATGGTGTGTTTCAAACAAATTGAGCTGTTTAATCTGAAACAGCCATTTGTTGTGATCATTCTTACTTTTTTATATTTCCAGGGAAAATCTTTTGAACAGGCGATATCTAAATCTGTGGCACCCTTTGCTATTAAAGCTGTTCCAGGCACTTAAGCCTGCAATGTGTTCCAGATACGATTGAGGTGTAAATCATTCCGGAGCTGCAAACTCGCTCTTTCTGTGACTTTGCTCCTGTGGAAAAAGCCCTGTGAAAACTAACCACGCTCTCTCAAGTTTTCAGTGCTGCTGTTTGGAAGTGAAAGGCAGCAGCTCGGGTATAAATTAGGTTGTTCCACTCGGCCTTCTGCTTGGAAACAGGCAGTGTAGAGGTTATCACGGGTGTAATTTGCTGAGGAAGGGAGGATCCCGAGCAAATCCAGCTGGGAGGCCTCTGGGCCATGGTGACTTTGAGACAGGAATCTTTGGGCTGCCCCTGCCTTGGTCAAACAGGAGGAGCTGATTTGTGGTTGCCTCTGCCTTATAGGTAAAGAAAATGGGAAGAGACAATTTAAAGCTTGAGCTTTTAATGCAATATCCCTTGGTATCATGTTCCCCCTTCAAGTGTTTCAGCTTCTGTGCTAATTCTACCTGTTACTTAAGGCATTTAGTTGGGATGATGTGGAAGGCTTAATCTCTTTTCTAGTGTATAGAAGCTATAATTTTGTTTTTTTGATAAATGTGGGAAATGCTGTCATCTCTGATGAATTTGAAACCTAGGTTTTTGCTGCCTTTTCTACACCCCTGCGTATGAAGACAAGCTGAACTTCAATAGTGAGTTGTCAGTGCAGACAAAATCTATACCTGGTTTATACTTAAGACTAGCTCAGCGTAAATAATTGATGGAATCTCTTTTAATACTGTTTTTCTGTGGCTTCTTAGTGATACGGAGAGCAGCAGTGAAACGATTGTATGCAGGATGGAATAGCAGCTACCCCAGAAGAAGAGTCCCTGCTGTTTGTTGACCTGCAGGTTGCACATCGGGATTTCTGACAAGCTGGACAAGCACCAGCATCTTCCTCAACCGTTTAAATCTCTGCAACCCTTCGTCTTGCCTGAGGGGCTTTGACCTGCAAATCATGTCTTTGAGGAAGGGATGTGGGTTGTGGGTTCGCAGGCGGCATCCGTTGGTGACAGCGCTGGGAATTCCTGCGTGCACAAGAAGTTCATCTTTGTCTTCAAAAGAAACAAATGA
Source organism: Nothoprocta perdicaria (assembly GCF_003342845.1). Lineage (NCBI taxonomy): Eukaryota > Metazoa > Chordata > Aves > Tinamiformes > Tinamidae > Nothoprocta > Nothoprocta perdicaria. The sequence goes on along the minus strand of NW_020455415.1, from coordinate 883,034 downwards.
CTGTTCTTGCTCTCTGGGTCTGTAGTGGCTGCATGTACTTCATTCTTGCCCCCCCTTGCCTGCCCTTTAGAGGAGGGAGCACTTTGTGTGTCCCTGCGATAGCAAAAACTCACTCCAGGGCCTAAAGACAATAGGAAGGCTTAGGGCATGCAAAATGACCAACAGGCTCCATGTAAATAATGCAGAAAATATCCCCTAGAAACTGCTGTTTTGAGAGGATTTGCAAAAGGCTTTAATACATAAATACGATCATTTGCAATTTGCAGTCTTTGCTGCAGGAAAGACTAAAGCTGGAGGCTGCTCTGGTTCCTCCTTGCAGCTGAACTGCTTGGTATGTTTGCATCGTGTGGGTCTCCTGTGTGACTATGTGTAGGCGTGTTTTACTAAAGGGAATTGTGCAGAGCACAGATGAGAACAGCTCAGGAGAAGATGCTTATACGTTTTTGTGGTTTACAGTTTGACCTAATAAAAGTAACTCGCTTCAGACCCATCATTTTCCATAGGCTCCATCTGGCTGCTGTGACTGTGCATTCAGATTTCTGTTTAATTTTATAAAATATGATACACAGTGATCTGGGAAAGATAAGCACTGTCCTTTGAATAAATCAGCATTAAATCAGCATTAATTCAGGAGCATTTATCCTTAACTCTATGTTGGCAGTAGAGCACCTGGGCTTAGTTTAGAAGTTGGGAATGTCCATTAACTCACAGGTTTTGAGACCTTGCTCTACCTGCTGCTGTATCTGTAGGTAGTTCTGTGTGTAGGTTGTTCACCCAAGCAGAGCTGAGGTTTTGGGTTTGCCTGTGTTATTTATAACCTGTAGCCTGTGGTTAACACTGTGTCGCACATCTTGGGAGGGATCTGCTACTAGAGATGTTCCGTTTAGAGAGCAAAGCCCTCTTCAGGATGCCCAAGGAGAAAAGGCAGGGTACCCACACATAGGGTAAAATAAAAGAATTACAAGGACCAGGGTTATGGACTTGTGAGGCTGCTGAGCTCCTTGTAGCTTGGTACTGGAGTGACTCCTTATTCAACGTGATGACTTTTCAGTAGGCGGCTGCAGATCCCTGTTCGGCTCATTGACAAACATCCGTTTTGATAGTCTGAGAGTCATGCGAGACCTCGCATCTTTCTAAATGAGCTGTTAAGGAGGGAAGGGGAAGTAGCTTTGTCAGAAAGTTATATACACTTGTTATATGTGTACGTATATATGTGTTTTTGTAATTGCAAGATATGTATAGTATGCATATATACACACATAAACCAGTATTTTTCTCTGAAATCACGCAGCCTGAAACATTGCTGCAGCAAGTTTCTATTTTATATAGAAATAATGCCAAGTGGGTGGATAGCAAACTGCAGTATTTTTTGTTACACATGCGGTGCCTACCCTGACTGCATTAGTTAATGCTTAAGGTCTGACCAGTTTGTATTTTTTTGTTTGTTTGTTTTAGAAATAACCCTGCAGATATTGCCACAGAGACAGGAACTTGCACCATTTACAGCATGTTGACAGCAGGAGGGCTTGGTCTCAAAACCAGCTTGTCTGTATTTTGTGTTTTTTCTCTCTGTGACTGTTCCTCATCCATTCCTCAGCAGTCTGCCCAATTGAAAGGAATTAATTATGTTTGAAAACAACTTCCTTTTTAAGCATCTCTCTTGCATTTACGAAACCCTATGCACCTTGATGTCTGCTGTGCGACTGCTTCAGAAAGATGCTGCGACATATATCTGCTGTTGAAGGTTTTTTCCCTCACTTGTAAAAATTCCCTGAGACAACATAGTAGATGGTGAATCAAAGCACATGCATAATTCTTCTTCAGCTATATTTAATGCTTATTTCTTTGTTTAAATATCTAATTGCCAGACTGTTCTGTAAGACAGATCTCTGAGGCTTCTGGAAAAGTTGTAGCTTCAGGGAAAACATGGCCAGATACATGTTGCCACTTTTTTCTCTATTATTTTAATATGCAGTGGCACTCTAAAGAGACTGCACATTTCATCTACGCTCTTTTTTTCAAGCAGAGATTTTCTTTACCATTGTATGAATTTTGCCATTAATATTTTGAAGATGTGTGGTCAAAGAAATCATATTAATTAGCTGACTTATGCATGGAGCATTACAGGAGACTCTATCTTTTAATACTTCTCTTCCAATAATCAGGACAGCCAGTGTGGAGTAGGTTGAAAAGCCGGGGTCAAGGCATGAGAAGCATCAGTGTGAAGGGGAACCGAGAGCTGAAGAAGGAACCAATTAAAGAAACACACCATAAATTTTCCAAGTCTGAAGGTATTTGCTAATCAACGCCAACATTGCAGTCTATTATTGACCATCACTGACACTTTTTCTTGTATGAAGAAACACATTTTTGGTAGAAAGTAGCTTAATTATGAAATACCATTTTCATGACACAGAAAATACTCAGACTTTTCCATTGACCACTTTTCTGGGTGAAACAGGGAGGTGTCACAGCTGCTAACCCTGTTTCTCCCTAGTGCTTTCAGTTCCACAGGGACTTAGTCAATGAATAAAAGCAGGGAGGTAAAATGCTTGTTAAAGCAGAGCAGCAAATTTCATAGCCGGAGTGGATTGCTTGACTGAGCAAATGTTTTTTGCCTTTTAACTGTTTAAAGATTGAAAATTCAGTGGCCTATCTAGAAGATAGGTTTTACTGTGCTTAATTTTCTATAAAGTTCATTTTGGAACACCAAAGCTGAGAATGGTATTTTCTGACCAGCATCTTCTTGCATTGTCACTGCGTTCAGGGGCATCTTTCTCCTTGTGACTGGTTCTCTGAAACCCCTGAAGGGAAGTGTTATGGGAAACTTAGAGATGGTTCAAAAGTTATTTGCTGGAAACACGTGTGATGTAACACAGTGTGCTTATATATTTGTAAGAAGAGAATTTGAGTTTTACAGCACAGTGCTTTCGTGTAAAAGGCATGTGCAAAACATGGTAACAGCTTAAAGCCTTTAGCTGCACAGAGAAAAAGGAGAGAATGTTGCAAGAAAAAGCAAAGAATCACAAGGGAAACGGTTTTAACTGCCATCCTTCTCCCGAGAGCAGGGCAAGCTGCAGAAAAGAGGGTTGTGGTGGTCTGTGAGCATCATATTGTAGGTATATTTGCTGCTTGGGAGGTCAGACCCATGCTGATGTGCGGCCTCCGTTGTTGTGTGTTGAGTGGCAGCTTGGGGACCTGCGTCCCTCCTTTCCCTGCCTCTTCTGCCACCTGCTCCGTGGTTTTCCAGAGCAGTTTTCCATGGAGGCGGATGGTGCAATGTCAGTTATCTGCCCTGGTGGCAGCCTGCTCAGGGCAGCTTCAGAAATACCCACATGGAAACATGCACCCCGGAAAGGAAGGTCTTCCCGCTTCCTATCTCGTATATCCACCGTAAGAGCCACCTGAGAGATTCAGGAAAAGGGGTAAAATACACTTGTAAGCACATTATAACCTGTAGATGCTTGTAACTTTGAAAATAATTTGGTATTTGAGAAACATTAAAGATAAGCGACCTCAGCAGTGCAGCGGCCCTGGCAGCCTGTTTGCCGCAATATGTGCGGTTGCTCCTACGTGCTGGAGAAAAGCAGATCTCCAGCTCAGTGCTGGAAATGTGCCTTTTTATGGCACTTGCCTAAAATAACCATCTCCTCGGCACGGTGGGCTCTGCCCAGGGCTGTAAGGCTGCTCTTTAAGGCTGTAAGGCTGCTGCTGTAAGGCTCTCCTTAGGTGCCAGTCAAGCTGGGGCCGAAGGGCAAAGCCGTGAGATGCCAGGTGAGAAAACAGAGCACACGGAGATTAGGTGGGCCATTTTCCCCGTATTATTAAATGTATGACTAACCCATTATCTTAAAGCTTTCATTAAAAGAACAGAATAGTATACTGAGATTTCTTTGTTATCTCGAGAGTACATTATGTAAAGTGTGTAGTATTTTTAGCAATCTTTTTTTCTCTGGGAATATGCAACCCATTCGTGACTGTCAAGAAGAAACAGTTGCACTTGATTTGGTTTCCTACCTGGGTGCAGATAGGTGATTCATTCCTCACATGGTTCCTTCTTTTGCAAGTCAAAACCGGGGGGATATTTTTAGAGAACCTGGCAATGCTGCTTCCCGGTGCCATAGCTCTGACTGACTGCGGGCACCAGCCTTGCGCTCCACACTGGAGAAGACCAACTTGGTTATTCCTTGGAAATTATATGCTTGGAAAAATGCCACGTTTACTTGGTCCAGCTCTTTGGTTGTTAAACTCTGGCCTCATACATGTGCAGCTCTTTGATTTTACTCTAAGGGATTTGATTAGGTAGCTCATAAACACACTGGAGGAAGACCCAAGAGCGGCAGCAGCCAGAGGAGTGGAGGTTTTGGGGCGCTGGTGGTGCCCATTGAGGGTTCCTTGGGCTCAGCAATGACAAGTGACTTCAACTTCCTTCCGCTAAGGCGGTGTCTGAGGATTGCTTAGCTTGCCTTTCTTCCATCTCTGTTCAAAAGGCACATATAGAGCACATTGCAAGAGCTACTTTCCAGAAGTAGGGCCTTGATTGTCCATGGCATTTTTGTTCTAGATGAATATTGCTGCAGTTGATAAAATCTATAAGCACCTCCTTGGGATGAGTTAAACAGACCTAGACAGACTTTTAAAAACACTTAGTAGTTGGCATTGCTGACTGGACACTTCGCATGAGGGAGCAGTGGCACTTATGCATTTTAAGATGTTCTCTGTGTAATGGTAAATGCAACCCCCAATATACTAGTTCATTTGTGTGTGTGTGCATATGGTTTTAACACTTGCTACCTATATTCTCTTTCAACTTATTTTTTTAGGCTTTTGATGCAGCTAGGTCATGATCTAGTAGCTTGGTGTTATGCATGAGGATGAGACTGTGTGCACTTTTTACCCAATATGCAGACAGCAAGTCTTTAATACATTGTAATTTACCAAAAGTTAGATCCTTGTTTATGCTAGAGGTGCATATTTGCTCTTTGCAGGATCATGTCTTTTTTAGTGTTTATAGCATATAAAGGCTTTCTCGCCCTATACTGCAAATACTTGTGTAATGTTCTCTGGGTAGTAGTTTCTGTGAAGTTTATTGCTGGTATTAATAAAGCGAATATACAGTGAAAACTTATTCAGAGTAGTGGGAGAGAGCTCAGCTACTTGTGAGAGAGGTGGATCCGATTTGGAGTTAGTCCTGAGCTATGGTCATCCTGGATTATTGCAGTTCAATCCCTAGGTTTGTGGCAACAGCTTTAAAACCCCCAGGCTGTATTTGGGGAAACACTTGGAATTATCATTATAGGCTGCAGAAGCAGCAATTGTTGCCTAGTGATTTCATCCCCAAAATAAACTTGCTACTGTAGGTTTCGCCTCTATTTTGATAAACCTATCAGAGTGCTCCAAAATGCTGTTAAAATGCTTAAAAAATATATTTATAGAAATTCTGCTCGCGGTTCTATTTCAGCACCGTGTGACAGGGCGTTGGCTTCGTTGCGCTAGGACTAAACTAACCTGAAGAGAAGAAAAATTGCCGTGAGATGGTTCAGAGATCTGTAGAATAAGTGTCGGAAATGGGGATGTTTTGTGCTGCCGATGGACTGCGTTACCAGGGCGCCTTTCAGCAAGGGGGGTTCTCAGTATAGTATAGACACAGAGCTGCAGCTATAGATCCTGCAGCTTTACCACTCCCCCCCTGCAGAAACCTCGGTGCTTTTGCACGATGCTAAATTCCCATCCCCTTTTCAACAGCATCCCCTCCAGCCTCCCCTGTGCCGTCCGCGCGGGTCCCGGCGCGGCCCCGCGTGGCAGCGCGGTCCCCGATGGCCACCTGCGTGAGCGGCTGCTTCCTGGCCGCGTCGGGCAAGCGGGGAGCCGCCGGGGAGGGGGGGCTGCTCGGAATTAGGTTGTGGGTAGCGTCCCCGCGAGCGCCGCTATTAGCAGCGCTGCCACTCGCCGCTTCTCCGCTGCAGAAGCCGGAGCGAGATTCGTGGTCCCCTCGCATGTTGTAAAATGCATGAGATTTTGCTCGTCCTCCCCGGGAAGGAGCCTAGGAAAAGGCGAGCATCCCAACCCAGAAGCTGTTAGAAGAGCATGCAGAAACCTGCAGCGGTTGATGCTTTATTTTCTCTTCCTAGCTATGGATTAGAAGGACTGATTTTTTTTTTTCTTTTTTTTGCAATGGGCTTTTTCCATAATGGCATTCTTGCATTGTCTGGTCAGAGCTTGCACAGGAGGAAAACAGGCTGCTGAATTTAGTTACTGATCTCTATTAGCCGTGGCCTAAGGCTATGCTGAGATTTATATCCCATTTGTATTGTTGCAGCTCAAAAGAAGACTGCTCAGAGGATGACAAGTGTATTCTGAGTAGGTATGTTGCTTCATTTTCATATGAAACCTCTTTTTTTTTTTTTCCTGCTTCCATTGGTCAGAAATCAGGTTAATAGGAAGGGAATATAGTACAGTGCTGCAGTGTCCCTGCTAAGGTAGAACAACAGCCTCCGAAATAGCTCTTTAGAAATTAGCTGCTTTTGCTAAATAAAGCTGCATTGTGCTGGTGTGCACAGTGCAGTCATTTTTTTCCCCCTTTCCCTTTCCTTTTTTTTTTTTCCCTTTTTTTTTTTTTTCTTAAGCATATACTGCAGTCAGCGCTTCCCTAACGAGGTGGCACTATTGTTGAGTTAGAGAATCCTCGTCTTGCTTTAGGGGACAGCAGGATTTATAAAGGCGATGCCTCGCAGCCCTGTTTTACAGCTCGGAACCCTCGGTTTAAGGGCACTGGCAGAATCATTTCCTTGTTCTTCGCGGCAGCCACCGCTGAGCCGGTAGCGTGTGGAATGGAAGTCCTAGTTGGTAGCCTGTTATGGAAACGCTGTTTGCTGTTATTGTAGTACCGTGGTGACAACATGCCATTGAAATGGAAAACGAGCTCTCCTGCTATCTGGAAATTCCCAGTTCCTGTGCTTAAAACATCCAGGTCATCGCCACTTTCTCCAGCATACATGTAAGTGAGAGAAATGAGGATACTAAGGTGGGATTTCTTTCGTGAGACTACCCTGTGGCAAAATACCCTGTTGTATATTAAATGACATTGGCACTCAGTCTTTTTACCTTGTTTTCCTCTGTGGACCCTCAGACTTTCTCCTGGCTGTTTCCTGGTGGATGTTGTGTCGAGTCTTTCCCCCTTTTGTTGGACCGTAGAGAAATTGTGCAGATGAAGCCTCGCTCCTAACGATATCCTAAACGTTCGTTTGCAAACTTCACATTGATGTGAATTTGTAAGGACCGATCTCGAATTGAGAAGTGGAAGCTTTGAGGCAGGCTTTATTTGTAGTGTATCTGCTCCCATTCCTTCCTCCTGCACCTGAGCATGGAATCACCTGCTGTATTGTAGCACACTTGGGCTCTCTGTGACTTCTCGTGTTATAAAGAAGGACCAAATATCTTGCTTTGGTTCAGATCTGTCATTTAAAGTGCGAGCCTTCATACAAATGTAATGCCTTGTATTTTAAAAACTTACAGTAAAGGCTTAAAACAAGGATGTGCATCATTAATATTGAAAAAAAAATCACAAAATATACATACAGCTTCTGCAGGTTGTCCGTATCAAGAAGCTTAATATTAATGAGTATTTCAGTTCACAACAAAACAGTAAGCCTTTGTTCTTCTTGCCGAACCTTGGTAAAGCTTATATTTATAAACCTTTTATAAAGCTTTTGTTGCTGTGAGCTTTGTACGAGCACGTACAGGTGGCTTTGCCCTCAAATAAAACTGTTAGTGGGCTGCTCTGCTTGCTTCTCTCTTTGTTCAAGGAAGCAGCTCTTTCAAAATGAGCAAGAGATGCTTTAAACACATATTCTGGTCTCTGGAAAATGATACTAAAGGCTCCTGCCTTACACTAGTATTCTGTTCATAAAAGCTACAATATTCCTACTTTTAAGCCGATTACTGCCTTTTTATAGACAGGTTTTTACTGCTTCTGCTGTAGGTATGTGCCGTGAGAAATATGTATGGAGTTTATTTAAGGGTTCTGTGAATATCTGGGAGTTTGGAGAATTGTGGTGGTAATGAGCGGGGCTGGGGCGGTCCGGGGGCCCCGGCAGCCCCGTGGTCACTATTGTTCTTGGGGAGAAAAACGGGCGTTTAGGAGCCAACCTGGCTCTACGGCACGCGCCCGTTTTCCTGTTAATTTTCATGAAAGTTCTTTGGCTTTTCCTTTGGAGACGTCAAAACCACTTCGGGCTATTACAGAATCTGCTCTGTGCAATAAATTGCTAGTTGCTGTGAGTTTATTCAAACAATGACTAAATCCGGAGAGAAGTATCGTGGAGGGAGAGAGTTGGGGGGACTTGGAAGCTGTCTCAGGGAAATAAAGGCTTGAGTGTTGCTGGGTTTGTTCTTGTCTTTTGAACTATAGGACAAAATGCAAGGAATAGACTAGTCTGATACATCTGCTGAAAGGAACGTTTCTTTCATGTGTTGCCTTTAAATTGCTCATTTCTTCTGTGTCTGCTCCAGCCTTTGTTATGGGGATCATATAGCCAATTATTTCAGTGTGTTAAAGGTATGTGGGCATGTTTAGTAATCATACATGACTATAGGATGCTCCCTTATGTGGAGCATGACAACTATGTGATCTGCAGCCTTAATCATCTCTTTATAATGATACGATGCACCCCAGTGCTTAGAGATGCATTTCTTCACTGATCCTTAAGTCCTGCTGTTAGCTGCACTTGGAAATGTAACATTAAAATTATTCATACCTCATATGATAAAGGACGGAAAACATGGCAAGATGGCACCTATTTGATTAGATAGCATTTATCAATTGCTAAAAAGAGCTGTGTGATTTAGGTTGACCAGTAAAATAGGTGATGGAATTACTGTTCTTCATTGCAGAGATTGCACTGAATTTGCTGATTGTTTTACAGGACATCAGGATCTTTTAAAGGCCATATTTATAAGCTTTTCTTTCCTTAGCAGTATTTTACATGTTGAGAAAAGACTTTTGTTTCAAGTAAGACTTGCGAGTAAGCGACATGTGACATGAAGCATCTACTGATATAAAAGATATGACCTCAAGTCTCTTGTATTTACAGATCAGCATTTTTGCTCATAACATTTTGAGCTAGAATATATAAATGTGTAACTAAACCCTTAATACGTGGCATCTAAGTCTCATTATAAAATAATTTTATAGTTTAAATTTTGAATGTAAAATGTATTGGTAACAGTAGATTGGCTTAGAAGGATTTTTTCCAGTAAAACTGCAAACTTTTCAAGTTCTCCTAGTGAAGGTGACCTTAACATGAAGTGCCCCATCCTTATCGCTTGTAAGCTTCTTCTGTAGGAGTTAAACTGACTGTCAGGTGCCCTTGATTTTTATTAGCTGGTTTATGTGGTTTGCGTGCTGGAGACCTGCCCTCTGCCTTAGTTTCGCTGCATTGCAAAGCTGGGATTTGTGGGCATGAGGCCATGTGGCTTCCTGCATGAAGCAGGTACCTGCGGACAAAGTACCCCCGTAAAAGGCTGAATTGTGCCGTGTGTCGCGGAGCTGGGTGGCTTCCCTGCAATTCCTGATTTCCGAGCTTCTTGTTAGTTCCAAAGGTGCGGTGGGAGGTAGGGGAACCTGCTGCTGGCCCCGGGCAGCATGTGGGAAAACAAAGAACAGGTTAAGTTCCAATTCACGGATATTTTCAGAAGATCCTCAACTGCAAGAAGCAGCTCTTTGCCTTCTGCAGAGGCAGAAATGCCCATTGCAGGGAAATGCAGCTCTCCCCAGGCTCCTCGTGGAGCTCCGGAACACCTTGAGCTTTTCCATCCATCAAGTAGGGGCCAGGGGTGATTTTTGGGAAAGAGCACGGGTGTTTGAACAGCAGGGGTAGGTGCAACACAGCCTGACTGCAGGGCTCAAACCCCAGCTTTGCAGACGTGCATGCACGCAACAGACCCCCGTGCAGCTATTTGCCCTTTTTCTTGCAGCGCGTAGGTCATTGAGGTTTAGGGTACAGATTCCTTTTGTAGCAATGAGTGCAAGGACTGTCAAGCAAGTGCATGCTCTATTAGTGAAATATTATATTCATCGTGTGGTGTCACCTCTTTGGGACAGACCCAGGTCTTAGTGCTGCCGCAGACCTCGGTTTTCATGTGAGTGGTCAGGGAGCACCTCAGCAAGTGAATCAGGAGAGGACAAAGTGATTAATAGCACGTTGGAACAGCACAGCTTTAGAGAGGATGGAGAGCAGTGCGGGATTTCATGGTGTAGAAACAGTTTAAAGTGCAGCAGAATATATATCCTAATTATTGAATGATCACAGATCCTGGTATATAACACATTACAAAGGGAAAAGAGAGTTCTTGCTCCTCCAAAGTAGCAGTGCGTCCTTTATTCTGTTCTCCAGAGTTGTTTAAATCTTCCATTAAAATGACTGAAGAGCTGGATGTGGGCGCTGGAGTCCTATCATGCACTGCAGAAAAGATCCAATATGCAATAATGCAAAGTACTGTTTTCCACGAAATACAAATGAAGATAATGAGAACATCTCTAATTCTGATTTCTGGTGAGAATGATTGTTAGCAGTTTTCTGGAATGCTGGATGTTAAGTGTTTTCCATCCCCAGGGTGCTCTGCTTATAAATAAGCAAAATTTACAGAATTCTTAATGCAAAACAAGTGGTTTCTAACCTTAGCCTTTTAGCTTTTTATGTTGAACAGTGTTCTGATGCTTTAAATGGAAACTCTCCTTTGAATGTGTTTTCGTAAATAGCTGGATAAATCTAAGAGAAATAAATATGATGATACAAGGATGTTATTATCAAAGTGCTTGCCACAAAGCCTATCCCCAGAGCCGTGTGTTCTTAAATTTGTCTGATAGGAAATGCTGTACGGCAATGGAAATGAGCTACTGTGTAGAAAAGTCAAAGAAATTCTTAATAGCAGAGAGTGATCAGAGTTGGATTTAGTTACTTATACAAGTTAAAGCTTTATATCTTCTCCCAAACCTTGGATTTCCACTACACTGAACTTAGATTTCTGCGAAACAGCATTGTACTTGAAATGGAAAAATATGTTTTTGCGGTAGCAAATAATTCATCAGGGACTGTCTGTATCGGGCAGTTTTCTGTCTGGAGATTGCCCTGCATATTTCATTTTTGTTGGTCAAATTCAGAAAATAAACCATTTTGCTGGGCTTTTGAGCATTTGACAGATTTATTATTTGCTTATTATTCGCTTAAAGGCTCACCTGTCTTTGGCAGGGTTTCCCTTCCAAGCAATTGCTTCCTGGGTATCTCAAGTTTCAACAGGCTGGAAGTCAACACGCAGGTTTCCCCAAATCCATATTTTTAAATAATCCCTGTCTGTACTTTTTGCAGTGTGATGGTGCAATATTGACGCGATGTTGTGACATGCTCACGTGTATTTATTGGACTGCCTTGAATATGTTGCTCAGCCTGTTCTGCCAGCACATCAGATCTGCCAGATTGTCATTTTTGTCATTATTTCCTTGTTATTAAGGGAAAACGTTGCTGCATGGCAACTGCTGTTGCTTTCTGCTTGCCAGCCTCTGTTGCCGTACAGCAACTTCCACTGACGTTTTGGGGGTGCCCATTTATTTGTAGTAATCAGAGGGTAACTTTGGGTGGGATTGAGAAAATAAATCCTTTTTTTTCTAGGTGATAATAGTGGGAATAACAGTGTAAAAGTGTGTAGACGTGGCATTAAAATGGAGGGCACATTTGTGTTATTGCTGTACTGCTTTGTCTAGGAATAACTGAGAAAATTCTTGCTATGCCCAAGGTGCAAAAATTGGCATTGACAAATAGGCCAAGCTTCGTGTCTGACTTGCTTAGATTTAAACTTTTCATTGTCTGGGGGAAAAATATTTTTGCAATTTGAAGTAATGAAAAAGGAAGGAGATAGTAATATAGGAATGATAAAACAACCGTTATAAGTAGCTTTAAATAGTTATAAAATAACAAGAGAAGAAATGATAGAGCAGACATTAGTAGCAGAAGGAGCAAGGGTTAAATAAACTGCAAAGTCAGGATATTTTTGTCTTTTTTTTTTCTGATAGATTTTAAGCTCTCAAGACCATTCTGGGTTACATGTGGACATAAAGCTATTCTGAAAGAGGGGATAGGGACAGGAGTTCCTAGGGCTGATACAGCGATGAGAGGGGAAAGTATGACTGGAATGCAGAGATGCCACCTTAGAGAGACAAATAAGGGGGTTTAATCCATTACTTTTGCTTTCATGGTAAGGAATTGTTCTGCCAGTTAAACAGGATCTATGCATGTATATATATATAAATAAACCTAAAGGTGTGTCAGACTGATGTCCTTGTGCACTCACTGTTTTTCTTACTGCTTTGCCCTACCTGGGAAGTGCTCAGATGTGTAGCTCCAATGAAGACTTGTGGATTTGAATGCTTAAAATTCAGTAGAAAGGGCAGAGGATTGGGCTGCTCTGACAATGTACAAAAAAGTGGAACCTCTGAGGCCTGCATTTTACCTTTTTGAACTTAAATAGAATTAAAGTAGTTCGTTTGCAGGGAAGCTGCAGAGCACGCGCGCCCTGTGCTGCTGCTCCTGCTTTTAATGAGGGAAATCAATAGCCTAACGACAACTTTGGCAAAATGTCATTAGAGAACTGTTTCTAATTTAGAGTCATTAAACAATTTGAGTCTGCAAATCTGAGCTAGAAATGGCCAAATGAATGTAAACTCTTCGCAAAAAACTGAATGTGAATGTTATATTAAGGCTCCCAGAGAGACCGAGTACTGTTAGGAAGAAAAGCCTTATAGCAATGTCTGAGCAAATTATTGTTTTCTTTTGGTGGAAAAACAACTTTGGTTTAACCAGGGGGCTGCAATTACGCTGCAAATAGTTTGAGATATCTGATGGAGTTTGATTGTTTTCTAATCAGGAAATTTTGAAGAGAATTTTCTGTGCGTGCATCCACAGAAATTGCACCTAGACTGTTGGCTGTGTAGTCTGTGAGAGCAAACGTTGATGTTATTGCTCAGTCCTGGCTTTGCGGGACCCAATTTTGTAGTGATTTGGGTGCCTTAAAAAGGATCAAGTGATGTGCAGAATATCCTCATTTCTCTCCCTCTCCCCCGTTCCACCTGGATCCACTGGCATTTGGGACAGTCATCACTTCAGGCATCAGAGGAGGCATCTACTGGTGTTTCCCACTTGTGTGTGAATCAGGGGCTTGTGGGCATGGGTAGAGACTTCATGCCAAGGCTCGTGATTTTGTGTGGCAGCTCAAAGAGACTTCATGAAAATCTGGAGGAAAACAGCAATTCCAAACGGTTTGGTGTTTCTGCTCTCCCAAGCTTGGCATCTGCAGTCCCTTTCCTTGGGCCTGGCTTTGATTCAGTGTCCAGAATTCTCAAATTCTGACCCAGGAGCTTGGTATTGGCTTATCAAACACAAGTTTAAATATTCCGCTGTTATATTCTGATATATCAACAAATTCAGGTGTAAAAAGCGTGACATTCAAATGCAGTCTCTCAAATTCACGCAGCAGTAGCTAACAGCAGAGTTAATCTGTCGGAGGTACCAATTTATTAGCTTTGGGTTGCGGCGACCCATTCAAACTAACAGCATGAAAATGCAGCCTGCACCAGAGGGAAAAGGTAAGAAATGTGTAGCGGTAACCTGGGAAATGCACAGCATTTCTAGGTAAACGCTCCATTTTCTGTCATTCATCTATTAAAAAGCATCCTTTCAACTGTGCAGTAAGAGTGACATGTGAGGCGCATCGTGTGTGACTAGTGCTCGTCGTAGGAGCCTCATGAGTAGGGCTTGGCACGTGTTCTAAGCACGACACATCACCTAAATCCTGCCTTCTGCAGCTGGTTTGTCCATACGCATTTCACATCTTCGGCAGCAACAAAGGATAAAGATTAATGAACTCGAATGACCAACCAGGACCTGTAGGCCCCCAAAATTGCAGCGGGAGCTCCAGGAGCCTCTTTGTTAAATGTTTGATCTGTTTAGAGATCAACCTCTTAAATAAAAGTTCCTTTTGTCTTTGTGTTCTCTTCTGGCTGAGGCTGGACATGTATTTGGAAAGTATAAACTTAGGTTTCCTGTGCAAACTTCTACTGTATTTTTTTAAAATAGGTAATTGGGAACAATAGTGCAAGTTACTTTTACTGATATCGCAGAAGAAAATGACTGAGGAAATTCTTGTTGAAAAATAGTAATAAAATATGAGAAATTATTGTAGAGGAGGACAAGGATCCCAAGAGCAACTATGCTAGGAAAGAGTCGCCCAAAAATGTGTGGGTATAAGATGCAAAATGGAAGAAACGTGAAATGCTGCATTTGTGTAACTTGGTCATCTATTTTATAATAATATTTGTCCTTATGTCAGCACGATGAGATTTTTTTAATACAACACTACTGTATCAGTTGTACTTATTGAGCTCATAGGTGGCCACGTAGCTCATAGGGGATTTCTTGGATTCATTACTCAGGATGCTGGAACATCTGCTCACAGAAGGAAGATGGTAAGACAGTCAATGCTTAAATTATTTTTTTGGCAGACTAAGCATCCTAAGAATATACTTTGGCAGACTAAGCATGCAAAGTGAGGAATTACTGGATATTCTAACAATAGCTGAAACTTCCATTGTATTTCGGTTGGCCTTTTCATTAATAATTTCATCAGCAAAGCGTAAACTCAGCTGCACGCACAGCAGCCCTGTAGTACCCCAGGTTGTTTGACAGATCATAAAATGGTAAAGATTTGTCCTGGGAGGAGAATGTAGTGCTATGAAATTGAAATCCAGTTCTTTGTTTGCTGATAAATGCCAGAGCCCTGGCACATGCCAAGAGCAGTTTCTGAAGATGCCATTTACCAGGGACCGGAGCGCTTGTAGTCATGGTTCGTTGGATAGTAATTTGACAAAGAAAATAAGGTTATAATCTTTTCAGAAAGAAGCCACTGAGCCTCACCAAATTAAGAATGCTGTGTCTGGGCAGTATTGCTTGGCTAGGCTTTTAGAAGGTTATTGTAGAGATTGTGGGGTTTAAAATAAATCTAGGCAGACGTACTCTGAAATATCTGTAGATGCTGCTCTTCTCTTGCCCTGCAAGACCGTGCACTGAACTCTGGCCGTTTCGAGCACATCAGCGGTTTACTGATATAATGAACAAGCTGACAGTAATTCCTATAGTTGCCTTGTTTCTGTCGCATCAGAGTTCAATTTCTTACTAAGAAAACAGCACAGAATAGTTGTTTTATTTCATTCCTGCTAGAGTACCGTACAAAATGGCAACTCCGCACCTGAACGTTTTAGGCTAGAGTAAAAGTTTCCGCAGGTCCGTGCTTATCATTAGTCACTTGACTTCCGACTAGTTTAGCAAGTTAATATTTGCTAAGTGCAAAGCAAGCAGGTTGGCTGCTGGCTCTGAAACAGGTTGTAATTCAAGTCAGTCCAGCAATATTTGTCAGTATTGGCTGGAAAGCCCCAGTGCTTAAGCCCAGTTTTGGAAGAAGGTGCAAACTCCTGAGTACCTGAGATGGAGATGGATGCCTGAGCTGCAGGTATGGACTGAGTAAGTTCAGATTCTTGGTTCAATTGCTGTCCTGCCCGTCGGGCTTGTGTCTGTGCTGCTGTAGGTGATTCTGCCCTGCTTTGGAGGGCAGTCCTTGCAGCCTACGTAAATCACTGCAGATACTCCAGAGAGCTTGTGGACAGAATTGGGAGCAGTAACTGGGAGCAGTCATGCAAAAGCTTGTGTCTGTGTGAAAAAAAAAAAATCATTTTAAAAAAAATATACTCCAGAAATACTCAGCTCTCTAGTGCTTGTGCTGGACCAGGTACTTGTGCCTCCTTCTCCTTGGAGCTGCTAGCAATTAAGCTTAGAAACTCGTTACAAAGACCCATTGTGGTGATTTTCACCTTGTGGTCATCTCTTCATTAACAGAAGCTTCTTATTCTTGTCGCTTTCCCCTCTACATTTGGGTCTATGGTGGGATTAGATTAATGGCATTATGTACCTGTCCAACTAGTATTTAAAAGCTAGTGAAGTTTATCTATTTGAAATAAGACGAACATAGAATTATGTTATTGTATTGTTTTTATCTGAACTTCATCTCCACAAAGGTAGTACTTAACTGTAACACTAGTGTGGTTTTCTTCAGCCTGAGCTTAAAAAAACTAGACAAAAAGAAAAAAAAAACCACATTATTTTAATATTTTTTGTAATTCAGCTTTTGGCTTATGGCCTTTCTCATTCTGAAGTTCTAGCTCTAAAGGCAATTGCCCAAGCTGTCTTAAGAGGATATCCAGGTAACCTCTAATAGAGGTTGTCTGATTAAAAAGAATGAATGTAAAAAGAAGATAAATGAAGAGAATCCAGTAGTTTCTGTAATTATTAGGGAAAACTGTGCAGACCAAGTGCATATATTGAAAGTGGGGTTAATATCCATATTTACAGCAGCTTCCTGTGAATTATCACTGCGTGCTATTGTACTCGTCTCCAGCAACTTTCTTTCCTCCTGATTAAAAATGCTCCTGCTGCACTTCTTGCTTAATGACTTCTATTGATCAGAACAATGGAATTAATTAGGAAATGAATTAGCTTTCTTCTTTGGTAGTGTGCTTAATCGTGATATACTGTACTTACAGTACAAATCAATGTATTTACATTCATTATTATCTAATTACTTGCAGTGCTTGGCAGACCTATGTTAATGAATATAAATAATGCAGTTGGAAGCAGGGCCTAAACAAGGCAGATGCACTTGCTGTGCGTGCACTGGGGATGCAGCTGCATGCAAACTCCAGTGAACCTTTTTGGCCAGGCCACGAGTGGCAGAGCTATTCCTGAATATTTGCTTTACAGCTCCCAAATTGGCACTTGCACTTTGAATAACTTGATATCTCTTTAGAGGACAGGCTTTAAATGCACTTTCTTACATATAACATAGTGTTTTTCTCACTTCTTTTGTCTCCTGGTATCAATGCAATGTGTAAGTGCTGTTGCATTTTCACCGTCTTGCAGAGATAAGTAGCTTCTCTTGTTATGTGAAAATAAATGTTGAAACTGGTGCAGCGCCAGTGGCAAATTCCAACTCCCTGGTTGCTTTGGGAGAGCTGTTTCCTCCTGTACGCACGCCACAGGTTCAGCAGATCAGCGTGCAGTTTCCAGGGCTTATTGCTGACTTGCACTGCAACTTTTAGCAAAACAAACTCCTAAAAGTCCTCAGTTATTTCTGCCTAATGGTGGTGTGTGCTGGTGCTTCCTGAGCTGTTAAGCGAGCTGTAGGTGAAAATGCAGCATGTAGGAAACAGTGCTTTTGGTTTTGGATGGGAATGAGAGGGGACTAAAAAATTGTGCTTATGAATTGTATTAAAACTCGCAGTAACCTTTCAGGAGAGCAAACAAAATGTCGATTTCAGAGACCAAAATCTCAAAATGTTGAATGAAACATTTCAACTCAAGAAATCAACTCAAGAGAGTTGATTTGTTTGATTAGTGCAATGCATTTTAACTTGTTTTTGCCTCTAGCCAGCAAAATAAAGGCCTCATAATGACTGTTTAAATATAAAGCAAACACTAGTACTATAGGAACAATATTGTCTGCTTCTCTTTTAAAATTATTCTCAGTGAGTCAAATGCAGCCAAGGTAGCACCTAAGATTAGAACTGCTAACATTTATATTTCTGGTGGATTTTCGCAGTGTTCAGATTTGCATTTTTTGATGTCTAATTAGGGTACACAAGCTCTATTATATTCCTGTGCATATCCTGTGCATATATTCCTGTGCAATTGCAGAAGAGGCGGGTTCTGCACGATTAGCACCAGGGCAATTGCTGTTAGATTTGCATTGTGATAGAGATATTAGACGTCTGCCCATTATGGATTGAAAAGCAGGAAGGGGAAAGTAATTCTTTGTAGGCACATCTCAGCTTTGTAAGTATTGCAGGTGTTTTAAAATTATCTGTATTCTCCATTGTGTATGCCCTAGCAATGAGGTATCCCATGTTAGAGGCCCCTTTAGGGTAAAGCTTGGACAACTTTGGGCAATTTATTTTCAGATATGCTTGTAAAATACACCGAGTACTCTGTTTTGGCAAAAACTAGCAGAGATGGCGCCAAATTATCTACCAGGGAAGTGCCAAATAGACTCTCTGATTATCTCTATTTTGCCAGTGTGTTTGGGTTGCAAAGTGCGTGTCCCTTCTGGCATCCTCTGGTCTCCTGCTTGCAGGACCTCAGGTGCGAAGTGCTAAACACCTGAATGGAGTGGAGGTTGCTTATTCTCATTATTTTCCAGTATTTCAGTGCACTTTGTGTGTGTTTGGCCTGGTCTGGACGAGGAAATGTTGTGTGGTGCTGGAGGCTGATGGGTTGTTGGACCTCCTAGAAGGGAGCTGGGTGACGGTGCCTGAAGTCCTGTTATTTCCTAGTGGCCTCTCCAGAAAGGAGGTTTCATTGTTATTGCTGCTGTTGAAATAAATGCATCGTGGTCGTTTGCCTTCATTTGCAAGCATCACAAAGCATGCTAGCTGGTCAGAAGTGGAAAGAGCATTGGCCACCATGGTAAAAAGCCCAAATCAGCAAGCAAGATGGCTCGATCTCCCCTTGCCCTCTTAAAGATAGAGGAGTTGCATTGTTTGCTTCCATGTTTAAAGGGAATCTTGTAAAAGCCCCTTTGTGTAATGCCTTTGTGATAATGCCTTTCTGATGTGACGTTTTTGGAAGACCTTTCAAGAGCATCTGCAGTCAAATCAACGCCAGTCGAATCTGCAGCGCTCTCCCGCCCACGCTCAGAAGTCTCCCAACATTATTTTGTGTTTCTTCTCGTAGAAAGGCATGTAAACAAATCTAAAGACTGAATGTCCTTTGAAATCACGGTAGACTTTCCTTGATGGGATTACGTTTGAACTAACAAAGATCTAGAACAAAATGAACAAAAAATCTTCTGGGTTGCGCGCTAGCGACTGGTTTGTTGATGTTTGATGGTGAATGATGCATTTATTGAATGCCAGGGATGGTTTGGAAAATGCTTTTCTGAATGTGATATGCTATGTAGAATACTTTAATACAAATCCAAAATGTGGTTTATAAATTGGAAATCACTCTTTTAAAAACAACCGAGCTATTGCATCTTACAGGGCCTCCCCATTTAATGTTATTTTTTTGGACATATAAATATTGGGCTACTACATTAGAAGTCAAAGCTGTTCAGCTGTACCCTTGTTCCTACAATCTGTTATGTCTGTGTGCATAAAATCGCACTGCTTCAAACCCATGTAAACTGTGAATTTGTTTTGACTATGTTTCCATAGCTTGACCTTAAGGAACCATGGGTTTGAACAAGGCACATAAGTGCTTTCAGAAGAACTCCTAAGTTTCAGAAATTGCTATAAGTAGACAACCTACAAAAAAAAAAAGCGGGGGGGAGGAAGGCAAATTATTTTTTTATCTGCAAATTCTCATTTTGTCCCTTACATACTGATCCCAGTCAAATCATGGGAGGAATGAGAGCTAATTAAAACACGTTTTTGTCACTGAAATAAGTAGTTTCTGAAACTAGTTTGGAGGCCAATGTTTTTACCTGCATGGAAAAATTGGGAGAGCTTCTCATATCTGAAATTTGCAGCGGTTATGTCAGTTGGCTATGAATATTTTTGGAAATATGGAGTCTTTATTAATAATGAAAATACCCTCACTCATCTCTGAGTTAAGAGCATATGTTTGCTAATCATTGTTTATATGCACATCTATAGAGAGAGCATGCATTATGTTGGTGTGCATGCCGGTAAGTGTAGTAAATCATGGAAATTATGGGTACTGGTTATTAATATTTCTAGGGATTAGGTTTATTTATATTTTACAAGAATTACCAGTTAGGGTAGATAGAATATTATATGCACATCTCTATGTAAATCTATTTTACATCTTAAAATTAAAGTGAGAGGTTAGTAACAATGCAATAATTTTTTAAGTGTTACCTAAAAATAGATATTCCTACCTACATTGGACAGTAATTATTTGCAATCAAAATTACATATCCTGACTCTTCCCACTAACAAATATTAAGTGAAAATTAAGTGAAATGGTTGCCAGCAATAGGCAAATGCCGTATTTCATATCTTCTAGGTGTGTATTTCTAAGAGTATTGTTTGAGACTCCCTTAGATGTTTTCTGTTGTTATTTTTATACTTGGGCAAGCTGGTATTTGCCCCTAAAAATGAAATTACTGAACTTTAAAACTACCTTTAAGGTTTTTTTCTTGGCAATCTGATGTGGTGAGACTTGATCTTGAAAGCTGAATGCCTGAAAACACCCTAAAATACTAGACGCATAAATAGAAGAAAAACAGTGCCCGAGATTCTTAATTTTGGAGGTAAAAATAAAAGCATAGCCAAAAAAAAAGTTGTACTGCTTAGTTGTTTTAACATTTCCCATTCTTAGGTTAGATGATGACCATTAAGGATGAGTTTCGTTGCCTGCTCGTTTTGCCTCATAGCCTCTGTGCTGTTACCTTTTACCTGAGAAGACCGTGGCTTTAACACACAAGGGCCCTGAATGAAAATTAATTTTCACTTAAGGCTTCTGTGTTGTGATCTTCTTAGATCTCTGGTGGAAGAGGAGGATCCTCATATGAAAGTATCTCTGGGGAGCAGCGATATGGGCGTCTCTGCCCATCTGCAGTCTTCGAAGACAGGGACCACGAGATTTTTCACCAGCAACACGCACAGTTCTGTGGTATTACAGGTAATTCCATATTCTCATGTCCAAAATGACCTGTGTGGAGGTTCTGGAAGGCTCTGGGCAATACAACCGTGCTCCAACCTTTTCAAACTAGCAATTCCAGAAAAGCCACGCAAAGCGTATGGTTTGTGTGCTCTGTTGACAGTGCCCCAAAGCAGTGTGGCTTGTCACGTCCTTTCCACAAAGTTAAAGGTTCAACTTGCAGCAACAGCCTGAAAAAAAAAGAAGGACTTTTGGAAAAAGAGCCAAGTGCCTGTGACTTCTGTACGGCAGCAAAAGAAGCACACACATTGCTGGGAAGCCTGTGTTGGCTGCAGAGAGCAAGATGCTCTATTTTCTGGATAGATATTTTAGTTGCAGTAAGTATGTTCCACAGAAGTACCTGTGAAATGGCCTGCAGTCCAGCAATTAGCCAAGCAAATAATATATAGCTATTAAATTAATGAATTTCACATTCTTGCAGCTAGTATGCTAGATAGGTGTTCTGTTGCAGATTGCAGATGACTTTAATTTGTCAGATGCGAATGAGTAGCCCTCTTTCTCAAAATGCCCAATCTTCCCTGTTGATGAATCATCAGTTTTACTTGTCTGTATTTCTTTCATCTTCAAAAGATAAGTATTCAAAAAACAAACAAACAAAAAACCCAGAACTTTTGGTATCTTTCTCCTAACAGATAAAAACACCATCCTCTCAAACTTTAAAAATCTGACTATAAAAGCATTTTATTTCTCGTTTCTGCTGGAGATTTTGCACATCATACGGTACCAATCCTACAACTCGTGCAGTTCTTGCTACTTTCCAGCACAAGTTCCCTCAGGAGTGCAGTTAGGTATGCGTCGAGCATGGCATGATTCCTTGGAGAACAACAATCAGTGAAGAAGTGGGGAGAATAAAACCATCAAACACCAGATGCAGGGTTGTGCTGGGCTCAATTTGCACATTATTGAAGTGAGATTCTGCCCTCAGTTTTCTAGCAGCTCAGATTTCTAGCAGCTTTTAATGTGGGTAAGAACATACAAACAAATAAGGGTACTGGGAAGCCTAGACCAAGTGTTGAGATGTGATTTTTTCCTCATTCTAGCCTTTTCTTCACAGTTTGAGCCATTGGAAAACTGATATTTGTAAAACTGTTGCTCAGGTGCTTGAAATACAACAGTTTTTTAAGAGCTGAGAATCAGGGAGTTGTTTCTCCATATACCCGAGTTTGCAAAGTGCAAAATATCTGATCCTCTTGTGCCTCAGAAGTAACCTGTCCTGAATAAGATAGGAAGGACTATCAAGATCGTGGGAAGTCTCTCTATTTTTTTGCAGTTGAAGACGACTGCTGATAGAAGAGTCCTGCTTCCCCTATTTATTGCCAAGTTTTTGCAAGCCTGATAGCATAATTACAGCCCATTTTCTTACTCCCTGTAGAGAGTCCTGGCTTCAGTGCAACACGGTGTCATGAGTTACGCTGCCCATTTGACATTGGTATGAAAGCTTGGCCATAAATATCACTGAAGATGCTGTAGAACATAATCCTGTGTTGGCTTCTGGTATTTATTAGAGAGTAATTCACCTCTTCATTTGTACTCTGTTCTTTTTGGTTGGACAAATTTGAATGTCCTTTTCTGCTTACCTTTATAGTTTCAAAAATACAGCCTTTCTTTAAGGGATCTTAAATTTTAAATCCTAAGAACTGGTGCCAAGACTTTCTCGAGTGCTAAACCTATAAAGGCAATATTTGCATGTTTGTTGGTAATTTAAAAAAAAGAAAAAGAAAAAAGATAAGCCTGGCTGAAAGAAACGGTTTTATGTTTGAGCTTGTCTTCTGCAGTGCATGAAGGAGTGTAGAACTGCACACACCTGCCATCATCCCCAACCAGGTGTATATTGGGAGGAGAGTATTTCGCATAGTATTTTTTTCATTACAGTTAGCACTGTATTTCAGTAAAGTGCTGAAGAAGAGGAAGGAGAGCAGATACCCTAATGCAGGAGTGTATTTTGGGGTTTGTCTTTATTTTGGCGGTAAACTTGATAACCCTGTAATCAGGTGACCGCTGTCCTTGCAAACCCCAGCATTTGCAAACCTAGAACAGCTTATGGAATATAAACTGTTGGGAAAAACCAACCAAACAAAAAAGATTCTTTTCAGAAAGCAGGAAACAAAACCTGCTTTCTGAAAAGAATGTATGTGATGAGTAAGGCACGATGCTCTTTGTGTTCTTCACTTATAGAAAATAATAATTATTCAATTTAAGTTTTCTAGTGAATAGTTACCATTTGGTATATTAGATATTATGATATGTAGGAGGGCAGCTTGCTGACTTTTTGGATTTATAGTGTATGTATATGAATAAAAGTACATTTCGTTTAAGGAAGCAAGGAGTCCTGCTCCCCACTCGAATCAAGCAGATGCTTCAGCCTGTGCTCTTCTTGCAGGGTTTTGATCAGCTGCGGGTGGAAGGTTTGCTCTGCGACGTGACGCTAGTTCCCGGCGATGGTGACGAAGTGTTTCCCGTTCACCGAGCCATGATGGCTTCTGCGAGCGACTACTTCAAGGCCATGTTCACAGGTGAGGTTTCTGCCAGAGTAGTGTGTGTGGCCGTCTCTAAATCACCATCGCTCGGACACTCGAGTGCATGCTCGGTGGTGAGTGTGAAGCAGTCCTGATCACTGACTGTATAAATTTGCCCCCGTGTCTTCCGCAGGAGGAATGAAGGAGCAGGATTTAATGTGCATTAAGCTTCATGGTGTGAACAAAATAGGCCTAAAGAAGATCATCGATTTCATTTATACTGCAAAACTTTCCCTTAACATGGACAACCTTCAGGACACTCTGGAAGCTGCCAGCTTTTTGCAGATTTTACCTGTTTTGGACTTCTGTAAAGTATTTCTTATCTCTGGGGTAAGGCATCTTGATTTAATGCTACTTGCGTTTCTCATTCAAAATGATAAAGGTTTTTTTTTTAATTTATTTTTATTTTTTTTGAACAACGGTCACTTGTTAATTACACCCTCTTCATCCTCCTTCATCGCCAGTGTCCTGTCCTGTCCTGAGGTGGTGCTTTGGAGAAGTGCCACGTCCCCTTCAAGCTGAATGTCTAAACAGTTTGCATTTTTTCTCTGTATTAAAAGACAAGCAAGATCATTTCTTCCCTAGCAGCAAGGCAGATTTTAAAGATTCAGCCTATGTGATAACCCAGCTTCGACTTGTATAGGCTTTTTCTTGGATTTGACCTTCTTGGGTGGAAAGAGGCATGTAAGCAAAGAAACCTGATGTGAAATACGTCATTTTTTTTATTGAGCTGTAGCCTGTTGTTAACCACATTGCTGAATACTCTTGCTGTATGCTGAACATCAGCTCACATATGTGTTTGTTAGCTTAGGTTGTCTTCCAAAGGCCTTGTTTTTAAAACATCCTTTCCTTTTTAAATCTCAGATATCAGAGGTTTCAGGTTCTCCCTGTATGACTCTGCTCCTTCCAGCATTACACCCAGTAGTCTCATTCCCTGCATTTTGAATGCTTCAATTACATTTACTTAATTTACATGGCTAAACAATGCAATTTCTTAGTAAGAGTGGAGTTATCTGTATTCTGTCTTGCCCACAGGATGCCAATATATTCTGCTCCAGTACCTTGTCTCACTGCTGCTCTGCAGTCCTATGTAAATATAACTTTGTCCTGCCTGCAAGAAAAGGGCACCTACTCCATGGGACGCAGGACAGGAGTGCTGCAGAGCTCTGCTTTGAAAGGAGTTTTGCTTAGAGGCACAGCTTTGACTTATTTTTAATGTTTCCCTAAGCTTTTCTAATGTTAATTGTGTGTATACCTAACTGGAAATCTCTCTCAAGACCTTTAGCAGGGGAACTGTTGGATTCTGCTTGAATTCAATTATTTGGTGTTCAGTGTTCTGTATGTCAGTAATGACAAATAAGCAGGTAATCTGAGCTGCACAGACTACAGAAATGTGACCTACTTAGCAAAGACAGGTACGAGGACTTAATGCAAACAAGAGGACAATGAATCAACAATGGAAATAACAAAAATGTGCTCCTTAAGGAAAGTGTTAGATGCAACTGGGCTCTCTAAAACTGCTTTTTAATCTCAGCATACCTTCTAGTTAGCTAATTCTCAGAGCTGAGATAGTGTTTTCTTAGTCTTAAATCCTGCAGCATCTGTTTTAAGCTGCTAAACACCAAGGTCAAATATTCAGCATTCAGGAGTTCTAGTTTTCCAAAGCCTCTTCCATTTAGTATTGACTCAGTCTTTAATGTGGTTCAGAAAATTGACCTCGTGTTTGATATTCTCCTTTGAAAGGATTTGACCCCAAGAAGACTTTTTTGCTCATTTTAATTCTGATATTCTAATTCTTATGTATTTTCATTTGCATTGCTATTTTGATAATTGTGAGCACATGGTAACAGCTTAATTTTTGTAAAAAAAGTGAGAATATGATAGTGACGCGTGTTAGCTGTCTTGTAGATATTTTTAGTTGATGCCTGTTTACACCCTACCTGTATAAAAAGCCCGAGTTCTGTATTTCTGACCAACTTTGCGGACTTGCTCCGCAGCTGAATGGGCTCCCAGCAAAAATGCCGGAAAATCTCCTGAGATCCTTTCTGTGTTATTTTTAGTATTAGCTTTTAATATTTATAACTTTGCAGAATGCTACAATAGGCTAGGATTGCTCCCATGCTCATACCTAGAGGAGCCATAATGTGAGGAAAATTAATTAAAAAAAGGCAGAGAAATGTGTTCAGAAGACAGTGCTAGAATATGCGCAATACTGTTTTAGTAAGAGTAATAGCAATGTATAAACTGGAGAACGATTAGAAACCTATCCAAATAAATTACAACGTTCAGAGGAGTACAGCAGTATAATGGGAAACAGAATATTATACTGTAATTAAACAGAAAATTTTCCAAAGCAGTGAAAACAAGGACTTCAGCTTTACCATTAGTGTAGTTGCTTCGATGGATCTTACTGCTTAGGTAATTGTTTTGTATTTCTGGAACAGCTGGCAAATTGTCAAGGTGATCTTAATATTTGGAAGTCTGTCATGCCACAGGAATGCAATGGTGGGAACAAAGTGGTTGTAGTTTCCTGGGTGAGTGGGATCCAAGCATTTTTACTTAGGGATTTTTTTCCCAAACTATGCTTAATTTTTTTTTAAAGTTTTTCAAAATTTCTGGAGGTCTGTCTTCTGCTTTGTGGTGAGTAAACGTTGTGAAAGAGCAGCTCTCTCCTATAGCCAAAGTGGAGTACCAAAAAAAAGGGAATTTATCATAAAATCTCAACTTTATCGATCAACACTTTAGTAACTTAAGTGTTTAAATAACATAATTGTGCTCTAACTCTGTCCGATTTAAAGTATTTAGGTGGAGGTGACTATTACATTTCATTCTGTTAAAGGATTATATTTCTGGCTCTAAAGACTTAGTCTTTGAAATAGGCACTCTTTCTGCCTGTGAAATAATTCTTTGCAAAAAATGTTAGTCTATACTCAATACCAATGGATAGAATAAGTCAGCATCAGGTAAATAAGATAGAAGAGGGGTGATTGGAAGTTGCTGATGTGACGTTCACCTGACATTACTGGTGTAAAATTAGGAAGTCTATTTCTCCATGGTAAGGATTGCAGGAGTATATTCAATTGCAAAGATTTGCAGTGTAACTTAGTTATTTATACACGGCATAGACACATTGTAATGGAAATCCTGTTAGTCTGCCATGCATTAATCGCGTGGATTAATTTTGATTACAGGATTAGTGTTTATAGAGATGGAAAAATAAGATACACGGAGCCAATGACTCTCCAAAGGCATTTCAGGATATTTGAACAAAGACTTTTGATGACTGCAGTATTCACTGTAGCATAAGTAAGATCAGTTTCTACTGAATAAAAAGAATATATCTGCTGTTCTCATACTCATTACATTTTCAGAACTGTCTGGTATTAAAGGGCAATGATGAGATTCAGGTTATGCAGTAGAAAAATCTTGTAATCTGTCATGACCTTTAGGTTTTTGAATGCTGAGGCTGCAGTCAGGTAGCAGTCCTTCAATCTTTTTGTATATATTGAATAACCATGAGATTTGGAAGCTTGAATTCTTTTGGCATTACAAATATATGAGACTCATGATAGAGTTAAGGAAATTGTCCATGTTGAGGGGTGGCTGGCATGGTTTTGGCCAAAGTGACTAGAAAACTTGTATGAGTGAGGTTTGGTTTAGCATACGTGAATGCAAAAGAATTGCAATTCTCAACAAAAGGCCTATGAAAATTGGCTTGCTGTGCATCTCTACCATAGAGTTGGTTGAAGTGGAGGAGTTCATTGGAGTCCCATTTTAAATTGTGTTCTGTCCTTTCCATTTCCCTCTGCCTCGATGCCTTGAATCCCCAGTGACTCCAGATAACAGGATTTAAGTTCAGTAATGTGTTAGAAAAGCCTAATGGTAGGTCCTACTCTTGCATCAATCATAAAATCATTATGTTTGGAAAAGGTCTTCAAGATCATCAAGTCCAACCATAAACCCATCACCACCAATGCCTACTAAACCATGTCCCTAAATGCCTCATCTACACGTTTCTTGAACACTGTCAGGGATGGTGACTCCACCATTTCCCTGGGCAGCCTATTCCAATGCTTGACCACTCTTTCCATGTAGACATTTTTCCTAATATCTAACGCAAAAGTTCCCCGGCACAACTTGAGGCCATCCTGTAACCTTGGGCTAATCACCTTTCCTTTGACAGTATTTTCCACAGTTCTAACTTAAAACCATGTTTGCAGAGCTGAAATGCTATGTAATTGCTATGTATCACTGTTGTATAACACATCTGACAATTAATATATGCCATCTGCTTCCTACTTGTCTCACTTCTTTCTTCAAAATGTGGAATATATTTGGTCTCCCCTTGCAGTCATGAATATATACATCGTGTTGAATATTTATTTATTCGTGTGTAAATCACCTTGAGCGTTGCAAAATGATGAAAATATTGCTGCTTCTACAGTATTCATTAAAGTCTACATTATCATTTAGACGCCAAATTAAGAAAGTGTTTTGATTCCTCTTTCTATTTACTTAATAGGTTTCTTTAGAAAACTGTGTTGAGGTTGGGCGAATTGCCAACACATACAATCTCACAGAAGTGGATAAATATGTGAATAATTTCATCCTGAAGAACTTCCCTGCGTTGCTAAGTACTGGTGAATTTGTGAAACTCCCCTTTGAACGTCTTGCCTTTGTGCTTTCGAGTAACAGCCTTAAGCACTGCACCGAGCTCGAGCTCTTCAAGGCGGCTTGTCGCTGGCTGCGCTATGAGGAGCCTCGCATGGAGTACGCGGCGAAGCTCATGAAGAACATCAGGTTTCCCCTGATGACCCCCCAGGATCTTATTAACTACGTGCAGACGGTGGACTTCATGAGAACTGACAACACCTGCGTGAACTTGCTCTTGGAAGCCAGCAATTACCAAATGATGCCCTACATGCAGCCCGTGATGCAGTCGGAGCGGACTGCCATCCGCTCGGACAGCACCCACTTGGTGACGTTGGGGGGAGTGCTGAGGCAGCAGCTGGTCGTCAGCAAAGAGCTGCGGATGTACGACGAGAAGGCCCACGAGTGGAGGTCGCTCGCGCCCATGGACGCCCCAAGGTACCAGCACGGCATTGCCGTCATCGGAAACTTCCTCTACGTCGTCGGGGGCCAGAGCAATTACGACACCAAGGGTAAAACTGCGGTCGACACGGTCTTCAGGTTCGACCCGCGCTACAACAAGTGGATGCAAGTCGCGTCATTGAACGAGAAGCGCACCTTCTTCCACCTAAGTGCCCTCAAAGGACATCTGTACGCCGTCGGTGGTCGAAATGCAGCTGGTGAGCTTGGTAAGTGCTTCTCCTCGAGTAGGACTTCTTGCCTTTCCTTCTAGGCCTTGAAATATTACAGCGCTCTGTAAATAGGTGGAGAGAAAACAAGCTGAAGTCGTCATGCTGCTGCTTTCTAGGTGGAAATACATGGAGAAATTGCTGTGGGTGTTGTCAGCAGTTCCTTATTTTGCTCGAGATCCAATTGCGGCTCCATAGTTAACATAGCGTGGATATGAATGACTCCGTCTTGCTGCCTGCTTTTTCCGTCCTTGCCAGTGGTGATTTATCTTACTTGCCAAAAAAATCTAGTTTCAGGGAAATGGTTAGAAACAAAGAAAAAATATGTGATTACTTCTAATTTAACAAAAGTTGTTTTTAAAAACAGTCATGGCCCTATTAATCAACTGCATTTTTCCAAAAGAGGTTGTGTTTAGACTCGAATCTGGCAAATAGAGTCAATTATAAATTTGTCTCAGTGGTCTAAAATGGAAATGCTACAGTAGCTATGCTTGATGTATTAATATATAGACGTGTATTTAATATATATGTAAGGTTTTTTTTCTCTAGTTTATGCTTGCTGCTTTCATCCCACTGCTCAGCCATGGTTTGTTTTCCAGTCTCTTCTTATAGCAGTAGCTCACTGCCAACATTGGCTTTTTACAGCTGCATTGTGTATCTTTAGGTTCTCTTTTCCTCAGTAAACTTAATTTCTGCTGCACTATCTGCAATTTTCTTAATGCATCTCAGCCATTCAGATAATCCCCTTTTTGTTTCACGGTCAAATCACAAATGTGAAGAAACATACAGATTTTTATCTTTTGGCAAAAATATCCCAGTTTGGAGTAGCAGAGTCAATCTGGTGGTGGAATAAGACGTTTTTAAAAAGTTGCCTGTTTCAAAAGACTTTCAGAATTCTTTTGCAATAACTTGTTTTTGCCATGCATCTATTTTCTGATTTAAATCTTAAGTAAATTGTAAAGGTAAATTGTTGATTGCTGGTTAAAAGCTGGTTTTCTCACATGTCACTCCCTCTACCTGGAAATTTATTCTAAAAGTAATGCCCTCTAAAAGACTTAATGCACAAATTAATGTATCTTGATCCTTATCTCAAGAGTAACAGAAAGCCTGACCTTCCCTGGGATTTTTTTAGTGATTTGAACTAATATCGGATAATCTGCTTGCATTTTTGTGTGCAACAAGAGCTCAACAAAACAGGATTATGGAGTAGTGATGAAGTTGCAGCAGTTAAAATCAGCATGAAAACACTTTCACTAAACCAGTGCAACCTGAACAAAAATGGACCTTAAAAAGAGTGTTTTTTTAAAAACTAGCTCAAACCATTGCTGTTATGCTGACCTCCCCTCCTCTGCTGCTTTAATTAAAACATAAAATGTATTGCCTGTCCAAAATTGTTCGGTAAAGCTATCATTAAAATGCTGCAGTGATTTCTGCACAGACCTGAGCGCTGTCATTGGATCATTCCCTGGGAAATGCACTCGGTAAATGCTCAATATTCCAGCTGTCTGATGCTTTAATTTGGGGGTTTGGTTTCCTTTGCTGCTAATTGGGAGGCAAGTCGCTTTTCATTTTTCATGTTTCTTTCATAAACCTTGACAGCTGAAAAATGAAATCCAGCTGAAATTTCCCCTTCTGTTCAGATGAGAAAAACTCCAGGCTTTTATACGAGCCAAGGTCAAATGTATGTTGGACAGGTATTAAAGAACTTGCCCTTGGGTTCAAACTAATTTCAATCTCTTGTTGTCAGAGAGGGAGGAGATTCTGAAAACCCTGAATTCAGTTTTCCGGAAGATCAGCGCTAGATGGAAAAGGGCCAAAGGATTACAGTTACCTAAATGAATTTCTGTGGTTTTTGTTTGTCCTCCTGATCAGCTGCGGGAATAAAAATTAAATCTTTTTATAGGGTTCAGGTTGTGGTACTTGTCATGTTATAAAATTATTCAGGTTTCTGTCCCTGGGAGCTTACGGCTATGTAAAAATTTGCACCATTGCTAAAACTCTGCCCAGTTATCTGTTTGCTTGGTCATTCTTAAATGCGAGCCCAGTTGAAGGCAGGGAACAAAGAGAAGGTCAGTCTGGAGAAGCTGAATGTGCAAAAGAAAAGGCAAATCTTCATCGAAAAGGAAGCAAAATTAAAAAGGAAGAGTAATTCAGGTTACATGGGTTAGTGGTCATAGACATTTTCCAGTTACACTGTTGTTGCTTGATGATGTGCCTTTAACTATTACAAAATGTAGTATATGCAGATTCCCAAATACTTCAGTCTCTGCTGTTGCTGAACCTGAATGAATTTGAGATGTTGTGCCTGCCAATTTTTTAAACACTTCTGGGAATGTTGGATTGTGATTAAAACACAAATTAAGCACTACCTTGTTCATCATGCTGCAATAAAGACAGCAAGATTCTTCTAGTTTAGAGCAAGACAGTTGTGATCAGCTGAACCCTTGCCCATGAAATGGGAAGGTGTTTTCCAGGTGCCCTGGAAACTCTCAGCTCATGAAACTCCTCATTTATATAAAAACTTTCCTTGTATGACTATATATAAAATATAAAAGTGTTTGGTTAAGATGAAAAAAACATACATCATCGCTCAGCTGGGCAGTCTGCTTGTTACTGGTTGGTACTGTGAAAATCAGAGCAAGGTTTGAACTTGAGGACCTCAAATATAAGTTTATTTGGAGGAGCTCCTTGCCGTGCTGTGGACAGAGATGTGTCATTACACAGAGCTCCCTTTAGCGGAATGAGGTAGGCTTTGAGTTCTGCAAAAGCAAGATGTGCTACAGGAATAATACAATGAAAATCCCGTGTTTTGGGATGTAACGCGCCCCAGCAGTGCAGTTGCTAAGTGCTGCTGTAATAAACCTCAAGACACATGAGAGGCTCCTGACAGAGGGATGGTAAATACCTGTATCCTTCCCAAATAGCATCCCAGATGGCACTGTATAAAACGAGTGCAGCCTGAGTGTCCGCTGGGACTGAGCACTGCATCTTTGGGAGATGGTTTAATTCTGTAAAAATGAGGCGTGTCCTCCTTGGATTTATGGGGAGTACTCTATTTTATAGTCTATGTGTGCATATGTGTGTGTATATATATGTGTGCAAAACATTTATTCGCTACAGTGAGATGGGGACTCTTTTCAGTGTGTTGTGGACTCTGCTCCTTATAAAGATGCTTATAAAGATATAAGTTATAAAGATCCTTATAAAGATATAAGATATCCCTGCTTTTTAATTTTTTTATTGGACAGATACTTTTATATAATAGATCAAATTTAAAAAGTGCTCCGCTTTTCATTGCAGAGGGAGAGCTTGTAACGAGAGAGAATATGAATGGCCCTGCAGGGAAATGGGGAAAACAACTATATTCAAGGAACAAACAGAACAGCCAAGGTTTTTTTATCTGGGCAATAAATTAGCTTTGTTTTAGAGTACAGCAGAGACATGATATAAATTGAGATTGTTTGTCTGAAATGCTCTCCCAGGCTGCTGCAGCCTCACTGCTGATCTTTGAGAGCCTCCTCAGAAAGTGATGGATCTTGGTCTCCATAGTGGCCTCTATCAAAAGATTAATGTCTCCTTAAAA
Organism: Nothoprocta perdicaria; assembly: GCF_003342845.1. Lineage (NCBI taxonomy): Eukaryota > Metazoa > Chordata > Aves > Tinamiformes > Tinamidae > Nothoprocta > Nothoprocta perdicaria. The sequence goes on along the minus strand of NW_020455415.1, from coordinate 850,837 downwards.
TGGTGCTAGAAAGGTTTCAGTAGGGTAGTATGTACTGGCTTCTGTGTGTTTTATCTCCTCAGCTTTAAGGGCTGTGTTATTTTGGCTATGGGTTTTCTGGATTCTCTCAAGCGCAGCCCCTAGTGCAGAATGGGACAGATGGTTGTTCAGTGTTAAATGGGATGTTTTATTTGATTTTTCCACCTTAGTATGGAGTGGAAGGCCTGTGGCCAAGAGGATGCCTTTGGGTATGAAAGCAGATTGGATGGTACTTTTGGTGCATTATAATAGTTAACGGCAAGTTAGAAGGCTCTGCTGGCAAGGTAGAACTGGGGTATCTATAATTTAAATTCAAATCTGGTTTTCCCTCTGCTTGAAGTTTCTGCACGTCTTTGTGCTTCTGATTGCTAAATAGAGCAGAGTAGAAATGAGGGTTCCTTTTTGGAGGAGAATATTGGAATGGGTGAATACATTTATAGCAGAAAGCACTGATTTAGGTGTTGGGCAGATACTGGGCATGATGCCCAGGGCTCCGGGATGCCTAAATGCAATGCACAGATTGAAGCTTAGGTTTGGTTTGTGGAGGTCATGGCAGTGTAAGTCCTAGCTGAGTATTTAGTGTGCAGGACACAGAGGGAAAAATTAGGAAATTGCTACTTTCAGAGACTGATTAAGTTCTGTATATGTAGTCCATAAGCATCTCTCTTTAGAGCTTAAACACTGCATAACAGGCATTAGAATCTGCTTCCTGATTTTCACTATTTAGCATGAGTTTTAATTTGCCTTTTAGGTAACCCAGTTATTGATAATTGCCTTGTGCATTGCAAGTTCAATCTATTACAGGGTGTTTTAGGATCTTTTGCTCTGGTCGTATTATACTGTTCAACTTGCCACCCTCCATAACTTGCTCTGATCTGTTACTTAAGTCTGCTTCTGTGTTTACTCCATATCCCTCCTCCTGGGACCTTTGCATCCATTTCCATGTCCAAGAAAAGTGTTCTGCTTGCCAGATAGAATAGTCCTTTTTGTGATGCTGGAGAGGGTGAAACAAAGAAAGGGATAAGAAAGATGAATGTACCCAAATTTGTCACCTTCTTATGTTCTACCACGGTACCTCTGGCAGGGTTCATGAGCTGGAGCAGGTTGGTTGGGTAGGAGCGGGAAGGAGGCAAATGCAAGGCAAGAGTGCAGGAGTTTTTCTTCCTTTTTGTTCCTCTGGGAGGAAGCTTGGCTTTTCTGCATTGTCTCTAGACAAAATATTCAATAATTCCCTTGACACTTTCTCAGCTAAACAGTGTTTTCTCATTGATATTTCCTCTGTTTATGAATATATTAATGTCACTGCTACTGTGTTAAAAATGAAATCGCTGCTAGAGTCAATGGTTTTATGTTCTCGCTTGTTTGTTTTAAACAGCTACAGTTGAATGTTACAACCCCAGAATGAATGAGTGGAGCTACGTCGCGAAGATGAATGAACCCCACTATGGCCATGCTGGAACCGTGTATGGGGGTTTAATGTATATTTCAGGTAAGTCAGTCATATGATGATACAATCTCAAATAAAAATTGCTTTAGCTTTTCCTATTTCAGCAGGGCACCATAAGAATTAGTCCGTAGTTATGGTAGGTTTTCTCTTGTGTAAGCAGGGACTCAAATCACACAATGCCAAGCCAATAACATAGATACTGCAGAATCAAAGACAGCAGTTTTAGATAATATTATGCGTTTACATATTTAAACAGCAGCTCTGAATTGCAAAGCAGATTTACACACTTTGGCTGTTAGAATATATTTTTTCTGGCAATGGCACCTGAGCGCTCATATAGCAATAGTCATTAACCACATCTAACTTGATATATTTTGGAAAGCATAGGAAGCTTTAGTACTATAAAGAACAACATCAGCCTTTACTGAACTAATGCGAGGGCCAAAACTTTAATGTTAATCACAGTAGCAAATGGTGTCCTTAGTTTCACTCCTTTAATTGTAATATGCTTAGCCCTGTGTATTGCCAAGGTTATAGTTTAATGGCTTTTTTTTTTAACTGGAGGGCAGTAGGCTTTCTGAAAATCTAGTATCTGTTTTTAAAGAGGATTCAATAGTCTGTCAGTGATCTCTGCTAGACCTATTCCAATTTCACCGCTGAGGGGAAAGATTAGACTTTGCACCCGTGTTGCTGCGTGGTGTTTGGTTCGAAATACCCAACCGTGTGGCGGCATCAGCAAGGCTGTGCCTTCCAAGAGCATAACGAAGGTGAAGGGAGAGCACAGCCTGGTTGGGGTTCTCCTGGTGTCACTCTTGGAAGGCCTCCAAGGACCGCGTTGAAATTCTGGGGGACGAGGTGGTGTGAAAGTGTTTACTTATGAACACAACCCACAGGGAGATCCACTGGGACAGACTGATCACCCAGGTGCTTTGAGCTGGTGTGAGTGAACATAGAATAAGCATTTGTTTAAAAACCTACCATAAGACTTCTTATTTTTCTATTCCTAAGTCAGTTTAATTCATCTTGCAGTCGCTCTTCTGCTGTTTGTATTTTCAGCCGTGTTTTCCTTGTTTCCCTGCAGGCAGCACATGCTCTCCGCTGCAGTTGCTCACCTAGTTGCAGTGTATTTCCTGCAGATTTTTCTTCTCCTGTCCCCTCAGATATCCCCGTGGTGTAAACACTCATTTCTCTAACCATTGCACCGTCACTGCCATGGCTGTCGATAAATGTCAGCGCTCTGCACTCCCCTCTATTTTTCTCCCGTGTTTAATTTTTACTGTCCAAATGAGTTAAGTGCTTCGTCGTGCAGCTCCCGTAGCCAGCGTGCGATTGCTCAGCCGCTTAGTCCAAGCGAGAGTGTTTAGTGCTGAGCACTGAGCAGCAGGAGGAGGTTCAGTTTGCTGCTCTCTGCCTATTTTCTAGCACCTCGAGTATAGTTGCAGTGTGGTCTGCAGCAGAGCATGGTTAATAAGCAGCTAGTGTCCAAAATTGGTTTGTCTGCTTTTGACCTGCCCTGTGGCCTTGCAGAAAGGAGGGACGTTTCATCCACTGATGGGAAATTGCCCTGTGGTTTCCCCAGAAAGCCCCTCCATCTGCTTTTGCAGAGAGCCACAGGAAGGTCAATGGCCAGAACCACAAGTATCTATTCACATAAGAATATTTGAAATCCGTGTCCTCTCTCCTTCCCTTCCTCTCCCGTTCAAGCTGATGAGAATAGTTCTCAAAAGGAAGTTTGGCATAGTAGGACTACCTAGAACACAATGCATTAAAATTTGAAAGGGATATTTAGTCCTAATTCCATGACGGTGAGAAACAAAATTAGCAAACTGAATGAATGTAAATGAAGAAATAACTTGGTAGGAATTTCTATGCTTTTAATCTGCCAATTAGAGTACTCTGAGGCATGCCTCCTTTCCATGTTCAGATTTGAAAGAACCAAGTGCATTAAAAACATAATTTTAAGCATAGTTGAGATGTGTGAGACTACTGGAAGGAGTTTTAAGGCGGATTGAATGAATTCAATAAAATGGATGTTTTGGCTATTTATTGCTCACTAGAGTTAAGTGTCTTGTCTATTTGTTTAACGAGTGTTTTCTTTCCTTAGGGGGAATCACCCATGATACTTTCCAAAAGGAACTTATGTGCTTTGACCCTGACACAGACAAATGGACTCAGAAAGCCCCGATGACGACAGTCAGAGGTCTGCATTGCATGTGTACTGTAGGAGACAAGCTTTATGTTATTGGTGGAAATCACTTTAGAGGAACGAGCGATTACGATGATGTTCTAAGCTGTGAATACTACTCCCCAACCCTAGACCAGTGGACTCCGATTGCCGCCATGCTGCGTGGGCAAAGCGATGTTGGGGTGGCTGTCTTTGAGAATAAAATCTATGTTGTTGGAGGATATTCGTGGAATAATCGATGTATGGTGGAAATAGTTCAGAAGTACGACCCAGAAAAAGATGAGTGGCATAAAGTGTTTGACCTTCCCGAATCGCTTGGGGGCATTCGAGCCTGCACTCTCACTGTTTTTCCCCCCGAGGACAATACAGGGTCACCTTCTAGAGAATCTCCTCTTTCAGCACCTTAGAAACATCCTTTGACTTACAATGTTGTAGTAATACCTTTGCACTGCATTCATGGAGTCTGTTATTTTTCTTCAGTAGTTTTCTGTTAGGCTTAGCCTACAGCAGTTGGTACAGTTACTGGAAATAAAAAGACTTTAACATTACATGTGCTGTTTGTTTGGCCTAGAATGTTTATCAAGGGGTAATTAAAACAAAAAATGTATTCACCGGAGCCAAATGTTTAACAGAAGCGAAACGAGATATTGTCTATAAAATGTATGACTTGGGGTACGGTTTTAATGTTGTGTATTAGGTATGAGGTACCTTATAACTTACATTTGGAAACTCAGTTGAGTTGAATTGGAAGAGTTTGTATCGAACGCATTCTTTCACTAAACTTCATAATTGAAATCCCTTTTTCCTTTGGTTTTTGACTGCAGATGACAAAGGGAGGTAGGCTGCATCGATGTGAACTCTCACAGCCAGTTGCCAAGGGGCCCGAGCTACCTCCCTCTTTTCACAGAGAATTTTTGACATATCTGTTAACCCACCTGACTTTGTGGGTGCTTTCAGAGCATATGGAGTTTCTTAGGCAGACAGGAGAAATACAAATAATTTTGAATTATTAATACTACAGGAAGCGGGCCTTGTAGAGGCCGGGTGTTTTTTTATAACATGTTGAGTGTCTTTTTCCTGAGTCAGTTGAGTGGTGATCAAACAAAAGGTTTAAAATGTTTGGGTTTTTTAAAATTAGGATTTTTTCAAGAATTGGCTTCCGCTTGCTGGGAGCACACACTATTAACATATGGGAATTCAGTGCAGTTGTATATCCTACTGTGTATCCCTGTACTGAATATAGGTAGATAAGGGCTAGAAACATTCACGTAAGCCACTGAATTTGACCGGACCGTTCCATCAAATCAAATTGAATCTACCTTTTCTCCTTTGCTGTTGAGAACTTGCATATTGTGTCCTCTGTATAGTCTCAGTTAATAAGGTTATTTAGCACAAAGCGCAGCTTCAGCGGGAGAGCTGCTTTTTGCTCAGTGAACTTGGACTACCATGTTTTCCCTTCTTTTGTTCAATAAAACTTTTAACTGCAGTTATCCAGTCTGAGCTACCTCATTAATGTATCTGGTTTTCTTCCTCTGCCTCACTCTCGCCAGGATACACGGCCGGTGTATCTGTGGATAGATTAATTTGCTGGGAAAACCAATGCAGAATTTATCTCGAATGGGTATTTTTATCTTTTAGGAAACTACTTTGGCTAGACTTACCCACTTTATTGGTAAGAACTGCGAATACAAAACCCATCATTTTTCTTTTTTTGGGAGAACTAGTGCTTAAATATTTAGCAACGCAAATGTAAAGAAGACTTCAGTTGCTCCAAAATACAGTGCACTGACAGGTTGTGGCTTCGCACACTCGCGTAAGGCTGTTGCTATCAGGATTGCTCCGAGTTTCCCATCATATTTTGCAAGTGCTTGTGCCCATGAACACAGGCATGGGGGGCATCGTTGGGGAAAACAGGGTCTAAATCAGTCTGCTTAGTTTATTGTGCTGCCTATTGCCAACAGTTTTATAAAGCTTAATAGACGTGCTGGTAGTATGCTGTGTTTTGTCCCTGCTCGCTGCACCAAAGTGTAGAATTGTTATGGTGCCAATTTTTGCAGTACTGATGCTTATTCTTTATGCAGTTTACTAGTTGTGATCACTACCGAAGTGTGTGTATAAAAGCTTGTGGTTTCATGGTTATTTTGGTTAAAATTGAAAGCAATTCTTCCTCTTTAAAACAACAAAAAAAAGTCCTAATTCTACATAGTTTTGTAAGATATCACAGCTGGGATAGTGGCACCAGTGGATGCTCTTCGAGAGCAGCCGGTTCAGATGAAGAGTCGTCACCTTAACTGTTCTGCCCAAAGTTAAGGAAAGCACCAGATATGCAAATGTTGCTTTATCATCTAAGTGGCCTACTGATTTTGTTTTTCAGTTTAGACACCAACCTTTTAGAAACTGCTTGCGGCTAAATCCGTATTTCATTTGTATTTTATTAATTCCTGAAACAGGGGTTGGTTGCAGCTCTTCTCGGATATTTGTAAGTACATCTGGCCACCAGTGTGCAGAGGATGAGACAGAAGTGCCCTTTAAAAGTGAGTATCTGCACCAGTATTCCCATTTGCAAGAAGCTTAAGGTGGTTTCAAACCCTTCTCCTGTGGTTATAAGTTGTCAGGCTTGTACTTGAGCCTTGAGAACAGCCCAGGAGCTGACTGCAATTTAATTCAGCAACCCATTATTGGCTCTATTTAAAGTGGAAGAATTCTTTTTGAACACTGTTTTGCCATCAGCATTGGACACGGCGTAGCGGATTAAATGTGCTTCAATAAAATTAATCTTTGAGGGTTTTTTCTTATATCCCTGTGGATTAAAGTGTTGCTAATGACAATAGGTAATATCTGCTTACCAGGGTTGAGAAGGAAACATCAAAGATTTGTCAAAGGCTTCAGACTGTTTTCTTTTGTAGTGCAATGTGAAGTGACTTGATGCCCATTACAGCTTCTTTGACTGTAGGATTGCAAACCCCAGCTCACTCTGAATGCAGAGTTGTAGCAAATATTCAACGTCCATTTTCAATAAGGTGCTTTTGTGAAGAGAAAACCCCTTGTGGTATCGTGCACCACTTGTCTGTTGTAGTCACAAAAATGATGCCTTAGTGTCCTTAAATCATAGTATTTTCTTTAGCTGCCCCTTGCAATTGTATAGTGGATATAGGATGCAGCTTTTTATGTTCTTCCATAAGTTTAAAGCAGTTTCTGCATCTAGTGATAATAGTTACTGCATTTAAGTGGTCCTGATGAGGGGACAAGGGGAGGATGGCCTGAGGTTGGCGCATCCCTCAGGCCAACCTGGCATGCAGAGCAGAGCCCTGTGGACCTCTCCATCAGGTAAGGTGGAAGAAGGGTGGTGGTCTTGAAGTTTTGGTTCTGTTTTTGATTGTTTGTAAGAATAATGTGAGTTTTGACTCTCCACAATGAAGGTCAGACTTGAGCTGCAGTTTCTCCTTGTGGAGGTCATTGCAAGAGGATTTCCTGATAGAGAAACTCAATGGCAGCATTTCTCAGCGACACATTCACAAGGAGAATGGGGCCAGGTCTTGGAGGTGAGGTTAGTTGTCTTCTGTCCCGTACTCTAAACAATTCCCATGTGTTTTGTCTGTCTTATTCCTGGTGTCCTGGGGTGGGCAGTGGCTGCGCGGTTGGGAGTGTGACTGTGACACCCTGGTGTCACCACACGTGTCCTGGGCTCAGTGGTGCTGGTAGGGGTAGAAGCTGCAGCTCTGTTTGCTCATTCCTTCCCCAAAAAACCCTCTTGCATTTTCATTACATCATGCTGTCAATCTGGATATTTTAAGAAATATTTCAAGTTTTGCCTCTCTTCATTTTTTCATCTTTTCCAAATTAAGATGAATTCTTTTTAGTCTTCCTTCCACATTATGCGGTGTGAAAAATCACACCGTTCAACAGACAGCTGCAGCTCAGGGATACTCCAGAAGATGTGGTTCCTAAGGAATCTCATTTCCTTTGCCTTTTCCATATTTATATACATACGTATGAATATGGACTTTGGGGGATTTAGCGAGCTTGGTGAAGATGACGTGTGCCATATGGTCACAGGGACAACTTCCAGCTTCATTGAAAGTCCACCAGGCTGAAGGGAGATGAAATAGCAGTTACTATTTTGAGAAGTATCAATCCATATATCAATTAACAAATGATCTCTATCTTATTTAGCCGCCTTGGCAGAGTCCTGGCTGAGAGAGGGGCTTGCAGGTGATGGGCAAAGCCTGGGCGCTGAAGCAGGAGCCGTGATGGGAGGTTTTGGAAGGACTTGCATCTCTGGCTACTTAGCAGCTGAAGAAGAGGGAGCTGACTTGGAGAGACAGGGAGGGAAAAGGAGAAGGGTTTTTATGCAAGAGCCTGCACCAGTATCTTGACATCTGGGTGGTCTTAAAGGTTTGTAAGTGCTTATTTTAACAGTACTGTTAAGCCCAGATTTTTGCAAATCGTGCATCCCCTTCGGAGAGCTTCAACCTGCCATTTGGAGGCCACTTTCTTGTAGCAAAAAGGTATTGGGAAGCTGCAACCCAGGAGACAAGAGTGGGATGGAGGAGGGAGTCCTTAGGGGAGCCAGCAAGGCTGGAGGGCTCCGGAGAGGGCTGTAAAGGGGAGGGAAGGGCGGATTTGTGGGGCTGTGAGAGCACCACGAGGAGTCTACTGTGATCTATATCCATGTGAGATTATTGCCAACCTTCGCAGGTAGTGGTTACTTTTTTTTATGCTACTTTAGAACGAAAATAACTGATAGTTCTTACTATTTTTACTATTCGCAAAGGCACAAAGCTGTCTTTTAGTTTCTTTGATGTGTTTTTCCGCATACATTAGCCTGTGCTGTTGCGTTAGATAAGGCCAACCATGAGTTGCTAATGAGAATTACTGTATTCCCAGAGACGAACCAAGACTACTTTTAGTACAAGGATATGTATTTGCATGAAACGTGTCTATTTAATATACCTACATTTTGCACAGGCGTTTGTTAAGCCGACACTCTTTCCAAGTAGGATAAGTATCACTTTGAAATTATATTTAATTTCCCACTCTGGACTTTTGTGTCATTTATTGTGTCTGGTCTGTGCTGTTAGTGACTTACATCATTGCAAGCCTGCTGTGACCTTGCAAAGCACGAGCCCCTGCACAGGCTCTCTCCATCCTTCTCTCCAGGCAATCTGTTGTTCAGGAATAAAAGCCGGGCATAAAGGAGGACTAACTTTAGCTGCACCTGCAGAGCTGGGGGAAATGATTTTTATGTGTAAAAGCAAGATTTGAGGCCAACCTTCTTGGTGTACCTGGATAAGTCCCATGGCAGGTGGTCCCCTGAGCTCTGGGTCCAACCTGCCTTGGAAAATTGCTGGGAGGTCTCTGGGCAAAGGCGATGGGAATGGGGAAAGGGTGTTTAAAATAATTAAAGCCGGAGGTTTGGCAGTTTCTGCAAAATGGGTTAACTCCCAGCTGGAGTTTCCGCTCGCTAAACGCCTCCGATGCGGGATTGCCGGCGGGCAGCGCTCCCTCCGATCTCCTGAACGGGCTCCCGAGGGCTTCTCTCCTCCTCCTGCATTAAAGGCTGCAGCCCCAAATTAAAACTGCGTTTTTTTCACGGAATGGGCAAGCTCCGGAGTGGTTGACTCTTGGCTCCGGCTCCCGAAAACACCCCTGGAAGGTCTGTGTGAAGCACGAAGCGAGGGCGAGTGGCAGCATCTGGAGCACGAGGAGCACCCGGCTCCTAAAGCAGCAGCTGGGTGCCGAGACAGGGGCGCAGCGGGTCCCCAGAGGCAAAGTTTGCTCCTCTGCAATGAGATATGGCGAGTTTTCCAGCTTTCCTCGCTCATCTGGATGCACGACCCCTCCAGCGTGAGCAAAACCACAAAAAAAAAAAGGAGTTTTAAATCTTAAAATTTTCTAAAGGCATTTTTTTTTATCATAGATGATAAAAACAGCTATATGTTTTGGTGCATGGGAGGGGAGGTGCTGCAGCATCCCAGTTGGGTAACTGGGAGCGGAGCTGGGGCCTCCCTGAGCTCTTGCAAAGCATCTGTGCTGTAATGAGATTGTCATGCGGAACAAAAAGTGACATAAAAGAAAATTAATGAATGTCAAAGTCCATGTGAAAAACCATTCCTCATTCCCCATGTGCTGCCTGACGCCCCCCAAATTGTAATTTCCAATTTCAGCTTCTCTGCACGGCCACAGATAGGAACTCATTGAAATGGCAAGGAAGAAATTAAGGCCTAATTTAACAAAAAGAAAGGGCTACAGAGGAATTAGATTAGATGCTTAAATTAAATATAAACCTGTAAAAAGGTTTTCCGAGTGTTCCCAGCATTTCTCCTTGATAATTCTCTGCAGTAATAATAAAAAATGATACTGAATGTCTGTCGAAGCACCCTCCAGGCAGCAGGACACAAATATGCTGATTTTATAACGTGTTTTTTTTGGAGTAATTCTGCAAATTTTCGGGTTTGCATGCCCCCAGCAGGGTGACCCAAGCGCTGGCTACCCTGGTGCACTGCTGTACCCATCTTGTTCCTTCCCAGCATGGGAGAGATGGCAATGGGAGTAAAGACAGGGGCAAATTATGATTTAAGAATTTCTTTGAGATTTTTCGAAGAAAAAAAAGATTTTTTTAATTGCTTTTCAATTCTGTGGCAGCCAGAATTCAATACTTTGGCAGCCAAATGTCTTTAATTAGATTTTACTGCATTTTTACTTCATTCTCTCTTAGCCCACCGTGATTTGGGCTTCTTTAAACAGACAGAAATACGCTGTTCGTCTTTACCTAAATAAAAAAAAAAGCAAAGGAGGAAAGTGCTGAGTGATTTCATGCCAAATAGCAGATGAAGTGTCAGAATTAAAAGCTGCTCAAGACAGCGTTTCAGCCAGGTGCATTTAGCTAGTCTATTTAAGGTTGCACGATGAACACAGTATCGAAAGCCTGTTGACTTTAATCTTAATTCTCTTTTCCCTGTATCCTTTAGCTGGGGAACAGGCTTTAGAATTGCAGCTCTTTTTGCTCACTCTCTCCTTTTTTAAGGTCCCGAATTACAAATATTGTGCATCTTCGTGGAGCAAACCCCAGCCTCTGCAAAGGTAAAAAGGATTTTTGTTCTTTTTTTTTTTTTTTTATATTAAGTGGAGAGCAATTGCCCAGTGGGTCCTGGCTTTACTCCCTCTGTCTCCTGCAGATCCAGGTTTAGGCTCAAATTGCTTCAATAATCAAGTCAAAATCCAAATGGCAGCTTGTTACTTAAGCCCTTTTAAGCCCCTTTTAAGCCTTTATTAAGCAAATAGTCCAGACACTTCAAACAACAAATTTGCTTAAGAAAAAAGAGTTAAAAAATCCTAGCAAATGGGGAATGATGTTCTCATTTGTATTGACTGGCTGAATATAAACTTGCTCTTAGGACTAACTTATTTCCAGGTATTTCCATTGATTTATGTGGAATGGTGCTAAGGCTGAACGTTGCACTGTCCTGAGAGAAACCCACAACTCTCTTTAAAAGCAAAACCTCAATCCAAAACAAGTGAGCAGAGCCACCCTGTAGGAGACTTTGTCTACGGATTTGCTCTATCACCAAGACACATTTTCATCCCTGAAACCTGAAGTATCTTTTGGCATTGGCAGTCCCTTCTACAGGAGATCAATCCAGATTAAAGGCTTATTTTAATAAACATAGGATAATATCTCAGCCATCCAATTTGCTGATTTTTCTTCACCCTCTTGGTGTTTGGAGCTGGAGTAGGTTGGATGCTCACGGCTGCTGCTGGGCTTTGCAGCTCAGATTGACATCAAAATAGCTAAAACAGTTTATTTTGCAGAGATTAGTTAAAACAGCTTATTTTGCAGGGAATGGTTAAAACAGCTTATTTTGCAGGGAATAGTTAAAACAGCTTATTTTGCAGGGAATAGTTAAAACAGTTTATTTTGCAGGGTTTTGGTGGCTGTCCTGGCATCCCTGCGCTGTGGTGCCCAGTCTCCATAGGGCAGTTCCCATTGTCTCCGGCCACGGCGGAGCTGAGCTACCCTATCTGACAGCCCTGTCACTTCAGCTTAGGCGGATGGTGCCCGATGGAGCTGGACAGGGCTTTGGAGCAGCGGCAGCAACGTCGTTTTGCAGCAACTTTCCCAAAACGCTGCAGTTTGATGCAACCACAAACTCAGCTCCGGCAATGCCGGGGCAAAGCCAAGCTCGTCAGCCGAAACCTTCTGCTCGCGGTGCTGCTGCGGCTCCACCTGCAATGAGAAGGGATGAAGGTTGCTGTAGGTTGGATCTGGACAAAAATCCAGCAGATTCCTTGGGCCATGTCCCCGTGCCCCCAGGCCGAGAGCTCCGCTCGCTCTCCCGCCGGGCGTTTCGGGAGGAGCAGATGCTCAGTGCAACCCTTGCTCGCTGCTCAGCTCCACAGCTGCTCCAACTAACAGTGATTTTTCCCATAGATATTTTGAAAACCTTTCTCTTTTTTTTTTTCTTTTTTTTTCCCTGTGTTCAAAATTTCCATGGAAATGCTTTTATTAACTTGCATTTGTGCACTCAGTGATAAGATATTTTGCGGGGGCTGCCTCTGTATTTTGAGGGGAAAAATTCAATGGGAAAATGCTTCCATCCCAGGCTCGTGGGAGCTGGTTCCTTGCCCCCAGACTGGTGTTGGGAGCAGCTCTGTTGAAATCCCCTCTTCCACCACTTGATTTGGAGTTTCCCTGGGAGGAGAATGGAGCATCTCACCCTCCAGCATCCTTAAATGCCACCATAACCAGGGTTGTCCCCCTGGGACACTCCTCCTCCAATCCCTTCTGGCATAAACTGGTCCCTGCTCTTACTTCCTATCCTCTCCATCTCCAGGCAATAATTCCCAAGGGTTTATACCAACTCAGCTTGGGCTGGTTGAGCACAACTGTATTTCCCTGCTCCAGCAAGATAAATGTCTTATAAAGACTGATGTGACATTGGTCAGGCATGATTTCCTGGTGAAAAAAAAACCCTCACATCATTTTATTGTTTTCCACTTGTTTTTATTCTGTTGTCACAGTGCAGATTATCACATTTCATCACAGTGACAACATTGCTGTCCACCCCTAATTAGGTTTATCCCAGTTGCCCAGCCTCGAGAACCGACAATTATATCCTTTGGAAGAAGATAATTGTCTGACACAATAACATAGATCGAGGGGCTGAGTGATTAGCGGGTTATTTGCTCCCACTGGATATTGTGCCAGATTCCCGTGGTCTCCAGAGACCTCGGAGCGTGTCCCTGCTGTGCACCCGAGTGCTCAAACTGTGTTTCTAGGTCCTACCCTTCATGGGAGCCTTGCCCGTGTGGAGATGTTGATGGTATCAGCTGATTCCTGCTGACGTCTCTGTCTTATTTTGCTCCTCACCGGCTGCTGGAAAGTGGGTTATTATTGTTTTAGGCTTCTGTTTGGAAGTAGCAGTTCCAGAACTAATTACGTATGAAATCGGACTGATTTTTTAAGCACTTTGAAGTTTTTACAAGCATGACTTTGAGTAAGAATAATAAGGGAATAGACCGACGTTTCCCCTTACTTTGAAGTCCCTAAAAGCACGTCTAATTACAAAGTGATTAGGACTGAGGCACCAATTGTGTCTTTTCTGAGCACAGTTTTCCAGCGGTATTAATATTCTTAAGTACAAAATATTTCCCAAATAGGAGCACAGAAGCGTCGAGGTTGGACTGTCTGTGCAGCCTGAATTTTGCAATGAACTCCACGTTGCCTTGCGATGAGTGACAGTGTTGCATAAAACATCAAAGCCTCTCTCTGTGTGCAGTATGGGGAAAAATAAAAGCCCTACCTGCTAAAAAGAGCAAAATCAATGACAGATGATGCTGCTTAGCTGCCTGTTTCAACAACCTTTCCTCGCCTTTTAAAAAATATTCATTTATTTATAAGCTGCAGGATTAATGCCTGAGCGGTTTCAAAAAGAGGGCCCAGTGCTACTCTACGGTGAGCAGTTGTATTTTTATTTTCATAATGTTCTATTTCAGTTATTAAAAGCTATTGTAGCTGGTGATAAGGGTTACCCAGACCAACGGGCAATTGAATGGGTTTAATGGAGCCTCGATTCTTAAAATACTTGCTCGGAATGGTAGTGTGCAAAGTTAAATATATGATGGATGAGCTAAATTAAATGGAACAGAATTCTAATCTGCCTTACATAATATGAGAGATGTTAGTGTAATTCCAAAATACCTTGAGTTAGAGGCTATGAATGTCACAGTGAAGGAGAACATGGGCACCAGGAGGAAACGCTGTGTTTCATGACCAGAAGTAGTTTGAGGTAAAACAGGAGCCCTAGAAGAGGCTCAATCTGCAAGTTTAGTGCCTGGATATGTCTATAGGAAGTTACATGTTGGTGCCAGCTTGGTCGCAGGCACTGGAGAGGTTTAGTTGTGGAAATATTCCTCAGAGCATGGAGAAGACCCTCATTAGGTTGAACATCTGTGCATGTTGAGTCGTTCTGTATATGATCACCGATGAAATGTGGACTGTGATCATTGTGGTTGCTGTTGCCCCAGAGTTCCCTCAAGAATACCCCATGTGGGAAGAAGGCAGCACAGACAAGGTGGCCTTGTCCCGTGGCCTTGTGGGCCTTGTGCCAAAGGTCCTTGGTGCCAGTTTGTTGAAAATGGTGCTAGATTGGTGAACCTGATGGTACTTCACAATTGCTTTCTAGGGACATTCAAAGGTCATTTAGAGATGTAAAGATTGACCAGATGTTAGTTCAGGTTCACTCCCTATGTTCAAGTCCAGGCAAGGCTGGGCCTACATCAATGGCTGCTGCCTTGCTCAAAGGAAGCAAGTGCAGCTTAATTTGCAATGCTGGCTTGGGCATGCTTGTCTCATGCCATTACTCTAGTCATGGCTGACACTGGGTAAATGTTTTGTAGACACAAATTGGAGCAATTTGCCAAGTAACATGGCTTTAGAAAGGCATTCCTGTTCTTTTATCAATGCAGAAGATAATAGTGTCAAAATAATAATGTATTAGATAACATAGAAGGTGATGTCCCACCTCCTCTCTGCGTGGCTGTAGCTGGAGGATGGGAAGTCAACCTGAGCCCTTCTTGGGTGAGCAGATGACTTTTTATTTGTGGTGCTTTCCTCCAGGGAAGAAGAAAAAAAGGTCTCCATTTACCTCTACAGGTAATTGCTGTTTTCTGAGCAGGCAGGTGAAGTCATGACCTTGAGCAGTTCAAACATTGCAGGAGGCCGCATCAAGGTAGATCATTTTTCTAGACGCTCACTCAACGCTTTGTCTCGAGCAGTCCCATTTTGCGTGAGACTGGTCTTCAACTGCAAAGAAAAGACACGTTGCTTGCTCTCCCTCCCAAGACAGCTCTTCTGCTCGGCAAAACAGGCATTCATGTCCATGTGAAGTTGGGGCTCCTTTTTTCTGCCCATCTTGTTAGGCATTCAGTTCAGAGTCATTTTGCTTCTGCACTGAGTCATCTAGATCAAGAAAAAGGCTGTTTTCAGCCACCAGACTAGGATGATAAACAAGTCTCATCAGACATGTTTCAGGGTCATGGGTTAATAAGACCATAAATCTAAGGGTAATTTTCCTGAGAGCCACAATGAAGTCATAGGCAGGGGTATGAAATGTCAGCGTGATTGCTCCAACATTATTTATCTGAGGAGAGGAGTTATAGGTAATTTGTGAATTGAGCAAAAACATTAACTCACGCATAATAATCTTTATGGAGCTTGTTTGCATCTTTTTTTTTTTTTTTTTTTTTCCCTGTGTATAATTAGTAAAACATATGATCCAAGTTGTTCTCCTCATCTACAGCCCTGTTTTGGCTGGCTGACATCGTGTAGCTGCTGTGGCCAGGAGCTCTACCGAATAATGTTTTCTGATGGATTTAACGTGCGATATCTCTGCACAGCAGAAGGATCCTGCAGATTGATGACAAAAAGACGGAGGCTATCATAAATAGGAGGAGGAGGATAGGCTGGAATTTAAAGCGGGGCTTCCCGTGCTGGCATCTCCTCGGTGCCACGCACGTGTCATCCGCTGGGTCTCCTGTAACAGCCTGATGCTGAATGACTGGTGGTGCCCCAGCCTTGAAACTGGCCCTCCTCACTGGAGGTGCGGAAGGAATCCTTTTAATTCAATTAAGTGTTGCTGGGTGGACAACCAATAGCATTTTGCACGCCTACGCTAATTATTATTAACATCTTCATGAGCTCAGTTACTGACACTCGGGTACAGAAAATAAGTCCTTTTTTTTTTTTTTTTTTTATAACTTTGGCATCATTTAGCAGCATCTGGCTGAATTAGAAACAGCAGTGGATGTTATTTAACATCTTTCTGCACAATCCACAGGAAAGCCAGCCTTGCTTATGTGGCTCTAGTTATGATGTTAATTCTGAGGCTGATCAAATCCTTGTTGCTAATTAGGTTTTGGTGAACTTTTACCTTTTTTTTTGTTCCCTCCTGTTTTCAAGCCAGTTCTGATTCATGCAGAGGTAATAAGTTTCTGAGAAATTGTCTATGCAGCCTGTTCCAGCAGGAGACTTATTTGCAAGTAGCTCACCTCAACTGGTTGCCTCTCTCCTATTCCCTCTTCATCATATCACAATGGGCAATTTGCTTGCTAATTATGTTGTTTGCTCCCTTCTTGGATTTATGCGTCTCTTCCAATGGGAAAAATTTAGTAGGACTGAGTAACCTGCAAGGCTGGGCGCTCTGCCTTCTCCATGAGCATTTTTGGGAGGGCTCCTCTATGTGATGCAAGGAAAATGGCCAAGAATCTTTGAGTTTTCACCCTGCCACGCACTCTGCTTTGGTGCTGACATCTTCAAATGAAGCCGACTCGTTAGCACAGCCGAGCTAGGCTCTCATTTTCCCAAATCAAAAGCCTTTTCATAGCTCTGCAGCAGCTCTGATCTGAGCAGAAGGTGGATCTGATGCAGTTTGCGAGAGCGGCTCTGCCTCACGCGCCGCAGCTTCACATATGTGTGAGCAGAGAAATTGCTCCTCATGCCTTTCCTACAAATGAGGTCCTTGCAGGTAGTCATTGAGCCCAGCGTGGAGCTCTTTATGAAGTGGAGTCTAAAGGCTTTTGATTGCGGAGCTTTCTGGTTCCACTGAGCCCTGCTGGGTCCTGCTGCAGGACTTGCAGCTCTGGTTCAGCAGTGGGTATCCTGGATGGGGTTTTGCCAGGAAGATGCAGCTTGGATAGGGATTCTCGGATGCAGGGAAGTCTCCTGTGGCCAACCAGGTGGCGAGGAGCCATCGGAGCATGTGTCTGTTAGGGCAGATGCTTTAAGGAGGACGACGGCTCCCTCAAGGAGGATGGGAACCGTGCCATTCCTTCTTGAAAATGCACAGCTCCTGCCCAGCAGAGTGTTTCAGGAGATGCCAGGCTTTTTCTTGGAGGATATTTATAGGTTCAAGTGCTTTCTTCCTTTCATTGCACACTTCAGGTGCAGTAGGAGAGAAATGCAGGGACCATTAAAGGAAAACACCCTTCTCTGGCATTTCCCTTGTCTGTAGGATGTTCCCGAGCTGCTCCTTGGGACAACAGCAAATCCTCTCATTGGCCCCAGGAAGGTCCTGGCCCTTGGGATTGTGGTGGAGCCCATCCCTAAAGGGGCAATTTCCAGAGGTCTTGGCTGCTGCCTCCAGTTTTGTGGTCCTCTGCTGGCCTCCTCCTCTCAGCTGAGACCTCAAAGTGTCCAACCAGGACCAGCTTTCTTCTGGTTTGCCTCACTGGCATGCAATTTATGCCTTCTTTACTTCTTTTTTTTTTTCTTTTGGTTTGGTTTTGGGAAGTTTGCTTGAAATTAAATTTCAACCCAGTGCTTCTTCCAGGGTGACTCTGAACTCATTTGAAGCTCTTTGAGGTTGAGCCTGAATTCCTGGGCACAAAGTTGCTGCTGATGTTCTCTCCTTTGCACTGCTGGTTTATGCGCTGAAGTGGGGAGTTTTCACAGTGATGCTGCTTTGGGATGACCAAAAAAAGAAACCCAAAACCTTGTCCTTGGCTAGCAGCCTCCAGGGGAGTTTCTGCTGTCATTTCTGCCCCCTTTGATGCTTTCCAACACGTTTTGAAACCAAGAAACGGGCCAGTCCCAGACCATTGGTGCCTATGACCATCATCGGGGCACTTCCCAGGGCCAAGGTGTGACAAGGGGTAAATTGTCCTAAGTTGTCCCATTCTTGTGCTGTGTTGTGCAGGAGTTGTGCAACATTCCTTAGTTTCCGGATACAGATCCTCCTATGGCAGGAGGAAATTAGACACCAGCCTTGAAGCCTATGTCAGAGCAAGGAAACAGGATTTAAGAATACTTTTTTTTCCCCCTTCATTCCAATTTGCTTTTCAAAAAGCAGGAAACTTCCAACTTAAATTCTTGCACATGTGGATGTTTTCGTGCAGTGTGAAGCGCTCCTGCCTTCTCCCATGCGCCTCGCTGAAAACGTTTTCTCATGGACCATCTTCACCATAAAAGAGCTTTTTATCAGGCACCCAACAGTGTGAAACAGGGAATTATGCAGAAATTGGCAGCTCTTTGCAAGAGGTACTGCAGCCCATATCGTTATCTCCCAATCTCTGCCTTCCCAGGCAATACATTCATGAGCTTTAAAAAAGAAGAGAAAGCCCTGAAATCTGCAAAATTGAAGAAGCGATTGTAGATAATATCATCTCTATGCAAAATCTTTCTGTTTAAAAAGCAAGCAAACAAACAAGAAATCCTTAGAAAGAGATCCCATCTTTCCTTTTGTCCTTCAAATTCCGGCTCGCTTCTCTTGATACAAGGGAATAAATGAGCAAACTGTAATATAATCGAAATGCTTAGAGATAATGAGTGTTTTGGTAACTGTATTTAGCGACAGTGCCGACTGGCCCTCCGTTAATAATAGGTGTGTTTTCAGTTTGGAGGGAGTATAATAAATCCATAGCAAGATAGCAGCGATTTCTTCTTCAATGGAAGCAGATAGTGAAATCAGGTCTTTTATGACACCTAATCATTGATGAATCATAATATGTTGATGTATGAAAATATGTTAAAAAGAAGATAGGTCTTCTCCCAGTCCTGGAAGCTGAAAATAATGTTTCAATCTCTGCTTCCTTTTTTTTTTTTTTCCCCTGAAATAATTATTTTAGGAAATTTAGGAATTATTTTAATTTTTAAAGCTCTGGGCAATAGCAATGATGCAGATTTAGAAATGAAGGATCTGGATTCAGCTGAAGACTGAATTCTTTTTGCTTGTGAATAGCATCCTGTCTTTAAGAGCAGGGTCTCTCCAGTGACTGTAATGCAAAATAAGGTGAATGAACCCCAGACCAGGATGTTGGAGAGTGTTTCTGCTCTCCCTTTCTTCCTTGGTGAATTATCTGAAGATGATAAGTGCTCTTAATATTACAAGAGCCTTTCTTTTAATATGTTTTTAAATATTTTAAATATTTTTACTATTAAATTTTAATTTAAAAAATATTCTTGAGGCGATTGGGAGCCGTTCTCTACAACAGTGAGTGAGAGGCTTGGCTGAGGCTGGAAAACATTTGCTCTTGCAGCGAAATGATTAAAATCATCTCTCCATCCATAATA
Organism: Nothoprocta perdicaria; assembly: GCF_003342845.1. Lineage (NCBI taxonomy): Eukaryota > Metazoa > Chordata > Aves > Tinamiformes > Tinamidae > Nothoprocta > Nothoprocta perdicaria. The sequence continues at coordinate 831,619 of NW_020455415.1, read as the reverse complement.
CATTATAAGAGCCTGGGAGAGTGCAGGTAGCCTCCTGAGACAGCCAAAGAAACCATTAGCAACGAAACACTTCACCTGTGACAGCAAAGTGTCGTTTGAATTATTGGGTCTTGGAAGAATAATTCCTGGGTTGACTGGAAAGAGCGTTTTTCCCCCCAAAATGAGCATTGGACCAGCCTGAAAATGCATCTTGGATATAACCTGTGCCATCCTGGACGCCAGTGTGGGAGAGGGGATGGCTTTTGGGCTGGACTTAAGGGTATTTTGGTGTATCTGGTTTCACATGGGAGCTTGGAAAGTTCATTAAAGGGTACGTTCCCAGCCCCACTTTCTTTCCCTCTGTCTCATGATCACTCCTCGTCTCTTCTCCTTTTGTTCATTAGTGCTTTCTATCGTTTGACACTTCATCAGGATGATGGCCTGTTTACTGTATGCAAATAATTCCTGAATTATGCATGAATAATTATGAATTATGCGCAATGGTTCCCTGAACTGGCGGCTTGCCAGGAAAAATTAGCTTCCCTGGAATGTGAGCACAGAAATATTGTCGACGTGGTCAAATTAAATGAAAGGGGGAGCTCACCTTGAGGCGAACGCGGACTGCAGAGCTGCTGCTAGGCTGGAGTCGAGCAAGGCTGGAGCTTGGGGGATGCAGCTGCGATTTGAGCCCCATGGGGCTGTTTTTTGGGGCACTGTTTTCTTCCTTTTGGATGCTAAAAAGGCGTCCAAATCAGGTGTTGAACCTCTTTGAATTTCCCCCTGTTTGGCTTGGATCACCTTAAACGGTTGTGTGAACACTCCAGGTCCCATCCTAGCGCAACTGCTGATAAATCCATCTGGATAATGGCAAACAGGAGAAGTCTTCTTTTAACCCGGGCTACTTATTAGGACTGCATTAATACAGAGGTTATGTCCTATACGAATTAAGTTGAAAAGGGATATTTAAATTTTACTTCTCTGCCATCATAATCTCCTGCAGAATTGAGTTCAGCTTAGCAGCCTGCCTCTAATGAGATGAACTGACTTGCTTCAAAGAAGGTTTCAAAAGCTGGAAGCACCTTTCTTCTTCCTACAAAGCGTGGGCCTGGGGTGCCTCAGTGCTCCCTGCTTTGACATCCTTGCTCTAAGGAGTTTCACTGTGCAAAAGCCTGTTGCTGACTTGCTCTCTATAGATGATCTAAGCAGGAAGCTGCAAGTGGTAGCAGCCCTTAAACAAGGAAAAGTAGCAAGGACCAGAGGTTTTTTTTGACTTTCTAGTGTTTCTCCCAGACATCATGACATGTGTTTTGAGGAGGACAGAAAACAGCAATACTCTTTCTATCTTTGTAGCTTAGGCACAGGAAAACCATTCAAGAACTGTTCTTTATTATGTGCTATTTGCTCTCTCTGGTTTGATGGGATCCTCTGACATCCCTGCTAGTAAGCTCTTTGCTGTGGTTTCATGTAATAGTTGCCATTGCAAATGTCATGTGTTGTTGCGTGCAGGTTCCTGTCGCACTTTCCTCTTTGAATTTCCTTCCAGGATGGAGCTGGTTGATGACAACCTACCTCAGAGCATGTAAGCAAATCCTAAAATCTGCATTGGAATATTGGTATTACTGTATTCTACCCAGAAATAAATTAATAATAATTATAATAAAATAAATTGCGTTATGTTATTTGAACTATTCAGTATATGCAGGTACCCCAGGGTGAAGGCATGTTGCTGTCCTGGGCCTGCAGCACCCTTGGCTCTGCTCGAGGCTTGGTGAATGCTCTGCTTTCCAATGGAGATTTGTTTAAACTCTTGACTGCAGGGAGCGAAGGGTTGATATTCTCACAAATGTCAGCGAGGTGAAAAAAAAAAGTCCTTTTTCTTAAAATCAATGAGATCTGATTGCCAGCCACATTATTCTTGCCCAAAGCCTGTCATTCATCAGCAAGAGACATCACTGAAGTCACTTCGATTTTTTTTCTGTTAAAAAAAAAAAAAAAAGCCAGAAATCAGAAGAGTATATTAGTTTTTACTGTGATTTGGCTTTCTTAGCTGATGAAGACGTTACACTTGCTTCTCTTGCCTTAGCTCATCCTTAGTGCATTTTCAAGAGGCTGCAAAGCCAGTGTCAGCTAGAAGAGGTCTCATGGCACAGCTTGCTCCGTGCAGCACGTGCCAGAGCTGGATCTACAAGAATCCCAGCAAATCCCCATCTACAGCTGAAGCTGTGGGAGAACTTAATAACTAATTCTGCAGAGCTGACACAGATAATCTTCCTGTATGGTATTTTACTGGTCCATTATAGCTCTTCATTCAAATACAAGGGAGTTTTGAGTATCTCTAGATACTCCTTTTTAACCATGTTCCTATACTGTGATGCAGGATATGGACCATGGGGAGAGAAGAGGATCTGAGGTTCCCACCACCCCAGAGTGACCAATGCAGGCGCTGAGCAGGATCTTCCACCGGGCACAACTTGCTGCAATGCTGCTTTTCCACCCCTTGACTCTCTGCCGATCAAAATGATGTTTAATTGGTAAGAAAAATAAGCAAGCAACATCCTAGATCTTCTATGCTCTTCCTGGTAGAAGAGGGACTTGAGCTTTGCTTTTGCTTCCTGGCAAACAGGGCTTTGAGCTTTGCAGACATCTGAGATTTTTTAGGCTGAACACTTGTATTTGGGGGACTCTGCTGGCACTCCCTTCTTATTTTCTCTGTTTTTCATCTACTTTCCATGTTTTTCTTATTGCAATAATGAAGGTAAAAGATAAACACTGCAGCCAGCAATGCTGCTCCAATAAAGCCGCAGTTAAAACGGCAAAGAGAATGCAAATTAAATACCATAATCATTTAGAAGCTGTAGTTTCTATTAAATATAAGTACTTTCCATCTCAGCTTTAGAACGTGGGTGGATTCTATTAAATTTAATTGTTTTCCCAGTGGATTGCAGGGTAAAGGTGTTTCACAAATTTGTAGCTAGCAGGGAGGAGGATTTCTTTTTAAAATTGCACAGAAAAGATGCAGCTGTTAAATATGTGTACAATAAAGACACGTTATTATTGATAGAGCTTTTCTTTCTTCTTTTCAAGTCTGCTTTCTTCTGACATTGCAGTTCTCTAAGAGCTCCCACAAAGAGTCTTTCAGAGATATTAGGTATATAAAGACCAGACAAGTTCATTCCTTAGTGTGTTGCTCCTCTCTAGTCCTGACCCTGTTGGACAAACTTTGTCTCCCATATGTGACCTTGTAACAGCCGTGGAGTGTGAGAAACAGGTGAGACACAAATTAGTGCTCAAATTCCTCCTCTCCATGCAGGCAAAAGAGTGACAGGACTTGAGAATATTTTTTCTGTTTTATGGTGAAAATGGGATGAAAAAAACAGATGCTGGGGACTGTTGGTGCAAAACCTCACTGTGTATGAGAAGACTGCAGAAGAGCTGCTAGTGTTTCTTTCAAGGTTAATGTAACTGATTTTGTTTTGTTGATTGAATAAGTGATTATATCTGGAGGTATTAGTTGTAATCCAGAAGCTAACACTTCATTTAATCTTTGATGGCGTTTGTACAAATCTTTCATGTGACCTTCCAGACGAACGGTCTGACTAGCTCATCACTTTTGACTGAGGGTTTTACTGCCCATCAACCCCACTGCGTATCTTCATGTGAAGAGGGAGTATTCTGACCAAGCACTTTTTCCTTTGAAAGTGCTAATTCATTGGAAATAGGGAATGAAATGTTTTTCAGGGCTTTTGGCAGGATACATGACCCTTCCTGAAGAGGTCTGGCTTGCACGTGTCCTTGTGAACTTCTGTTGCAGGTAGCAGAGGGCCAATTCTGCAAGTCTCACACTGAAAAACCCCTCAGTGAGACCTTGTGTGTGCACAAATGGGATTTGCTATATGCAAGGATCACAAAACAGGAGCTAGGAGCAAAGAAAGCCATGCTACATGGGGAAGCACATCTCAAGGAGATCCTGTTGTATTGGAAGCCCACCTAGCTGGAGTGTCCTGCAAGAACGCAGTCACCTTTGGCTCTATGCTGTGGGCCAGGAAAATATATTGGAAACAAGACATTTTCCCTAGTTTTATGTCAGCCAAAATATTTCTAAGCCTCGCCAGTCCACATTTTAACTTGCAGGAATGGGTTGTGCTGCTCCGTGCTGCACAGCCCCCAGTAATGCCTGAGCTTGTAGCTCCTATGTGAAGCTCAGAACAGCTCCCTGCTCTTCCCTTTTGGTACCCGGTACCACTGGCTCCATCCAGTGTGATCTGAGCTGTGCACAGGGAGACAGATGTGTGCTCAGCACCTGGGTCTGGTCTGCAATAAGAACAGAAGCTCTTGACAAATAATTTACCATGGGTTGCACACCTGAGATGTTGCGTGCTCAGAACTGAGGTGCCTTGTAGACATTTAGATGCCTCTGATCTTCTTTTTAATGAGGAGAAAATCATTCTCCCCTATATCAGGGTTTGCATCTGCCTGCTAATGAATTCACATTGCTCTGCGTGCTTCTGTGTGGGTATCTGCATCGCTGTGCAGCCCTCTCAGAGCTGCCAGCAGCATCCTCTGCACGTCCCCGAGGCTGGTTCAGCTGGCAAACCCGCTGCGCTTCCCTTCCTGGTGAGGCCTGACTTGGGATCACAGGCTCAGAATTAATCATCGTTTTGGGCAGGCTGAGAAATATTCTTGCTCTTGGCACAAGGGCTGCACCAGGCAGAGCCAGCCCAAGAAGTGCTTGTGTGGATGGAGGCTCCTCTCTCTGCCGGGTTTCCCTGTTTAGCAGTCAGGGACAGGGGTGAGGAGCATCATTTTCAATGGAAAGGATTAGCCAGACTCAAGAAAGAAGTTTAGGGAAAGGAAATGCTTGCGGCTTGTTTACTTTGAAAGGCATTTCCCATAAATAGCAGCTTCCAGGATCCAGGCATGGGAACGCTTTCCATGTTCTTGTCAAAGACCACATGAGCTGAAGCCCTGCAAGCTTCACTCCCTGGTCTCATATACCTAATATTTTGCAAGAAGCAAAGTTTTCCTTATATCCATCTGTTTGCTTGTGCACGTGAGTAAGATATTGCATTTGACCTGTCAAATTTGTCAAGACGTGGTCCTTGGGGGGAAGATCCTTATGCAGGTGGGAGAACATGCTGAAGGAAAGCAAAGCATTTCCAACCATTTCCAAGGAGCGCTGTGCCGCTGCTCTTTTCTTTATAGAACATATGTATTTTTATGCTTGCATTTATTTAGACTGTTCTGGGATGTCTACCTAAACAAAGTTGTAGATCTGTAATACAGACAAGTGAACTATGGAAGCCGAGCTCTGTGCAAGTCTCAGTGCTAACCTGCAGCTTTCCTTTGCACTCGCTGTAATCTAGCTGACATAAAAGTCTCCTAACTATCCCAGTGATACAAAACCTAATCCACAATTGTGCCTATAGGTCCTCTTCTATAATGGAGGGATTTTAAGACTTTGAACTGATTTTTGTGACTTGGCATTGAATTCTTACGTAGTGAAATATGTGAACATCATCAGGGTGTTTTTGGTCTTTGGTAGTAAGTTTACAGGTGATTTCATTTATATTTATATATATTCCACATTGCTTACTTGATATACACAAAATGGTGTTTTTCAAAGCCCATCTTGTTGCAATATCAGAGGTTTTCCAAGGAAAGGCGGCTATAGGGAAATTGGAGGAATCAGTCCAGGTTTTAAAAATATGTCCTAGGAGATGATCAATCTTTCCAAAACAGAATTGTGACCCTAATGTGCCTACATTACTATTGATTTTGTGGGGAAAAGCATACATTTTCATTAGCGTTTTTATTTTATTTAGCCTTTGCTCTCAGATTCCTCAATAACACAACTAGTTATACAGACACTTCATGGTCATATAATAAATAGTCTTCACAATTTAATTAAAAAGTCAAGTAGAAGAGCTGTTAATCAAGCCAGATGAATAAAGATCCTGCCATTTTTTGTGTAATAAATCAGAATACAGACTGTCAGTTTAATCTTCCCTGTCTTCAGCCGATATACCCATGACCCATCCCCGTGTCCGTGTGTGCACTTGAGAGTTCAGACTTGGCTCAGGAGCTGCACTTAGTCCAGGCTGCATTTCTATTTTATCCTGTGTTCAGCTGCGAATCATCCACCCTGCTTACTCCTAGGGTCTTCCTAAGCTGGACCGTGTGTGGCAGCAGGTAATGAGCAAAGCAAACCCGTGCTCTCATTTTCAGTGGCTATTGCTCAGTTTCAATTAATAAAGGCGCATTTTCTTTTAACAGAATGAATGCAAATTTTCTAAATTTAACACAAATTGGATTTTTTATTTTTTTGAAATAGATATTATTATTTTATCCATGTGATAGTAACATTTAAATGCATCTATAGAAAGCTTCTTGCAAAAAAAAAAAAAAGTCTGTTTTTTTTTTTTAGTCTCAAATTGGAAGAGCGTTAGCTTCCATCTGAAATCCCTGGCTCCATCTCTTGTCCTTGAGACAACTGTATCCAGATGAGATCCCAAAACACTCTATGAGCTACCTGTAAGGATCAGGGCAGATCAAAGTCATCGGGGTCATGGATGCTCCTGTGCTGCTTAGCAGTGATGCAACGAGCTGTGAATTGTGCACGAGGTGCTGCCCCATTCCCTGCAAGCCTGATTGCTGGAAAAATCCGTAGGTAAGGCAGCAGACGTGCAGGGAATTGAAGTTCACTTCAAATGAGGCTCAGTAGCTGTTTGTTCAGCAGATTGTTTAGTCTTTAATCACGGCTAAATCTTTTAGTTAGATAATTGTTCTACCAGCTGATAATTTGAATTGTATTGAAGAACAAGATGCTAAAGAGTCTTCAGCAAGAAGCTGCAAAGGAGATGAGTTTGGGATTCCTTTTGGTTTGTTTCTTGAGCATCAATATGTCAGGTTTTATGTTCCCTAACTAATAGGGTTGCAGGGTATGGTTTTTTCCTTGCAAACCCTGACTCTGAATACACCCATAGTGCTGCTCTCTGCAACAGCACACCTGGGAATGAGTGCTCACTAACAAAGATCCAGACCTCAGTGCAGGTTGTCCTTGGTTCAGAAATGGGGTTGCATTTCCAGCTGGGCAGTAGGATCTGGGGCAGGCTACCTAGCAAGGACATGCCTGAATTTTCCATTTGCAAACTTGTAAGACCTTGGGGTCTGCGTTTCCCTAGTGGTCAAGGTGCTTGGTAGTTCTGCTAAGTAAAATTACATCTAATTTTTTTTTCAATGAGGCTGAATTTAAGCCGTGCTTTGCTGGAGTTTCTTCACTGTATAGAATTATGGTGTGTTTTTAGTTGAGAGCATCACAAGTGCGATGGTTGTTGCATTGTCTATTCCTTTGGACATGGGCATTTACACAGAGCTGCGTGTTGCTCTGTGCATTATCCAGTGTCAGCAGGGAGCCACTAGTAATGAGATTTACTCTGCAAAAAAACATCTAAAACCCTTTCTTAGCCCCTTTTTAACTTGTGGGGAAAAAACCCCACTAACTGTTGGAGAGATGGACAAAGAAACACACAAAGACATGGACAGAGTCTTTAGTCCTGCTTTCCACAGGCTCTGAGGCAAGACACGTCTCAGTTCTCTTGTTTGAAGATTAAGACATGGTTTTTCTCACCTCTGCGCAAAGTATCTCAGTCAGTGACTTCTTCCTGTTTTGTTATTCAGCCTGTGTCAAAGCTTGCTAAGAACCCAGTAGTGAAGTGGAAAAATCTCCCTGAACTTGATAGCACATTTGTCACATCTGAAACTTGTAAACGGGTGTCTGAATGCTGTCCAAGACTGGCTTTGCAAGGAAAATAATCGTGAGCTCAGGACCCTGTGCAAAATGGTCTAATGCTGAATTTGACCCTGCTTCTAGAGAGCATTGGACTAGGGAACTCCAGAAATACTTCTCAATCTAAACTATTAATAGGATTTAATTATAATACTGCAGGTATCAGATAATAGTGATAAGACATTTATGAATGCCAAGTGAACACAATCTTAACGCAGCCCGTGACAACATCATTCTTCCTCATCTCAGGAAAGAAAGATACTAAAAGCCTGTGCACATTTTGTGTAGACAAATGTCTGTGGGCAAGCCAGACATTTGTGTGTAGATGTAGACTCATCTACAGGGAGGTCTAAAATCTATTTTCTGCTCTTTGTAATTACAGACAAATTTCCTTCCCCGAAATACTGTTCCACTTTTCCTTGTGTTTTTGATCTGTGCTGAAATCAACTAATAAGAGAGAGAGGTTTAAGGGAAAAAGAAGTATATGACAGATCATGAACCTGCTAATGACTACAAGATTACTCATTGCTTATGGCTGTGCATGCTTGCTTCCAGCTGTCAGCAGCTGGGATTCTGCAGTGGAATTTTTCTTACCACCTTGGCAAATAAAACAGTCTGGTGCCTGTCTTTGAGATGAAAGGGGAGAACCCTCTTAGATAAGCTGTTCACTTTCTGTCTTGGCCTTTCCAGCAGGGAATATTCAATTAGATGTGCAAGTCTAGTCATTCAATTGCACATTGAATTAGATGCACGAGTCAAGATGTGCAAGGGAGGGAATCAGACCCAAAGTGTTTTGCTCTACACAGCAGCTCTGGAATCAGCTCTGAGTTAGAGGGTATTTTATGTCTTTTCGTAGCCCATCTAACACCACGTTCTTATTTCTGCTTTCCATGTCTCATCTATTGCTTAACTGTGGGTTTAATAGTTGATATTTACCTGAAAATTGATGCAAAAAATGAAGTCTCCCCTGGTGTGCACTTGGTTGGATGGTCTGTTTGCAGACTCTCTCTTTCCACCACTTCATGGGCAATGGGTTCTTGCTCACTCACTCTCTTGTTTGGCAGGGGAAGGGGAGCAGGAATGCGGATGAGAAGAAAACATCAAGTTAGATTAACTGAAAGATTAAAGCCCTTAAAGAACTGCTGACACTGTTTGTTCTTATGCACATGGTAAATATCAGAAAATACATGTGCAGATTAAAAGCCAAGGAAGCAAGCAGCTCCACTACACTTATTGCAGAAAAAAAAATTGGATTAGTTCCAGGTAAAGCAAAAAACATCTGGGTTGGTTCATGGTAAAGGTTGGCAGCCAGTGCCTTGAGACTCTGCCCCAGGTACCAAGCTGTTCAACACCAATTTCAATCATTTGGATAGAGAGCAATGTAGCTGCCGTGTAGACAGTGCTAAGAATTAGGAGGGGCCTTTGGGACCTTCAAGGAGAGATTTTTAGATGAAATGCAGTGAAAGGAGTACCTGGAGGTGTGAAGCAGCACAGACTGAATAGAGAGGCAGGACGTTCCCTGTGTTGTGGAGGTCCAAACTGCCGGCGCCTTCTCCTTGGGCTCTGCAGGGAGATCTCTGCTCACTATAACAGCAAAAAAAAGGGTAAATTTCCCCTAAACCGGGTTAGGATATTGGCAGCCATGGAGAGTGAGGAAAGAGCGCAGATAATGGAAAACTCTCAAACTTATTTTGGATTCCCCATGGTTGTGTTAAAGCTTAATGCTCTGCTCCCCTTTTTTCCCCCGCTTTGTGAATATTGCACAAATTTTTAAGCCTTTCAAGGTTTAAAAACCTTTCAAGGTTTAAAAATTGCACACCATTTTCTTCTCTAAAGGCAGGAACCACCGAGCTGAGTTTGAGCTATTAAGACAATGCAGCCTGTGTAGATGATCATTGCTACATCAGGCAGCAAGTGTGCACCCATCCATGCTGCCCTGAAAGGGGAAAATTACTCCTGTTTCACACAGTGGCTGAGCTGATTGAAATATTTAGTGAGTTTTTCATTCATGCTTTATTATGAATACTCGCAAGCTGCTCTAGGTAAGAAGACAGCACAAATGTTCATCTCGGTGCAAGGTTTAGGATGGGCCTCACTAAGCGCTTGTTTGGGTGTGTGATGGGCAGCACGTGCCGTGCTTGTGGGCTGGAGATGCCTGCATCTGCATGGACCGTGCAAAGCAAAGCCCTGTGAGCATCTGGCCATCGTGGCAGCTCTGGGTGTTTTCTGGTTTTACCAAGAATGGGTTGGATTAGTGCAACCCAAAGGAGAGTTCCATCTGGGAATGAAAAATGAGCAGCTTGCTGTAGTACAAGGTTTTGCTAGGCTGCTCGGTCCACATCCTCTTTCCTACTACACTGAGCATGAAATTGTCCTCATGGCCTGGGAAACAGTGACAGACCTGGTTAGGTCTAAATCAATCCTGGAACAGGCCAAAATACAGATTTTTGGATTTTGGGCATGCGTGGAGCTGGAACACTGCATGTTACTGCTGTTCTGGGGCCGAGGCCAGCACACTGTATAGGAGGGTGTTTGAGATGTCTGGGGTGATTCCTCGCTTTCCTGCCAGACTTATCTGGGCTGCACATCCCCAAAGCCCAGACAATAGGAATTGTCCATGGAAGTCCAAGGCATTAGGTCTCACCAACCAGAACTCGGTGCCAGAGCTGCTGACTGTAATTATGGACTTGGAAGAGCATCCGGAGGCTCCATCGCTCCCCATGGCTCACGCTGGGATCCCCCCAGGAGCACAGGGAGCCATTTGTGCCTTGAACTGTGACTAAACCCATCCAGGCACAAATATCCTGGAGGTGCCATTGCCTTATAATCCAGGCAGATACACAGCTAGGCTGCCTTCCCGCTCCTCCAGCTTCATAACACCTGAATGATCATAATATTAGAACAGTATAAAGAGCTCTATAATTCAGTGTCACCTCATTACGGTTAAGAGAAATGTCATGCTCCCAGTCACAGCCCCGGAATTGCTCTCGTGGCTGGCAGTACAAATTGCATCCAATTGCAGCTTCACGTGTCCCCAGAAAGCTGGAGGGGATGGAAAGGCTGTTTAACATATCTAGGTGTTTGGCGGTAGTTAGGAGGTAAATGGTATTTCAGGCTCATTAATCAAGGATTCGGGAGGGAAGCAGAACTGCTCAGCATTGATTAAAGCTCTCCTCGCTGCACTTAACCCCATCCTCCCTTTGAAGCCTGCCTTAAGACGACGTCGTGTTTTAGATGGCATTAATGTGGAGCCGTGTTTGTGTTTTCTGGCTGACACTTCCATCCTCAACACTGCGAGGAGGAAAGGGCTCCTGATCCCGGTTCCGCTCCGGAGCGGAGCTGGCACCGGGATTCCAAGCGCTGGGGAACGTGGCCAGTGCAGCAAAAAGCAAACACAGCTTCAAAGCTGGTTTAGGGAGCAAAATAAGCTTTGTTGGCAAATGCAGTTTACGCTGGCATCCGTCCTCTCCGCTCTGTGTTTTGCCAGCAGAGAAATGTGGCAGCTATAAGTAAACATAATTTTTAAAAAATCCGCCAGCAGTAAAGCTTGGCAGAGCCTCGTGCAAACCTGATGTGAGGTGCCAGTTTCCTTGGCCCCTGGAGGGGTGAGGAAAGGGCTGAAGCAAGAAAACTGTTGTTCTGGATTTGGATTTGGGAGCGTTTCTGGTCAGCGCGGGGGCTGGAAGCTCCTGGCTCCGTGGATGGGAGCAGTTTGTCCAAGGCTGGTGCAGACCCACGGTCCGTCACGCATCTCCGACCTCAGATCCTATGGAGCAGCAAGGTTGGAAGCAGAGGAAATGCAGGGATAAGGAATCCATTTCCATGCATTTCCAGTGGGAGGACAACACCTGAGAAATAATTATTTCCAGATTTTGTTCTATTTCCCAGAGGCAGTAGCCTTGAAAATGTAGATCTTTGAGGAACTGGTGATTTATGCAATTCTGGTGCTTTTCTGTGCCTTAATATTTTTTTTTGTTGCAAATGCATCATTTAAAAACTTTGTTAGGAGAAACACTGTTGTCGCAGAGCGCTCTTGCAGTGCTGTGGTTCTACCTGAAGTGCTGGGCTTTATTATCTCGGCTTTACTGCAGGTTTTACAAGTCACTGTTTTGGGGCAAGGAGAGGGTCTGCCCTCTTTTTACCTTTTGAGATTAGGACTAGCCAGATGCTGTCAAACTGTAAAGCAAGACTTGCAAAGTGAATAGGATTGACCCAATGCACAGCAAGCTTCCTCGGAGGTCAGATGAGATCTTCTTGCATATTTAGGTTTTCTTTTTATTATTTTTTTCCTCTCTACTTTTGCCTCTCAAGATGTCTAGAGCCATATTAATGATAATGTGGCAGAATGAGAAACCTCGATAACTATATATATTTACATATGCATACATATATGTATATTCCCCCTCCCGTTCCCAAGCACTGGATACTTAAAATCCTGCTTTTTTTTTGCAGAATCTAGGAGCTTTTCATGCTGCAGGACCCTCAGCTGCCAGCGTGCTGCAAAACAGCAAGCAGGGTGTGGAACAGTGAGCAGCATTTTGGACCTGCAGGTGCAAAAGAATGTGTTGCTGGAGAGAGAGATGGGGTCACGTTACCCTGTGTGATTCTTGCCTTTGAACAGAGATGCTTTGGGAGGGAGCCTGGCATCCTCCTAGGGTATTTGTAGAGCATTTGTGCAATCAGCATGACTGGCAATGGTCCTTGTTGCAATAGGTCAAATGGTTCTGACCAGCTCTGTCCCAGCTCGCTGCGGTGATGTTATGACTTCCTTGCTGGGGAAAGAAAAGCAGGAAAGAAATGGCCATGCAAGACAGACACCAAAAAGGCAAATGCATGCTTGCTTCTTGAGAGGGAAAGGATATATGGAGTATTTGGGGGGGATTTAGCAAATGCAACCAATGCCACGTGTCTCGGTGGCAACTTCATCCCGTGCACGTGGCTCCAGTCGTGGTCCCAAGCCGCAGGGTGCAGCTCTCGCCCCTCCTGGGTGAAGGAATTGGTTTTACCCGGTTTTCCTTCTGCAACTTCTTGCATTTGCCCAGGCAGAAATGGCTTTTAAGAGAATTATGCTCCTTTTCTAAAATCACCCCTAGTGCTGATTGCATAAAAAAAGGGAAAAAATGGAAGGGCTGCCGTGGCCGGCTCTTAAACAAGAGCAGCAACGAGAGCAGCTCAAGAGCTCTCGAGGAAGGAGCAAATAAAAAGTCTCTTCTCTTCCTAGAGCTGAAATCAGCCCAAATCAAGAGTCCAGCTGCCTGTAGGTGGTGGGCAGAAACCTGAGTTACTATGGACTTCGTGCCATCCCCATAAGGGACACATCCCTAGAATTCCCATTGGGAAACCTGCTCCCAAAGGAGGCACAAGGGTTTATTTGTCCCTTACTTGCATCTATTTCTAGATGCACATTCAAGGAACACAATAACTCTTCACAAAATCTGTGCCGAGCTCTACTGTAGTTTTGCAGCTCCTAACCAGGATTTCCAGGATTGCTGCTCATCCAGCTCTCTGCTCCCAATATTTTCTCCTCAGGGCCCACACAGGGGTATCTGAATCATCTTGGACCCCGAAATTCCCTTTTGGCTGCAGAAAAGCTTGATTTCAACCCATTAATTGGGTTTCAGTGGGGGTGTTGGGAGTATGAGCTCCAGACAGCCCTGTGAGGGAAGTGCATCCATGGGAATGCATCAGACTGCTTTCCTTTTCCACCCCCAAGCAGGCTGGAATATCAATTTTCTGTGAGGGGGTGGAATCCGCGAATTGAATTTGTCACTCTGGATCACATCAGGCTATAAGAAACGGTAGCAAAAAATGAATTAGGAGAAAAAAAAAAACAGGAATAAAATGGAGGTTTGTAAACCTGATATTTATTAAAGGTTATTTTCTATTATCAGGAAACAGCTTGCTGGTTTTTAGTACCGTTCAAACAGTCTATGTAGCTTGATGGCTAAAAAAATAAGGAAAAAATATTGCCAGATGTACCCGGGTTACTCTCCTCCCTGTGGCTTTTAATTTCTGTTCAAAAAAGTTGCCTGGTATCCAGGACCAGGTTTTGGAAAACACTGATTTTTCAGCCGAATATGATGTTGTGCTGAAGACAGTGAGTGGGTGCCACCAGTCTATAGCTAATGTTATTTATATCCTTCATGTCTGGTACAAGCAATAAATCTGCAAAGACGCTGAGGATCTTATCCAGCCGCCCATACTGGTAAGGGCATTTCTTACCCATAAATTGAAACCTCATGTTTATTTCTTTTTAATTAAATACTCCATTAGCCAAGGACTGTGTTAAAATATTTAAAGAGAAGTAGTGTAGTCAATACACCAACTGTGCCATCACCAAAATAATTTATATTCAATAAATGCCAAGTTTTCCTCTCTTTGCTGAGTTATGAGCACTTGAAAATGGAGAGGAGGAACAGAGTGGGCTGAGACTACCCATAAATGCAAAAGAGCTGTCTCTTTTTTTGACTCTCATGAGGGCATTTAGTCATGTAGTGTTTTAATAATGCCCGATATAGTCATTGATTCAATTTTATTTATGATATGCAATGTTTCTCCTAAACTCTTCCTCTTCTTCCCAGATATGTTAAATATATATGTGTCTATATATGTGTATATATATATATACACATATATATGTATAATATAATTAAAAGAGTTTTGCTGATTTTCCCCCAAGGAAATTTGAGAACTTTTGCACCTCTGGGCTATGAGGTCTCCTGCCAAGCGAGCCCCAAACAGGGAAGGATGCCTTGGGAGGAGAAGCATGGAAATAACCAGGCGGAGGAGAGGTTCAGACCCTGCTTCCTCTTTGCTGCCTCTGGGAACAAGGCTAAAATCAGGCTTTGAAACACTCAGGAAATAAATGTTTTATTTCCACTAAAATAAATATTCTGCAGTCACTCAGTCACTGCAGTTAGTAGTACCTGGAGGAGCTAAAACAGAAGCACAAAGTGTCAGATTTATTATCCTGCCTATTCTCAGCAGGTGCTTTCTCCCCCTCCTGCTATTGCTTTGCGTGTTGTAGCTTTTATGGGGTAATCAAGGAGAATTTTTGAAGCTGCTTTTTTTTTCTTTTTTTTTTCTTTTTTTCACCCCCCAGAAAAATATTACTTAAAAAAAAAAATCCTTTCTAGAGATAGTCTATCAGTAGGATTAGTTTACATGTGCTTTTAATGCCAGGAACCTCAGGCTGCTTAAAAATAATAAAAATGAAATGTCAAGCAAATAAAAGTTAATTAAACGCGCAGTGAAGGAGGCTTAGCTTTAGCCTTAGAAGGAGCCAAGGATTCTGGAGAACATATCCATGGAGATGGTGAAATCCCTGGAAGCAAAGTGTAAAACATCCGCTGTCCCCGGCAGGAGATGGAACCTCATATGCCAGGGGTTATTTGCGAGAGGTTTGGGGGAATAAGGCAGCAAAATCACACAAAGGCATTGTAAAGAGTTGTAAATCATTAATATACTCGGAAAATTGTTGCATGGATAGAGCGCAGTGCTATCCCAAGGCTGATGCAACGTGAGATTTGAAGGTCTGACCCATCTGCTCAAGCTGGTGGAGCCTCCATACGTTTTATGGGAGACTGGACCGAGCCCCTCGTTGCTCTCAGCAAAATTATTCCAACATTTTGGAAAAGCCACTGCCATGTATAGATTTAGAGCATGACATCATTTCAGATTCCAAGCAGAGAGAAAATGACTGAAATACTGAAGCTTTCTGATTGATAGGCAGCTGTCAGGCTCTTTTTTTCCTTTTTTCCTTCTGCATCTCAGCAGATTTTTTGCTAGCACCATCTAGGAGTCATTTATGCCGAGGAGCTGATATTTCTGTAAACTCTCAGCATTTAATCTTTAACAATATAACAGCTTTGTTAATCACTGTAACAGATTAAATTAAATGTTCCTTCTTGGAGTTGACCTAGTTTGGAGGTTAAAATTATCCAGCCTAGATGGAAAAAAAAAAAAAAAGTCCTTTTTAAAAAAAAAAGGCTAAGTTTCTCTCTTACTCTCTCCTCCTATTTGTATGATTTTTGCAATATGAAAAGAAGACAAAATCAGCATCACTGGAAAAGCAGACTTCATCATGACAGGCAACTTTGTTTGGAGCTGTAATAATAGAACCAGAATAGCAGAGACCCCTAAGGAAAATCAGAGCTGTGCCAAGATCACAGGCCGAGGGGCCCCAGGAAGCACCGTTCTCCAGCCTGGGACCAAAGTGTCACTTCTTGCTCAGCTTTACATGGAGCGAGAGCTGGAATTATGGGCAGCCTGGAAAACGTGTTGTCTAAAGCTCAGGCTTGACCGGCTGCAGCTTTGTCACCGCATCCCCTGCGCTGAGAGCAAGTTGTCAGCACTGAATTGCTGTGCTGCGTGGAGATGAAACCTGCTTCAAGCATCTGCACTGCGGGATGGGATAGAGGACAGCATGATGAAGGAAATAATTATATAATCAGAGGGTTTTTTTTCATTTTTTTCACTAATATTTGCAGAAGCAGGTCTTGTTCCATTGCTGAACTTGGTGTGGTGCAGAGACCAAACCGAATCATTGCCTTTAGATTTGGGTGCATTAAATGCATGAAGAAGTAGGGCTGAGGAGCTTTGCTAAGGGGCAAGTGGTGACTATGCTGATGCATCAAACTTTTTGGGGGGGATCCTCATGGGATTACCTGTAAATTTTTATATTATTGTTTTGGATGGGGAAAAAAGAAGGATCATTTTGTTGGGTTTAGAAACTAGTGAACCAGTGATGGAACAGTGATCCATCTCCTGCGCTCTGGAGAATGGCTGTTCTGCAGGGAAAGCTGCAAAGTGACGGAGTTGCCCGTGTCCCTTGGCCTGTCATGGTGCCATCTCCAGCAGGGTGACTTGGGAGACCCTCAGAGGAGCTGCCCATCAGCGGAGGTGCAGGGAGAGCAGCACTGATTTATTAAACACCCTTCCTAATTAGGTGCCGTTGGAGTCATTCTAACCAATCCTGGGAAAGGGCGCTTGCTTAGCTGTTGAAGGCATAAAACCCAAGTGGCATTTGAATCAGCACCTGGTCCTTATATTTCTGAAGAAGGATCCGTGACGGTGTTTGCTTTCGTCCTCCCCACACTTGGTGGCTTTCTGCTTCATGGCCACTTCTGCAGGACGAACAACCAGGGCCTTTTTTTGATGCTGCCTCTTGCTCCAGCTGCCCCAGTGACTGTGCAAAGCTCTGGATGCTCCCTTCAGATTTATTAGTGCAATTCGCATATGGTTAATATTTGCTCCTCACTGACGTGAAACTTCATTATTATTGGCCTTTATTAACTTTTTGGTGAAGGTCATCGCCTTGCTTTATGGAGGTGCTTAAAATTTGCAGAACTTCCTATAGATGCTTTGATTGCATGCATAAAAAACTCGGAGGAGCTTTGGAAATAAAGCTTATTGAGCAGCCAGTAAATGTCCTCCTGTTCTGAAGGAGCCCCCTGTGTTTCCTGGAGGCCGATTCCTTGGCTTTGAAGAGCAATTTCCATTCATCAGAGCACATCTCAGCTGCCCCCCGGCCTGTGTGTCTGGACAGGTTGGTGAGGGATCAAGGGTGGCTTCCTTGTGAGCCGGCGTTTCCTACCTGTCGTGCTGGGAACATTGCCATTGTTGCACCAGGGACAATCTTTTCTGTTATATGGTCTATAACTCTTCAGATTTTCTCCTTTAACCAACAGTAAAACAGAAAAAAAAAAAAAAAAAAGCCACTAAGGTTAAGTGCTAAAAATATGAGTTTTTTTTTGTTACTTTCTGATGATTTACTATTTTTTAAAAAAAGAAAAAGGAATAAGACATGATCCAGAAAAGCATGGAGCAGCAACAGGGAGAAATTTCCTGACAGATGCAGCAAGTCCATCCAGAGAGACATCTAGATGGGGCTGCAATGCAACTCTAGTAATGTCTTATGGCTATTCCAGGTGTGTGATGGGGACGAGCAGAGCTGGACAAGGTTAAACGGCCTTTCTGTCCTGCCCTGGCAGCTGAGCGCAGAAGTTTCCTGAATCATCCATAATTTATCTTCCAGATAAAGAGTTTCTTGGTGACTTATTTTCAGCTTGCATGTTCTGAGCCGGTGTCAGGAATGAAGGTTGTGCAATTAATTCATTTATCAATCACATTTCCTAAATGGAGATTGTCTGATCTGAATTACAGAGAGAAAAATGAGGCAGATTAATGTCTTTTCTGAACTGAAGCAAAATGGTGATCAGAGCTGGCTGGAGGAACCACGGGATGAATTCCCATCATTTCTCCAAACCCCAACGGTTCCTTGTGTTACTCGCTGTCCCTGAAGCAGTTGGGCATGGTGGCCAATCTGGGACGTCCCAACCTGGTAACCCATGTCATAATTCATGCCAGATTGCCAACATCCGTTTATTTTATGGCTTTTTCTCCCTCCAGAACAGGAGCAGCATGTTGGTGTCTCCAGACTTTGTCTCTGGCCATTAGAAAGATCTAATGAAGATGGAGCATAATGTTGTGGGACGTGTCAGGGCTTCCATTATGTGTCCATCGTTTGTCCAAAGCCATCAGCAGCACAAACCTTCACTGCAAACAGAGTCTGGGACACTCTTTAGCTCTCCAGCTTAGAAAGGTTTGAGGATTTAATGAGTTTTTGGTGAGCAGTTTTCTGACCTTGGTGCAGATTCTTCCCTGTGATGTTGCTGCAATAGCTCATTGATGTTGTATTTTTTCAAGCAACTTCTTTTTACACCAGCTCCTTAAATATTAAAAGAGCGACTTGAATTAACTATTAATGCAAGACAAATTGATGCCCTTGAACAAACATAAAGCCTAAATCGCGATGCAAAGTCATTTTGTCTAGGCACTATTTAAGCAAGCGATTTGCAATTGCTGCCCCGTTCCTCAGCCCAGTTACTCAGGAACATGTCTGCACTACTGTGCTCTTTTTCAGAAAAAAATAATTTATTTTCTTGGCCAGTTCTATTTTCCCCTGTTAACAGGCTCTGAAGCAGTCCAAAGCAGAAGAAGAATGGGCATTCAGTCAGAGCAAGGACTGCAGGAAATATCAAACAGACAAGCTGGTAAATGTTGCATATCTCGGGCTGAAGAGTTTAACATAAACAAGAGGTAGAAAATACCTTCAGCCTCATTTTTCCTGCAGGTTTTAGACTGAGCTCTCCCAACCCATCTGTCCTGTGTACCATGCTAACGGATGTAGCTCTGCATTCAGAGTGTTGGAACTGGAGAGGGAATATATGTCTGATGAGGAAATATGTCTTGTTAGAGATTAATTTATCCATTATGCAATTTTTTTTTTTTTTAAGTCAACTGGTCTTGAATATTTAATTTGCATCTCCCCAGTTCAGTAGCCTGAAAGCCATCATGTGTTCCAGAAGTGATATTTTCCTGCTCGTTAAATGCCTTTGGAGTCTGGGATTGAGTGGCCCTTGTGACATTTAATCAGAAAAGTGCTACGATGCTCTTTGGAGCCTGCATGGGCAGGACTCGGTTTGAGCACGAGAGCACTGATGATTCTGGGAAAAGACATTGGAGCAGATTTGAAATCTTTGATTCAGGGTCCGCCGAGAACTGAAACCCTTGAAAGGTCTTTGGCTGAGAAGAGGCTTTTGATCCTCACATCCAAATCACCCCCTGGAAACTGGATTCATGTGCACTAAGTGGAATTCATTACTGCCTACGTAGGCATGCTTGAATATCTACAGGAAGCTCACCTGCTCGTGCCATCTGGTACTGTGTTTGATATGGAGTTGGGAAGCTGTATTTTAAAGGATAACCTGTGATAAATACACTTAAAGTATTTTCTTATCTTAGATTTGTTCCAAATTTTCTGAATTGGTTTCTGTGGAAAAAAAACAGATGTCAATTTTGTTAAAGTTAATGAAAATAATATGCTTCAAGACAGTCTTATGCCACCAAGTCTGTTAACTAAACACAAGGAACTCTTGCTAAAAGCGATAAGAAAAGTTGAACAAAGACAGAAGTTCCAATCTGAGCCATTGAAAATAAAAGAAACTAGAAAATTCCTTGAGGGAAATGGAAGCTTTCTGACGTTGTGCCCAGATACCAGCACGAGGTAAGATCCCCAGTTCACCAAAAGATGCCCTAAGTGCCTTACACAATATGATGTTTGGAAATATCCAAAGATACGTATTTTTGTAAAATGCCCATTCCCTGGAAGACAGCATTTTTTCCCCCAAGTAGTAAATAGCCTTTGGTGGGCAATTATACAAGATCAGGAAGAACTAGTCCACCCCATCTGGCTTAGCCTAGGGATTTGAGCAGAGGTGCCTGCTTCCAAATCGCTGCCCCAGGCAAGAGGGTTTGGGCTGCTCTGGGAGACTTGGTTGTTTTGTGAAAATGTGTTTTCAGAGCACTTTGGTTTTGTCCTATTGAGGAACAGGACATCTTTGACATCTCAGGAGTCTTGCAAGACAGCAAAATTGTATCCCATTACAATGGGGTAGTTGTATCTCCTAAAATATAGGAGCTGTCCTATAAAACAGAAGAAAAGACATAAAGGTTATTTATCCCTTTAGTGACAGTGCATTATACATGGGTTATTTATTCGGAGGACTGAGGGAAGTACTGGCCACTGTCCACAAATATTCCCTTTCTTTAGGGCAGGGACAGTTTCCCAAACTGTCCTTTTCTGCAAGTCCGAGCAGATTTGCATTTCTTCCCGTAACACGCAAGTAATTTCTTCTTGACACAAGGTTATTCTGATGTAAGGACTAATTGATAGCTCGCAGGGCACTTGTGTTTTCCAGGCTGCTGGTTTTGCTTTAAGCACAGATGTACTCGGTGATGAGAATATTTTGACAACTCTGCCTACCCGTGCTCAGGAGCACAGTTCGGTGTGAATTTTCTGGGTGTGCTGACCCACTTTCAAAGGCCGGAATGAGCATGCTCGACATGAACATGGAAATACTGTAGCTGGCACAATAAAACAAAGAAACGGAGCAAATAAGTGGAAATACTGCACCTCCTGAACAAAAACTTGCAGGAATTGTTTAACTTAGCTGGTGATAATGTTTTTGTCCTTAGACTTTCTCCAGGAGGTAGTCGTTAAAAATAGTTTTGCTTTAACTTGCAGAAATGTGTTGTTCTGACCCACTTGCGTGTCCCCATGACCACCACTTTTCAACAAATCACTGCGTTGCTGTTAGCCCGTAAAAATGAGCACGTCAACTCAATCCGAATTTGTTTTGAAGGGAAGGCACATGTTGCATCATTCCTTCACCTTCCTGGATCTAATAAATGCCTTATTTAGAAGTCCCTGTCCTTCATATTTATGGTGCTTATTTTTAAATGCTTCTCAAAACTTATTTTTAGGCAGCTCAAGAGTCTTTCTTCAGAGACAAGAAAAATCCTTTCCTTTTTTATGTGTTGTTGTGTGAGCAGATTTGCGATATAGCTGCTTATTGTCTTTAGATCCTATAACAAATTAGCTTCTTCTCAAAAACTATGCTCCAGAGACTATGATCTCAGGAAGCATGAGAGAATATTAGATTATATTACCAGAGCTCTGTGCACGTGTGTCTGCTGTGTATAGAGTCATATTTTAAGTGGAAATTGCCTCAGTTGGTCAAAATGGCCTTTGATTTTGGGAGCCCCACAAATCCACAAACAGTTTTTCATGCTGAAAACAGTTGATTTTACTGCAGGTTTTATGTGGAAAGGAATTAATTATATGGATTATCTACAAATATGCCATTTATTGGTACCAAAAATACCAGTTATTATAATGGTTATCTGCAAGTATAGAAAAGATCTACTCTACCCCTCTCTCTTATTTTTTATAGATTTTGGAATTCAAGATCTGCCTATAAATAAAAGTGCATTTACCTAATAAATAGGTATCATCACTTTGCTTCCCCATTCGTCTTTCAGGTGGGATTACCCGAGTTGCTAAGCCATGAAAACACAGCAAGAGAGGAGAGCAATTAGGAGCCCAGCTGCCCGCCCCATGCTCCCGTGGAGCGCATCCCTGTCTGCTGCCTTCATTGCCCCTTGTCTCTTCCTATTGAGGAGTCCCGGAATTACGGAATTATGGAGTTATGAGCCGACGAAATGTGAGTTCATTCTGGTCCTTTTTTTATCCCAGTAGCTGGAGGGAGGAGTGAACCTTGGTGCCTGCTCACAGCCAAGGGACCCTTGGATCGGGGTAGAATTGGGAAAAGTAGTGAAATTCCCGCGCAACGGGATGACCTCCTCACAACCTCTTACTCCTTGAAGGAGATCATTACAATGCTAAACACGGTGCAGAAAGTTAACACCTCGACAACTAGATAATTTTAAAGCAGAGCAGCCTCCAGCATGCTCTGTATGCAGCCGAGCTGTGCTATTTGCATTTGCTCAAGCCCAAATATCAAACTTGGCTCCGACTTCCCCTGCGCAGGGATAATGAGTGTGGGATTTCACATCTGGCCTTGCAGCCGGGGCTTCACTTTGATAAGGCACCAGTAGCAATTCGGCTCTTGGAATAAAGCTGTCAGAAATTGCTTAGCAGAGTTTTGCAGTGTGTTGAATAGTGTGTCTTATGACTTCTAACTTTGGCTCAATGGATTTCCTGCTCATCCCATTGGTTTTCAGAATGGAAGGGAAGTCTAAGGTGACAAGTGAGCAAAAAAAAAAAATAAATGTAAAATCATGTTGGCAACAACAGGCTGTTTGAGCATTCAGACTGCCCCAAACGTGGGTGTCTGCAGAGCTACTGCAGAGAACGGCTGCATTCATAAGCAGATTACTGAGTCATGAGCATGTTTTGAATGTGATTACAAGCAGAGAGAATTAAAGTCTTTGATTTCCATAAAAAATTAATGAGGGAGACAGACAGGGACAGAGAAATTGAAGAGTTCACTTGGTTAATTTTCTAGCCAGCAGCTATTGTAAATGCTCCTCTTGTTTAGCAAAGTATCCTAAATCTGTATGGGTTACGTTGGCCAAGAAAAACTATTAGTGTGCTATAGGTTTACCTGGGGTAAACGGTGACAGCAAATTTGAAAAGCTACCACGTGCTCATTTTGGGACATTTTGATGCATCTCCCCTAAGTGGAGTTAATTCCTCTGGAAATCGTGATGTTCTTTGCCTCTGTGTGAGCACAGGGGACTGATTCCTCTCTCAGAAGCAGAGAGATCAGTTGTGATTTAAAAGTATATTATTTAAGTTATCCCCTGGTATGGATGCGATGAGACCTTCATTTCATGCTGCAAATGCAGCAAGGGCAGCACATCTAGGTTTCCTATTAATAGATGCACTCTTCTCCACAGATAGGGTTTTGAACCTACCAGAACTTATTTACTGGTTCTCGCCAATATTCAACTCCGTCTTGCATGAGCCTTGCCTCAAAACTTTAGCCCAAGGCACCTAAAATGCCACCATTTAGCAGAAATATCTACTGTTCCCCATGATTTGTGAGGAGCAGAGTTGTGAGGCTGTCGAGCACAAAATGGAGCTGGCTCTAATTTGCACAAAATATCAATGAATATTTTAAAAATGATTTCTGATCCAGATCTAATGCCAAGTATTAAGCCTATTTACAGTCACTTCAAGGAGGAGGAGATGAGTGCAGCCCTCATTTAAACACATCTCTTAGCAGAACAGTGGAAGAAATGCTTGAAAAGGAAAAATTACCCTCACCAGAAGACTTTGTTCTCATGGAAAATGGCTATGAAAGTGGTAGATTTTAATGATTTTCAGGTTTTTAGAAGGTCTCGTGAAATGTTAATGCCTCAGTGGAAAGGATTAAAACAGTTTTAAAACTTGGGACAGAAATGGGCAAGACTGGCTGGCCATTTACAGCAGAAACTCATAGTCTGCACGTAACGTAAAATGATTCAACAAAAGGTGAAAATATGTGGTGTGAGGATTTGAATGTAGTCTAGCTGATTGCAGGAATGTAATATAGAAAAAGTCATGTGCACTGGGAGGGAAGGAAGGGAATAACTTGCTGTAGTAGACAAATTATTTTTTTTTTAAACACGTTATGGAATTATTGACAGTTAAGCCACATATTTAGTTTCTGCTTTTATGTCCTCTATGATGATAATCCCTGCATCAGCATCTTTGTGCTACAGAAGTTCAATAAATAATTCATGTTTTTATTTAAATAACCATGGATTTGTTTCTATTTGGCATGGAAAGGGCCTCTATTTTCTGTATCGTTGCGCACAGTTGTTGGACTAGCCTCTTATTGCAAAATGTTTGTGATTCATTCAGAACACATCAGTAAATCAAATTACCGCAAACTTAGCCTGAAATTTAATTAGATGATCAACAGTCATAGTTCTGTACTTCCCTAATATTGAGTATCTTATTGCAGACAATTTGCATCGCATTGTCGCTGCACCTGAATCCATTATGCTTGAAACAACATGGCAAAACATTAAAAAAGATAAAAAGAAGAACAAAGATGGTAAGTTCTAGGCGAGCTATATCAATGTGAGGAGCAGTTGCACGTGATCACATTTCTATATCAATTTGTGCTTGCCAGATGGAGCTGAAGTGGAGGTTAAGATGTTTTTGTCTTTCTCAAAGGTATGAAGGTTCCCGACTGGCAGAAGCCCCATCTCAGGCTGTGGTTCATGCAAGTGATGAGACAGATTTCTGCAAATCCCATTCTCATGACCCAAACGATGCTAGTAATGGCTTAGAAGAGATTTGGATGGTGCACCAGAATAACACAGCCCTGCCCAGATGTCCCTATTCAGATAAGTATCATACTGAGCAAACAAAGAAAATGGCCCTTGGAGATGTTTTATTAGTCTTATCTTCAACCTATTATGTTATCTGTGTTAGGCTGGGTTCTGCTACCATGCACTGACTTTGTAGATATATGAAGAAAGCGGATCGGACTTGGACAGAGATGTCTAAAATCACTGGACTTCAGAGCTGGATTTTAGTGGGTGGGATAAGCTCAGGATCTGAGCTGAGTTAGGCCTGAAGATGAGGAGAGGCTGGCTTTTGAAATGCTTCTTGCAGATAAGAATACTTCTTAAGAGGTTTATCACCAGCTCAATTATTCATCTCCAGGTGCCAAGCCCTGACTCCTTGCCATGCAAAAGAGTAAAAACCTAATTCTTGCTTGGATTGAATCTGGAAACACGCCGGGAGCAAGGTATCAAGGAGGAGCCTTTGCTCTGGTGGGGTTTAGAGATCATCCCTCTGAGCGGACCCTGAGCTACAAACGCAGGTATGGAGAAAGGGAGATGATGCTTCAATGGCACCATCTGACCTCCTGATGCACTCGTTTATTGTGCAGAGTCCATCTGCCTCTCTGCTTCTGGAAATATTATAACTTCCCTTACTCTGCTAAGTTCTGTGATCTAAAATATGTCAAGTACTTTGAGATATTTTATGTATACAATTTTCCATATGTAGAAGAGAGAACAATGTCTCTGCCTAACAAAAGGAAAGTTTAACCTTTTAAAGGTTAAGAGGCACAGTGCAAAGAGCATCTGTCCGTTCAGATTTCCAGCCTGGAGGCTGAGAAAGCACAGTTTGTGTCTGGTACCTCCAGCTGACATTCATTTACTTGGTCTGCTTATATTTTAATGTGGTTTCATGTACCCAGGACCGGTTGTTGAGGTTATGATACGATAGGACATAAATATATGTACGGTCAAATTATTGTTTCTCCAAGTTATCCCAGGTGGAATACCAAGGAGAAAATGAGTTTTGGAGAACCTAAAATCCCCAGGTGTCAGAAAGAAAGGGATGTGAAGCTGGACACGCTTGAATTCAACAGCTGAGAAAGCAGGGAAGGAGTGTAGAAATGGGAAAGTTTTAGCGTTTCTTCACTGAATGGAGCAGCTGCTGTTGTGGAATGATGGAGCTGCTGTGTTGAAGAGCCAAGGCTGCCCTCGGTGTCTGCAGCCCCAGGCTGGGAGGAAGCTCTTGATATATCCTGATTCATCTCTTGCTAGATGATGTTGTGCAGCTCTTTGGGTGCCGGTTGGGGTCTGGACACAGTGTTTGACAACTTTTGGCATGCTGCATATACGTTTGCCTGTGCATGGGTTGCAGCCCTGCTTTGGGGAGCGTCTTGTCCATGAGGGGACCACATCCTGAGCCACCCCGTAGACCCCTCTGCAGATAGTGCCTGTCTGCCAGCTCTGTGCTGCACAAGCTCTGCAAAGATATGTGTGTCTCTGAGGAAAGACTATTTCTGGGAGAAATTACTCTAAAAATCCTTCAGAACACTTTTATTGCTGTTATGTCAGTAGAAAGCTTTCCTTAATAACGTCTAAATATGGGGCTAAGCTTGAGCTGATGACATCTCATTAAAGGCAACAGAATAAAATTCAAATTTGCCTCTTCCTGTAAGTGTTTATCTAGCAGCAGGAGCCTAATATCTTGTGTGACAATGTTATCTGTCAATAACTGTATCTCTATCCCAAAATGAAGATGGATGCATTTAAACTTAGAGGATTCTGAGTGTTTCTGATAATGCTGATAACCAAAACCTGCTTAAAGGATCAGTGTAGTTTACTTAATGAAGTCAAATATTCAAATTACCTTCTTCATTGTCAGGATTATTGTACCACGCAAGCAAAACTGAGGTTTCTTAATGCCTGATGCTGTGTATAGAGAGATTAGATAGATATAGGTAGGTGCACGTACGTCTATGCACACAAATGTACTTGCTGCT
The DNA here is from genome assembly GCF_003342845.1 of Nothoprocta perdicaria. Taxonomy (NCBI): domain Eukaryota; kingdom Metazoa; phylum Chordata; class Aves; order Tinamiformes; family Tinamidae; genus Nothoprocta; species Nothoprocta perdicaria. The sequence continues at coordinate 805,210 of NW_020455415.1, read as the reverse complement.
CTTAAATAGATTCTCTGCAAGGAAGCAGCCTGCAAACCAGATCCACAGGGTTACTGGAGCATTTTCCCTGCAAGAAAGTATTGTATCTTGATGGCCACAGGCAACTTAGAGGAAAACTGTCCTTTCATGACCTAGTATATGTATACATATATATATATATGTGTGCATGTTTGTATAATATATATATGTAAAATTATCTCCTGTGGGCTGCAGTATCTGTGACCCCATGCATTTTCTCAGGAAAAACCAAGATTTCAGTTGACAGCCATACCCCGCTCTGAGAATGATCATCTTCAGTGAACCATCTATCCTCCAGTATTAGAGGCTTAGCATCAAAATAGGTCTTTTGAAGGGGACACCGCAGAAATATCCATCGCAATGTGAAAGGAAGAGCAAGGACACCCGTAGATGCAAGGGGCTATTTGACTGCTTGACACAAAGCCCAGCATCTTGCTGGCCTTGTGGACCCTGGCCTGGCTCTGTTGATGTCCCACCCTATTTCCAGGGACCATTAATGAACCTTTCTTCCCTGTCATCCCTCATTCTTCCGCAATCCTTAGGGAAAGGAGCAGAGGCTCTGTCTGCTCTTGCAACTCTGAGGGATCTTTGTTTTCCAGGGCAGAAAATCTGCTTTTTTTGGCCTTTTCCTTTCCTAGCACGCTGCTTTGTGGGAGGGTTTCAGGAATGCACAGCTGAGCCTGTGCAGGCAGGACGTAAGGATACCATGCAGCAAGCTGATGTACAGCTGCCGACAGGGGCCAGGGCCCCAGGGGTGCTTTTCCTCAGCTCTGTATACATTTCAGTATCACTCAATAGGGTGAAGGCTTATCATCATTAATTATGAAGGTTTATGTTGGCAACCACTTAGTTCCTATGGTTACATCTCTAAGAAATTGTGAAATAGGCACTTCAAGGCTCTGGGCAGAGAAACAAATTGACTGTTACAGAATTCATGAATGATGATAACTCATTTACTTATAATGCTAATAAATAATTGGTGCAAAATCATCTACTGCAGCCTTAGTTGCATAGGGTGTTTAAAGGTCAGCACTGCTCTTAACTCTCCATTAAGACCATTGTATTGCAGTAATGCATCCCAATGAGCAATTACAGTGTCCCACTTGGCAAATCCTGGTCTGATCCGTCAGATGCCCTGCGTGTTTTCCCCTGGACACCAGCACACCCCTCCTATACTGCATTAAATAATGATAGGAAACCCATTGATTCCGAATGCGCTGAAGCTGTGCCAGGACAGGCAATACTCAGCATCTCCTCATCTCCTCCAGGCCATGGCAGCATCCTGAAAGAAGAGATGCTCTGCAGGAGGTCAATATTCAGCCATTTGCCTATGGGGTATTTCCTTTTCTGTTGCAGAACTCTGTTCCTTTTCTGAGTTCTCCTGCTCTTAGAGCTCTTTTTTCCTGGCTAGAAAACATTATTCCAACCTTATAGTATTCAGTCTTAATAGGTCCCGGAGTGTCTGCCTCCTGTATTGCTTTTCTACCCTACTTGTGCCCATATGTTGTGGCCATGCAACATTTTCATTTCTGTGCCCTGCTTATCTTACAAGCAAGCAGCCACACATCAGGTTATTCGTTATTTTAGAATGATCTGCCATATCAAAACCCATTTGCCTCAACAGCACAACTAACTGTTTATGTTTTTTTCACTCTCTCCTTGCACAGATCTCGCTTCACCTGCAATAAAACCTTGATTCCTTTTCTCTAGACCGCCTCTCCTCTACCTTTTCCCTCTAGAGCTGGCTTTTGATAGCAAACTGTGCTCAGGCTAAATGAACATCACCTATTTCTATAGAACATCATCCATTTCTATAACTGTGCTATCACGTTGCCAGTGTTGCAGCTGATGTAGCCTCTTATTCTGCTTTCATTGACCAGCGAGGTGTACGGAGCCGAGATCTTAACTGAGGTGCCCGTGACAGTGCCCAGCGGCTGCAGATAATTCAGAGCTCAGTGAGACAGGCAGGTAACTTTGGATTATTCCTTCGTGAGGCCAAGATGAATCAGGATGAATCACACGGCGATGGAGGTAACTCCTGCCATCAGCTGAGCAGTGGATCAGCCGCTGTTTTTCTCCTTGTAAAGATGCCGTTTTTGTGCAGTTTTCCCCGTGAAAATCATGCAGCTCAGTCCAGTGGCCACTTTGCCACAGGCCTGCCCAAGCATTAACAGTATGGATTTCTAGCAGAAGAGTCTTCAGTATATGGAAATGGTTTGCAGTGATTTGCAGAAGAAATTCCAGTTCTAGACCAGGAGAGAGCTGGGAACACCTTCTCCAAGAAATGTATGGACGAGCTGTTGCTTGAGATGGGAGACCATCACATCCCAAACTTCCCAAAATCTGTACAGCCCCTGAGATCAAATTCAGGACTTTTGCAGTACATGTCCAGCAGTAGATATCAAATCCCATCAGGGGTTCTTTATTTAGAGGAAGAGGGAGTATCAAAGAGGAGGAGATGGGATGAGTCCCAAGGTTCTTTGGCTACATTGGCCACCTGGCCAGATGTCTGCTCCTTGTGATATGCATCAGTTATCTGCTGGGTGCAAAGCTGCAGTGTCGGTTTATGGCTTTCCCCATTCGGGAAATGCCCTCACCTTCATTAGGTTTAAGGCTGAGGGATCTGCAACACAAACGGGAGCTTGTGCCCTTTATTCATTATGTCACTTCCAGCATTAGCTAAATAAAGAAAATCTTTGCTTCCCTTAAATTTGAAATGACACAAAGTCATAATTCAAACTTGCAGTGACATTTATCCAGTCAGCTGGTGCTTGCTAGAGGTTGGAGGGACTCATAAATACAGTTGTCTTCACGTCTCAGGAACATTTCTTGGTGTTTCTTGACAGTTATTAAGTGCGTTAATTCTTCTGATGCTAATTTCTGTGTAGTGCTGATGAAAAATGCGTTTTTCCCAGGGAGCTGGCACTTGGCAAATATCTTGATGGCAATAAATTAAAGTACGGACTAAGTTTCTGTTGCCATGGTTTTCTTCTCCACTGATACACGCAATTACAGCATCTTCGCTCCTGCAAGAGCAGAGGAGGGAAACCGCAGCACTGATCACTCTTGGTTTGCCCTCCTGGTGCTCTCACATCAGCAAAGGGAGCAAATAAGTTGTTTTATCTTCCTTACAAATTGTGGGTATACGTCCGACCAGTTTAGCTTAACTTTTCCCTTTAAAGCTATTTTATTTCTTGATTTTATTAAGCGGGACTTTTAAGCTGTTTTTTCAAATGGTAAATCTAGACAAAAACTCCCAGCAGCTCTTTTAGCCCATCTGGCTACAATTAAATATTTCTCTTGGAAATCTAGCAATACCAGGTTTTGAATTAAATAGAAGAAAAGTCCCTCCTTGTTTCGCACTGGTTCATAAATGCTGCCTCTCTCTGAGACTAATAACAATAATGAAGTTGCAAAATTTCTAGTCTTAAGATGTACCTATCTTATTAAAAATATTTGCATATTTTCAGCAGAAACAAAAAGAAAACACGTTTTAGAGGCAAGGCAGAGAGCAGGTGAATCCCAAATCATTCTAGCTCGTATTTTGGGGTGGGTGTGCAGCGCTCCTGGGCGAGGGGCAGGTTTGGTGCAAGCAGAACGGAGCATGCAGAGGTCTCCACAGACACTTTTCCTTGGTATTTTCCCGGATGGACATGTTGGAAAGGCTCTTGTATCTGTGTCTGGAGGAAGATTTCACAGCTTCCACCCGCAATGTGATCTCCGCAGCAACTGTTCCAGCCGGCGCTGCCAGTGCTCTCCCAGGGGTCCCATTCTGCCAGTAAATATTTGTCGCGCCAGCCTCCCTCCCCGCTCGGGCATCGTGTTTGTCCTCGCCTCTAAAGCGAGCGCCGAGCTGCCGGGGTGGTGATTTCTGCTCCGCTGGCAGCCTGGCCTGCACTGCGGCAGCCTCCCGCGCTGCTCGCCCGGATCTGGAGCCCTTGCAGCGAGCAGCTTTGCCCGGAGATGCTCCTGCTCTCCCAGCTCGGGCGCAGCCCGCCCCCGCTCTGCACTGCTGTGGGTGCCGTGCAGAGTTTGCAACGTCAAGCCCTTGCAGAAGCTGCTGATGTATTTGGTGTTTCTCAAAGCAACATATAAAAAAAATGGACTATTCAGAGCTGAAGTCTTCTTCCAAACACCCTTGTGCACAAATGCATGCGCTGGATGGGAGTGCAATGTGAGTGCAATGTCTTCCAAGCCAGAAGTTTTACTACAAACACTTATTCGGGCTTGCACTGGGGCTGTGCCCCGCTGTGCTATGTCCCTGGACATTATTCATACGCAAAGGGCTGGAGTTAAGCCCGGCAGCTCAGCAGCCAAAGGCCAGTTGATTTATGGTGCTGGCAAGAGGTCACAGCGAGATACACTCGGTGACACGTGGGTTTACAGCCCCAATGGAAAGAGGGGCAAGGGGAATGGATTTGCATGATTGCTTGCAGTTAATATGTTATATCTAGTCAGCTGATTATATATAAATGATTTTTTTAAAGTTTGATTGTAGAGATGCAATCATACCTTTTTCAGTGAATGTTATGTCATTAATAAGCAATGCCATAACCTTTTGTTGTTGTTGTTGCATCTGTTTGTCAGTGTAGAGGTGAAAGATAGCATTGCAGCTCTTTTACTTTAAATAATGATATTTCTATGACTCATATTACTGAATGCTCCTATTTTTTCCCAGTGATTTTTTTAATTTAATATCACCTGATATTACAGTTGACTCCCTTGTTGCCAAGCCGTATAAACACTGACCTCAGAATTTCAGAATAGCCTTAGCAAAAAGAAAAAAAAAGGGGAAAAAAAAAAAAGCAGAACAACCCAGTAGCTTAATTTGCATCATCACTGCTAGGGGCTCTGCATATTTTCATGATTAAAAAAACCTATTTTCAGCAGTCTGGACGATGTGGATTAGTACGGACGTATTCAGCTTTCAGGAGGGAATTTATTCTTAGAAATTGGGTCAAAGAATTTGGTTTGGCAAGAGCCACTCAGAGTGGCTCTGATTCAAAACCAAGATTTTGCAAGGTGGCTTATTAGCATAATACAATTGCTTCTAAACATCTCTTATTTTAGAAGTGGGAAACTTTTAAATAAACTTCCATCAGCCAAGTTATCTAAAGGTGAACTGAGTTGCATGGATGGAATAAATAAACAAGAATTGTTCAGAAGCCAAAAAAAAAAACAAAAAAAAACCCAGGAAGTAGACTGATGTACAGATTTTTTTTTTTTTTTTTTTGGATGTTCTTTTCCTTTCTGCCTTGCTTCCTTAATCCTTCATAGTGTCAGGAAAATTGGATCTTTCTCAATATTGCATGTCCTTTGTGCAGCTAGTTTGACATTGAAGAAAAGGAGACATAAATTATGCTTCTGGTGGAGATGGGCTTTGAGTCTCCACGGACAGAGGGCTTCATGGAAGAGCTGGTCAGAAGACCAGAGCCTAAAAATAAACACTGAAAATGTTTTCCTTCCTTCTCTCCCTGATCAGATGCAGGTCTGCCTCGAATGCTGGTCCATCGCTATAGGTATCTGGCTTAGTCCAGCTCAACTGTGTTGACTTTGTTCTAGGAGCTACAGGGCATGGATGCAGCTCAGGGACAGCAGCCAGAGCAGGAGATGCTGGGATCTGTAGGTGCTTGTTATGCTGTGTCCAGAGCTGGAGATTTTGGGCTCCCAGATCCATGCCCAATGCCTGGATGTTAGTGGTCGACACTGAGATATTTAATCCTGATTTTCATCAGAGGGGTGCGGGTGTAGGTGATCTCAGTGGGACTTGTGATAGTCATCTGCAAAGTTGTATGGTCATCTGCAAATTTGATATAGAGAGTTTAGATCTGAGACGTGCAGTCCCTTGTTACTTCACAGACCGAGCCTTGACTTCGTCTTCTCCAGCACTCTGGATACCTTGTGGCTCCTGTTTTTGGATGCAGTACCAGGAAAAGGCCACCAAGCTGCTGATTTTTTTAAATTTCTGAGCTAAAAAAGAATCATATTTTTCTCTCCAATGGGAAACTCGCTGTGCAGTAAAAATGTTTACTGAGGCTTGCAGAGCTCGACCCGTTTCCCATTTGAATCAATAGCAAGACGGCTATTGATTTCAGCGGTTTCTGAGACAGGCTCTGTGGTTTATCCATGTTTCAGCAGATGAATTCCCTGGCGGTGGGTGCTTTGCAAAGGCTAAACGTCATCATGGCTGCGTGTCTTTGGGGAAGGAAAGGAGGCATAAGAAGGAGGAAAAGGGATTATTCCATAAGCTAAAAATGTACCATAAAAGTAAGGAAATGGAGACTGCAGTTGGAGGATAGCATTGCTTTATGCTGAAGGGCTACAGGTAGGGCGACTGACCATCTCTAAGAATTGTCATCCACGGGGTAAAAGCTGCCAAGTTTGTTAAAATCTAATGCGACATGACATTCATGTCACATTTTATCTGCTAACATTGCTTTACGTTATGTCAAGTGACGTGATGCAACCAGACATAGCCTAATAGCTAGTGAGGTGCAAAACAGGCATTTGTTTTCCTTGCCATGCTAGGGCAAGTGTAAGACATCACAAAAGGCAAAATAATCTTTGGCTTTGTGTATGCAACATCATCATGTTCTCGCAGAGCAATGACTCCAGGGTTGTAAAACGCCCTGGACCGCAGGGATGTGACCATGGAATGCTACCCGTGCAAGCAGGCAGTGCAGCTTCGTCCTCGTAAAAGACAACGAAGCATCTCAAATCCCTTCGTTTGCACTGGTGATTCCCTGCTCCCAGGGAATTCCAGACTGAAATTCTTACTGAAATGTTGGTGCCTGGTGTTTAATTCGATGAGTCCCAGCAGGGGCTGCACGCCCCAGGGCTGCTGTGGACATGGCAGGATTTGGAGGTGCTGTGGCCAAGCTTTGCTGTGGCAAAGCCTCTTCCAAGTGTTCTGGAAAGAACAAAATAGGAAGAGGAGTGAGCCAAAGGGGCATATTTATTCCAGAACTTCTCCATTTCTAAGGGATACTTCCTCCTTTAAGAAACAACTTGGTCACCACACCTTGTCTCGAAGATCTCGTTTGGACAATATTCCTCTTCGTGCAAGATGAAATGATGAAGTTGGAAAGATCTCCACGGAGGCTTTCAATGTAAAATAGCACATGATGTATTTACAGACAGATGATGACAAAACCAGAAAAAGGATTTGTCAGTGATCAGTGAACCATCAGGCTAAGTAATTTATATTTTGTTTGAAAGGCCGCTTGAGAAATACTTGAGGAAAATTGTCCTGATGTTAGGAAGCCCTTCTGCAGTAGGCTGGTTCTTGTAATCATATAACCTGACATCCAGCCCCATACAGACATGCTGGTAAACTGGCTCTGGGCTGCTCATAAGGAAAAGATGAAGCTGTTTGCTGAGCAAAACCCTTCGCTGAGCAGGTCCCCTTCGGTGACCCTGAGATGTGTTCGAGGTGGAGCTGCCGTATCCCGCTGCATGAAAGTCAGCCTGCCAGCCGGATAAATCCATTGCTAAACGTGGCAGAGAAGAAGGATTAAGCGTTTCACGAGCTGCAGCAGCCAAACGCGAGCTAGAGGTGGGCACATCAGGTCCTCTGCTACATGTATGTTTGCAAGCCTGAAACTGGCTAGCGGAAAATATTGTTTATTAGTGGTGCTGATCTGATTAGGCTGGCAGCAGAACAGATAGAGATATGAACCTTTCCCTGTAGTCATTATTACGACAAAAATTATCTCCGTGACACTGCAAAGGTCCTTTGCATTTTGGTGAGCTGCTTCCCCAGGACAAGCCAGTGATTAAATTCTGTGTACTGCTCATTATTTTTTTTTTTTCAATTTAGCAATTTGCAGGGGTTGCTGCGATAATGTTTAAATGGCAAGAGGTGGCTGAATTGGCCCGGCATTGCTCGGAGCATCCCCGCTCAAACCCCTGGCATTTCAGCAAGGCTCTCATTATCCGTGCTGATCCGCCCCTTCCAATGGGACTGTCTCCCTAGCTTCTTCCTAAGGACAGATTTTCTTCCCCAACGCTATCCGGTGCTCTCTGTAACTGAGACTTTGCTGATGAGTAGATGCAATTTAATCATGGCAAGGTGTGTAGCGCTGGGAAACGCATCGCCTTGCTCCCATTTCTCATTACGGAGGAAATCCTTGGCACTTCGTCAGGCTGTGCAGGGTATAACCCGGACAATGTTCTGAAATGATAAACAATGATCAGATAGGTATGGAAAATGGAAAAAGGGAGGAAGGGATAGCGGGTTTTAAGCAACATTTTTGCTCACTATGGCAAAAAGACTTTCCTGGCTACTTACATATTTGTATGCGTGTCTCTGTGTGCTTTTTCCCTATGATATTAGTGGTTTCCAGAGCATAAAATGATGCTATAAATCGGCATGCCTCATTTGCCAAATCTCAATGGCTTTTGTCCTGAGCAGACGGGACAAAAGTCCTCCAGAGATGCAAAGCAGTTTGCATGGGCCTTGGTTTCCAGCAAGTTAAACTATTGCATGACAGAGACAGGATTTGGAAACCAGCCCCCAAATGGAGGATTCAGTCAAGACTTGCTTTCTATTCTTCAATATTCTTTAATATGTGAACATTTGTAAATGTTGGTTCTCCAATTCTGTGTGCTGGAGGCATTGAGGGAGAAATCTAAGCAACACCTGCAATGCAACGAGTTTGCAACGTGGTGGAAAAGCCMAGAATATTGCATTGAACATAACAACAATAATGGATAGCAGTTGTCCTTTCTGATTGTTGGTGGGAATGGTGCTCAAAGTTCTGCCAAAATGTTGGAAAAAAATAAAACAAAACTCTGTGGTCACCTATTTTTTGAGCTTCCAAATTCTTGGCATGATAATATAATTAATAAATAATATAATAAATACATGTGAATAACCAGGGCAATTATCTATGAACAAATAATCTGCAAAAAGTGTGTATGGGAAGTGGAAGGAACAGTTGGAAAAAATATATATATTCATATTTTAATTGCAGTTTGACAAAAAGAGGCGAAGTCTCCATGCTGCTGAAATGTGACAAGTTGAAGTCTGATATTGGCACACGGGTTAAAAAAACAGACCAGTGTCCTAAAGCGGCACCAGAAGTGCAGTGACAAAAGGGTCCTTGTCCCCATTACATCTTGCAAATATGATTTTTGAGGGAGTTTCTGTGGGATTCATGTTAGCAGGGTGTATATCCAAGGTCAGATGCAGTTGAGAGACTGTATTTTCACATTATCTTCTTCTATGCACTATAAGTAATGTAATTATATGTAATCTATAACACCTGGAAATCTAGGAAACCAGCCTCAAATTGCAGACTCTTCTGCCCGTGGATCCCTCCATTGCTATTTCTTGGTGTTCGATCTAAAAAATAGTGGACTATTTTAGGTAATGGAAGAGATCTGTCTCAGTCTGTTAAGCTATTTTTAAATCCTGCCTGCATGTTATCTGCTCACTGAAACACTCTTGCTTTACTTGTTCATCGTAACATTTTTTGCACAAAAAAGCCCCGAGTTTTTGCTGAATCTGGCAATATTGGCTGTTCCACTCGCAACCTCTGCATAGGAAAATGGAATTTTTTTTGGTATGGGATATCCTCTGTTGTACTTTTCTTCTTATCATAGCAAGAGACATATTTTAGACATATCATAGCGATAGACATATATAGCCCAAACGAACCCTGCTTAATTAGAAAGCATCTTGATTCCCACAGGCTAACCTGCTGATTCTTTAACTCTCATGCCTGTGGTTTTATTTTTATTATTGTTTAAAAGACACATGCAAAGGGTGGTGGAAAGACCTGCTCCATGTGCAAGTTGCCCTTCCATTAGTAGACGTGTCCTTCCAACAGCCTTTCTCCAAGTTAACTGGTTTTAGTGCTACCAGCAGGACCTGTGTGATCTCCTTTTGTCACGTGCTGGGCCCATATTTTTGATTCCTTAGCTGCTGGGATTTGATTTGGGAGGAGTAGCTGCTGTCCTTCCACATAAAGGTGTGGATACATCTTCTCAACCCCGTGGAGTCTTCAGGAAACGATGGGGCTGAGCTTGGGTTTCATTTATCCTGCAAGGCAGCAGATACATTTTAGCATCAGGCTATTATGTTTTCAGAAATGGATGTGCCCAGGAATTTTATTGAAAGGAAGAAGATGGATGATACAGGAGGGTAAAAAAAAAAAAAAGAAAGAGAAAAAGGCAGAAAAAAAAAAGAAAAATACTCAGATCATCTGATCTTGTAAGATGCCTCTTTGTGATAGCTTGAAAGCTTCTGAAAAATTTTTGGAAGAACGAATAAAGTGAGAAGATAGATGATAATACCTGCAATATAGAGGAAGTTAACCAGAAAAGTAAGTATAATCCCTTTGCCTTCCTCACAGCTCACAGACACCCAGGCCAAGATCACTCTAAAAACTTTTTAGTTGCAACTGAATGAGACTTCAGTGTAGTGTGGATGCACTCATATACTCAAAAGATAAACATGAGCTAGCACAGGTACCATGTAGCCATGGCACTATGGAGCCTGTATATTTTTTTCCCTACCGAAAGTTTTGTCCCAGCTTGGCTAAAACTATTTTCTTTAACTTCTACAACTGCTTGGTCTCAGTATTTTTTCCGGGTTGCTCTCTTATGAGATCTTACTATGTATTCAAATATTTCTGCATGCTTTGCTCTCTTCTTGAAACCAGTACTGATCATTTCTGAAAAGTCCTTTGGGAAGTTTTCTGACCTTTAGCAGTTCTCTTTAGATTCTTTGTTACTTTTATGAGCTTACTCAATTAATTTACTACTATGCAATATAAAAGTACCCTGTAATTTTACCTTTCTCTTAAAATGAAAGAATAAGTACAAAAGCTGACATTGAAGATTTATCTACCAATTTTGCCACTGTACTGTTGTTGAACAAAGAGACTACTGAAGGACAGATATCTGAAGTCACTTTTATATTAAATATAAGAATGCAAAAGAATAAAAAAACTAAATGGTTATTTTAAAAGCCTAGTGAAAAAAAAATGTAACACGAAATCATTATTTTGTGTTTAATATAGAACACAACCCAACAAGCAGATTTCATACTTGTGCGAGGATCAGGAGTGCCTAGTGATAAGCTGACAGTTTCTAAATTTGAAAATTCATCTTTAATGAGGCATCAAAAGGAAGTTTTGTTGGTACTATCACCTTAAATTTCAAGGTTATCATTCTAGTATGAGTATTTCAAAAACAGTTGCATATTGTTTCTTTTAGGGCTTGACAAGAATGATAGAAATAACCATGCACACTTCTTAATAAAGACTCCTGATCAACATTAGCTAGCGGCAGAGTAAAATACACATCGTATTATCTGCATTCCTACAGCATTGCGTTATTACTTAAGTGCTGAGAAAAGATCCCAAAACCCCACTTTTGCAAAGAAAAGAGAACACATATGACAAAAAATAAGTATATGACAAGAAATTCAAGTTATTTTTGGAAATCTTGTGAGAGAAGAGAAGGTTGAGGGGATCTGATTAATATGATAAATACTTGAAGAGTGAATGTAGGGAGGAAGGAGTCAAACTCAGTGAGTGGCCAGTGATAGGACGACGGGCAATGGGAATAAGATGGAATACAGGAAGTTCCATCTCCATATGAGGAAGAACTTCATTGTGAGGGTGACAGAGCCCTGGGAACAGGCTGCCCAGGGAGGTTGTGAAGCCTCCTTCTCTGGAGGTCTTCAAAACCTGCCTGAATGCCACCCTGTGCCACATGTTCTAGGTGTCCCTGCTGCAGCAGGGGGATGGGACTAGATGATCTCTAGAGGTCCCTTCCAACCTCGACCATTTTGTGATTCTGTGATTCTGTATAATGACCCCTAGTTAGGTTGATTATTACTATTGCTATTATGTGATTATTTTAAAATAGGTTTTGTTATTTCTATTAGCCATTTAGATGCCTCTATGTTTATTTGAAATTGCCATTGTAGTCTACACATATCCCTTGATATTCTTAAGGTTCACCATGTTTTCTCAAACAACATACAACACTCAAACAACTGTGTAGATTTATACAGGCCAGAAGAGTATCCTCTACAGAATATCCACTTTTAGAGACAACTTCAGTTCTTTTCAAGCATTGAAGTAATGGAATAGAAATCATTGACATATAATCTGAGGCTAAAATAATTATATCTGTTGACATGATTAACATCCAGATGAAATTTTCATGAACAGAAAAACAGGGATTATAGAAGCACTTTCCAGGATAATGTTTTTTTGTATTGGTCTATATCACATATAAGCAAAAACAACTTAAAGAATTCAGGAGTGACAGAGAGAGACATTTATAATTGCATGCTAGAAAAATGCTTTAATGTTTAAATTTAATGTTTAATTACTTTAATAAAAAAGTACTAGGAAATATCTTTACTCCTGCAAAAATGACTTAGAGGCCAAATATCTCTTCTGTGCTTACCTATAAGTCACATTTACTCACAAACTCAAGTTATACTTAAAAAAAAAAAAAAAAAAAAAAAAAAAAGACATTTTGCTCCCTTTGAACAAAAAGGTTCTACAAACCTTCCAACTTTAGCTGGTTCCGGCTTTTAGGAATTTCTCAACTAAGGTTGCAATATTTATATGTTCAAACTGTAAAAGTCAGCGTAAAGGAAAACTGATTTTTTGTATTCATGATTCTATTTTGCCCACCTCTCTTTTCCAGTGGAATATTCTGTCAATTCAGGAACTTGGCAATAGCATGAATAACATCAGAGAATTTAAAGATTACTTTAAGCTTTCAGATGAGTTTAAATGACAGATTACAATATGTAAGTTTGAATTATTAAGAATCTTGACTTTCATAGGACTGGCTATTTCACTGAAAAGAGTTATCAAGATGTATGTGTTTGTGTGTGTGCATGTATATATGTACATATTAGAATATGTATGCATATTTTATTATTTAAAATCCAGTAATCAATGATTAACAGAGTGGTTTTGCAATTTCTTAACTCTAAGTGGAGTTCAGAGCAAAACCAATATTTCAGGAGTGTCTAAGGCTTGTGAAGAAGCCAAATATTTTTCTGGTGCTTTGGTTGTCTTAATGAACTGTAAGTTACTGAAGCTTACTTTAATCATTTGTGACCTACAGCTGCAGTTATTAACAAGAATAAAACGTGCATAATGCAAGTTTCAAGAGATTGAGGCTGTCTGAAATGGAAAGGAAAAATTCTTACTTAAGATTTTGGCTCAGTGATGCTTAAAATATATTTATATCTCGGCACACAGATTTTAAATGACCCATGAATAGAGTTTGACTTTCACACTGGAGCTGGGAGGAGGATCTTACTGTGCTAGGCATGAACTCTACACTTGCTTATGTTACCTGAAGAGTACAGTTACAATTGCTTCACATACTGGATGATCTGGTGAAATATAGCCCAGGCAGCTTCGCTCTGGTTTCTTGGAATATCATTGAAGTTTTTGAAGTCAATTCTGTCATACAGTGAAGAAGAAGGTGATTGGGGATAGCCAGCATGCATTTATCCAGGGTAAATATTTGACAAATTCAGTTGTCTTTATTATGAAATGAATGGATCAATAGATGAGGGAGAGCTGAATTTACCTTGAGAGAGGTTCAACGCTATCTCCAATAGTATCTTTGCAACCAAGCTGGTTTAGGTAAACTTTGGTTTTTTGGGTAGACATACTATATGAGTAAAAGCTAGTTTCATCACTGTCCTGAAAGAGTTCATTAATCATTCCCCCATACTGTATCTGGAGGCTGGTTGTTGATGGAGTTCCACATTTATCTATGCTAGAACCTATTTTGTTTAATATCTTCATTAAGGACTGGAAAATAAAGACAGAATTAACCTTTTCCAAGCTTGCAGATGACCCTGAGGTAGGTATTAGAGTTAATACACTGAAGGCTGGACTGATATTCAGAGGAATCTAAGCAGGTTAGAAGAATTATCCAATAGAATTTTTTTTGAAAAATCAATGAAATTGTGCACCTGGGATAGACTAAACTCCTGAAAAAGTGGATTGGGGATTAGGGAACAGAATCCATGTGCCCTGACAATTGATGATGATCAACAGCATCCTAGGCTGTATGGAAAGGAGCATGGCCAGTAGATAATGAAAGTGAGTATTCCCTTGTATTTGACACTTACTAGATTCCATCTGGAAAGCAGCAACAGTATTGGGCCATTAGTCCAAGAAAGATATCAGCAAACTGGAGCAAGTTCAGAAGGCCATAGATCTGGTTGTGGGATAAGGAATGGGCCTTACTCAGCTTGGGAAAGAGGCAGTGTTGGGGACCCGACAGCAGGTCCCCCAGTTCCTACAGGATGTAATCCAGAAATCAGGACCAAGAAATTTACTGAGGTAGGAGTCAATGGTCATAAATTGAAACAGCAAGGTACCAACTGCCTATAAATAAAAGAGAAAATCACTATGAAAATAACTTGGCATTGTGAAAGGGTGAGAGTCTTTGAGGTATCTTTCCTTAGAAGTTTCCAAAACCTGACTGGACAGAGCTAAACTATCTGGTCTGCATTCAAGATATTGACTCTTCTTTGAGCAGGAGGTTAGTCTAGAGACCTCTTGAGTTCCCTACCAATCAGAATGATTCTGATTTTATAACTATAAAATATTTTGTGTGCACAACTTGAAAGTAACCCAATAAAAGGGCTGCAAGTTCCAAATTCCATTCAGAAAGACTCGGGTTTCACCAAAGTCATCACCTATTCATTTTTGTTCGTCTTTCTTTTTAAAAATATCCTATACCATTTCTGTCCTTGTTATATTAGTTAATGGTTTGGAACAAAGAATCAATGTTTCCTAATGCTACAGGCAGGAATTTCTAATAAATACGTTCATTAAACAGTGCCTGGCCACTAATGGCATCAGGTTAACAGCAGGCAACACAATTTTAATACTGCTCATTTTTTATGTACTATAACCTATGTGATATCTTATCTTGATTATTTCCATTTAAGAAGACAAAAGAGTTCAGTTAATTTTTTGCTGGATTTCTAAAGTTTTCTTTCTGGAGAGGTTAAAAAAAAAAAAAAAAGTAGGAAGGAGGATGGAGTATAAGAGACATATCTTCTATTCTTTTCCACTCCTATGGCAGGATTTCATCCCTTTTCTGTGTTGAGATATCATGAAGGGTAGAGGGCTTAGACCTTACCTAGACTGGGTGTTAAAAGTTTTGAGAACAGCATGAATTAACTAATATTTTGAACAGATGATTTTTTTAAGGTATAGCAAAATCCAGATTTCATCTTGGATAGACCCTACTTTTTTTCTTTTTTTTTGAAAAATCTTGTTATTCAAAGTCGAGATAAGATTATCATGCTAATTATCTAGCTTGACACCTATACACTGCTTAATTTGGTAAAGAATCTGACTTTTTGAAATAAAAGACAAAGGTGAATCACCCAAGAGCTGACAGACTGCTAAAGTTGCTCATACTACTGATGTCAAAGAGCACCTCAGCACAAAGAAATATGGACTGTGAGAGTGTGTAATTATCAAGGACCTAATAACATGGTGTACTGAAGGAATACTTGATCAGGAGCTAAGCTAATCTACATTTCAGTGTCAAGTGTCAATGAGCCACACTGGCTATGCAATGAAGTTGAGTGCAGATAGCATTAAATCATTAACAAATGTTAAAGAGATCAGGATAAGCCTGCCTGGATCAATGTAATCTGGAAACTGAGCAAAGTTCTTCGGCTTCCTCTTTTGAACTGCCTTAACTATTTCTGAGATGATATTTTACATTCCATGAAAATACCATGCCAAAATATGTGATAATACAGACAAGAAACGGAGAATTCTTTAAGCAAGGAAAATAACTCTAAACCAATAGGGATTGAGAACATTGGCCAAATTACCTTTCTGCATTTCCCAATTATTAACACAAAATAACACTAAGCTATCAAAATGAAGGCAGAAAGTAATACAAAATTAAATTTAAATGATTGTGCATTGACCATTTAGCAAATATATAAAACGGATGGTGCCCTACAGGAAATATCATCATAGAGTTAACTGATATTTAAAAGATACTTGTATATGAGTATGTGCTTAGAAGTCTCTGAAGTAGCCAATGCTACTAATTCCTCAAATAAAAGGAACTTAGCTGTATATACCGTGGTAATTCAAACAAAGCTTGTGAAATGTGAAGGCCTCATTCTATGCACAGCACAGACAGCAATGTTGTCACCGTGAAACTTTTAATCTTCCTTAATCAGAAACTGGTAAACGCACCATATGACTGACCTGAACAGTCCTTATAAATGACAAAAGATTCTGTAATCTTTCATGTTCCATGTATCTTTTATAGGTGTCAGTATGAGATGCTATACCTGTTCTCCCAGCCTTTAGCCTAATTTCATTCACATAGCAGATATGAATTTCTTATGGAGATACGAATCTCATTTCTTTATATGTCAAAATTTTGCCTATTCTTATCTAGATTTTTAAGTGACTGATCTCAGTTGGGTTTGAGTTTACAATCTGCAGCTGTTTGTGTTGTTTCTAATAACTGAATTTCATAATATCTGTAATAACAGTTACTCTCTACTCTGCTTATAACTTGAGCATTTATTCGAATATACTTTTATGAAATGGTTCATCTTTGGTTCATTTATTCATGAAATAAGAGAACATTTTTTCTTCTGAACTCTTTTTTAAATACTTTTATGCTTTCACCACATTGCATACTTCATTTCTTGTATGTTTTGAAAGGCATACATTTTACATTTGTATTTACTTTTACAGCTCATTTTTTGTACATTTTGCTGTTGGGTGAGTAAAAATATAATTTCCCCAGAAGGGCTTATTCTTTTCAAACTAATCACAGAGTGTTCTCTTCTGTCACAGTGCAATTCAAACTGCGACAACAGCAAGAGCACACAAGACTTTTTTATATTTCTATGCTGTTAGCTGTTACTTTGAAGTGTTTTTCCTTGTTTGTAGAATTTATGACACTAATAAAGCATTACACTACATATGACTGTAGTGTGAGCTATGAATTCTGCTGAAACAGAAAGATAAAAGCTACAAGCATATATTCAAAGAAGGACAGATCTGAATAATTCTAAATACAACTGAAAGTGTAGATATTTAAGGTAGTAACATGGTGAATCGTGTTATTCTTTAAAATAGAGTGGTACTCCCAGGCATGTGCTGTTGAAAGTTGCTGTCCAGAGTCCTGGTAGAAAGAAATTATGTTTTATTTTATGTTTTCTTCACATTTAAGATGCTGGAAGTAGAAAAAAATAGCAATGCTATGTGTTTACATTAATTTCAATACAGATTGAAATTAGGGAGGGGGAGGTTTGAGAAGGGATGAGAGAGATGAGCTGGCAGGCTAGCAATTGCACCCAGTGTGTCACTTAGATTACACTAAGTAATCATGTGCATGAGTGATCTGGAATTTCTCTTGGAGAATGATTTATTTCTTTATCTGTTATACTGTGTGGTGCATGATATAAGTCTAACTTTATATCAGCATATAGCTTGATACACTGATTTCTTTCTAGATAGCGGAAAGATATTCTCTCCTTAACAGGGTGAATGTGTTTTGAGTGCTCTATTCATAGCATAAAGATACTTTTGCTAGCCAGGATGTGACTGTTTTGCCTCCATGCCAAGTCTAACCTCCAAAGCAAAAAAGAGGATAATAGAAGACCACAGACTCAGCAAACATGCCCCTGGTAAAGAAATATGTTTTCCGAGCTCCAAAACTAAGATTAATTGCAGAGTTAAGCTCTGAAAGACAAGCAAGTTTAAAAAGTGCTGAAATGCATGAGTTGTTATTACCATCAGTGTAAGCTGTGAACATAAATTCAGAGTTAATATCTTGCCCTTCTTCTGTTTAGTAGTTACGTTTCATGTATAGCAATTGCCAAGAGAAGATTAGTACATTTAGCATTTACATCTCCAGCACGGAGTGCGAACAGGACTGTAGAGCTTGCTTCATAGAGTGGTTCATAGAGATTAACTCTCTATGTTTCTCTATAAATACTGTGATTTACTGATTATGTGTTGATGTGTGCTTTCCTCAAATACATTATGTAAGCAGTCTCCATATCTATATCTAATTTAAATTTAGGTTTAGAGGGATTATTATTTTATTTTATTTTATTTTATTTTTGCTTTAGATGTAGATGAATTTCAGAGTTTTGGGCATCCACTGAAGTTTAACTTTTATCTGTCATGGAAAACTGACAATACTTCTTAATCAATATTGAAAAGTTGTTTTTTAGCCAGAAAATTTATATCCAAGATCAAATCAAGGAAAGAAAAGCTATCCATGAACATCAAAAGAGATATAGCATATGAATAACAATAAGTGAATGACCAATTAAACATGTGAAATATTTACAGATATATTTCTCTAATGGCATATCTACATTAACAATTTATTCTGCCAGTGTTTTGGTG
>NW_020455415.1:754510-786745 GCF_003342845.1 Nothoprocta perdicaria | reverse complement strand
TTTTTTTTTTTTTTTTTTTTTTTTTTTTCTTCTCAAGCAGTTGCAGTTAAAGCTCAAGTAGAGTACTGAGGTATTTTGAGGAATACTCTGTAAATCTGTGTGTGTGCGGAATAATTTCCTATGACAACGCAATCTGGATTGCCTGGGTAGAAATACGCTATGCTAGTTGTTAGGCATCTGGGTATTATGCACCTAAGAATGGCAATTGATGTTCACTTCTTCTGATGAATATGCATTATGGAGGTACGGTCACACAACCATTAGGAATAGCACCAGATTGAAACCTGTCAGTCTTTTCTTTGTACCAGCTTCTAATGTAGATGAACCTTAAAGGTGTCTTTTGGAAAAATTGCACTGTTAGATGAAGCATTGAGGAAATGCACATATGTGAAAACAAAACAAAAGAATCTAAAATAATTTATTTTATTAATAATTAGAGCACGTCTCTGTTTTCATACATTTCAAATAAAATTGTATACTGCTTTTCAAGCAGGTCTTACTGAAAATATTTTCATAATAATGACCATTTTCAATACTTCTAGAATGTGTTTTTCATTAACATGCAAATCCTTACAAAATTATGAACAGCTTTTCATGCATTTTCATAAATTGTGCTGCTGATATTTAAATGACAGTTTAGCAGTCTTTCCAAATACTCCTCTGATATAGGGATCAGTTCTGAAAAGAGATAGAAGTTCCTTGGTAATAGCTGTAAGACATAACATTTTTAGACACTGATTTATGCTTCTTTAGCCAAAGGATGATTCTAACATGTACGATTCACCACTGCATGTTACATATATCTAGGAAATCTATTTTCAGCAGAAAGTGACATCAGCTTCCTCTCAACTTTTTGTTATTGCAAACCACACACACACACTGAAACCTCCAGTCCAGCAGCAAGACAACACTGTGCTTTTCCAGGAACTATTATCTTGCTCTAAATAGGCATTGATTTCAGAGACAGCATTTATCCTTGATCAAGCCTGTTGCTTAAATTTAATTATTGTCTTCCTCCTAAAAATGTCTAACCTAGCGTGATGCAAAGTTAAATACTCAGTCTTTTTATTTTTTTATTAAATGTATTCAATACTGTTGAGCTTTTCCTCCCATGTTCAATCTATAAACAAATGAATAGAAAATGAACTTAATAAATCACTAGTGACAGGTTCAAGAGAACCCTGCTGTTCTTTTTAACTGGATGTTAAATGAGTATGGTTAAAGATATAAAAGGAATTTGGTAATGAGGGTGTATTATTGCTCTGAACTGTCTGTAACCTTTGAGATACTTTTGCAAATTTTAATGAAAATCCAGTGCTGTCCTTGTCACATTGAAATCAGACTAATCAATTAAACTTCACTCAGTTTACATTTATCTTGCTACTGTTTACCTATTTTGCAGGTACTGATGTTTTTTAACCTGAGAGAAGCCAAACTGGCTGAAGAATGCTTATAAATTTCTTTTGAGAAGAAGCATCTTATTTCTGCTGATGGATTTTTGTTCCAGACTAAATTATTCAAATTTGAGTGACCCAAGAAGGCAGTGGGGTCAAAGTTTCCATTTAATTAAGTGGAAATATAGACTCAATATATTTTCTTTCACATAGATCTGATCTGTAACTGTCTTTCCATAGAGATAATTAAGTGGACCATAATCATCCATTCTGGGCCTGGCCTGAATCCTGTCCTGTTTCTGTGGGTGTCTCTGATGCTCTAGACTTCACATGCCTTTAGATGACAGTATTTAGGCAAAATGAGTTACTAGGTCTCCATCGATTGTAAAGAGAGTTTGAAGAAAAAGCACATGTGCAAACACCCTCACATTGACACCTCAGTTTAATGTCACACATAGAAACTGATTATCACTTCTTGAGGTCTTGGAATGTTTACCCTAAAATCCAGGGTGTGTTTTATCACCAGGATTATCATAGAATCCTTAAGGTTGGAAGGGACTTTTAGAGATTATCTAATCTCTATAGGAACATTTCTATAAGAAACTTTTCATTAAGTTCCTGCGGTACTTTAGTGTTTCTGTTTGTGGCCATTTCTTCTAGTTCTATCAGTGGCCACCACTGAAAAGGGACCAGGCCCATCCTCCTCACTCTCTCCCTTGAGGTATTTATATACACTTATGAGGTCCCCTCTCAGCTGTCCCTTCTTCAGGCTGAATAGGCCCAGCCTATTCCCAGCCTTTCATCATAGGGAAGATGTTCCAGACCTCTAATCATCTCGTAGCCCTGCACTGGATGCTCTCCAGCAGCTCCATATCCCTGTGGTACTGGGGAGCCCAGAATTAGGCACAGTACTCCAGGTGTGGCCCACCAGGGCTGAGCAAATGGGGAGGATAACCTCTGTTGACTTGCTTCCAACAATTCTCCTAATGCAGGACAGGATCCCATTGGCCTTCTTGGCCACAAGGGCACACTGCTGCCTCATGGTCTACTAGTCATCCACCATAACACCCAGGTCCTTCTCTGCAGAGCTGCTCTCCAGAAGGTCAGTTCCCAGCCTGCACTGATGCACGGAGTTATTCCTCCCCAAGTGCAGGACCTTGCACTTGCCCTTGTTGAACTTCATGAGGCCTAGGTCCCTCTGGATAGTGGAAAAGCCCTCTGGGATATCAGCTACTCCTCCCAGTTTCATATCATCAGTAAACTTGCTGAGGGGGTACTCCATCCCTTCATCCATTTTGTTGATGAATAAATTGAACAGGACTGGGCCAAGAACTGACCGCTGGGGGACACCGCTAACTAGAAGCCTCCAACTAGACTCTGCACCACTGATCACAACCGTCTGAGCTCTGCCATCCAGCCATTTCTCAATCCACCTCACTGTCCACTCATCTGACCCACACTTGAAGAGCTTTCCCAAGAGGATGCTGTGTAATTTTGTCAATCACACAAATATATCAGAGCCAAAACTACCATTCATAATAATAGACAGTAACAGATAAAACCACACCTGACCAAAAGAGAACTCCTTTTCTGGAGTCATCTTATTGACTTCTGATACCTGAATGGCAATTCTAAATCATATTGCTTTCGTAAAACAATGTCTATGATGCAATTTTCCAATGATATTTTCTGATAACATCAGATATGCTAATATCTGCAGATAAGAATCCTGTAAAATATAGTAGTTTATTTTCAAATGATCTTTTTCTTAAAATATAAAAGTGCCATTCCCATTGTTGGCCTATACATGATAAAACTTAAGCCCTCTTTTATCAAACCTGAAAAAAAATTCTCTCTTGAATGACCTTCTACATCCCCCATGATATTCATTAATTTGAAAAATAGAATATGAAGTCTTTAATTTCAGATCCTTCAGCCTATAATTAAGGACAGTGAAATGATTACAGGAGATCAAAAGCTGCCAACATCTCCTAATGCTATGACTTGATTCTACTTTCACACATTGGGAAGTCAAAGTGATCAGCTTTCTCTTGCCATTTTCATATTCCAAACAATGAATGTTTTTTTTTTTTTGTTTGTTTGTTTGTTTGTTTGTTTTTTGGCAATATTTAAACCCTAATTGACAGTATTTCCATTCTGCTTTTTTGAGCATGGGCAAGCAAGATAGGAGAGCTGATAATCCTCTTGATTAGAAAAGCAAATGTATGAACATCTCATCAGACAGGTAGCTGCACATATCTCTATGAATCGTCTCACTTTATTTCAACCTTTTTGCATGACTGAAATTCTCTTTTAAACAAAATCTCATATAAGTATTTCTTTAAAATATTATGTTGCAACTGATGATTAAATAGGTTACATTGGTTTTAGGAATAAATAATATTATATAGCTTCAGAAAGACACCTTTTATTTAAATGTGTTTACCAGCAGTTGACAGAAATGTTTCTCAGATTTAACCTTTCTGTATTTCAGGGAGAAAAGAAAAAAAAAAGATCTTAGTAAACTGAGCAGGTAACTTTCTCAAGAGAAAAATAATGCTTGGTTTCACAACCGAATTGTAATATTATGTGTGAGGTATATTCTCTCTTCACAGTATGTTCAGCTTTCTTCTGAACTGTTTTTCTAGGATTACCAGTTGTGCGTATATTAATTTGATCAGTTAATAAGAAGTGCCATTTTCCTGATTGACCTCTGTTCTTGGCCTTTGTGTAAACTCTATAAAACACTCTACCTCTGATTGTGTTTGTTACAATAAATCTGGCTGCAAATGTTCAGTAGCATTCCAAAATATGAAGTGAGAAAAGGAAGGGAGAAAACAAAGATATCTGTGTGTTTAGATTCATAACAATTCTGACTGTACATGTCCTATTTTCTTTGTATTCTAAAATTAATATTTGCAAACTTCACTTTTAGAATATAAATGTGAAATATAACAGTGGATACCCTTTAAAATTGTTATTAAAAATTTATTTCCAAGATTGAACCAGTTTATATATTTAAAGAAACTAATGTTCTTTCCTACACTCTTCTTCTGCCAACTACGTAGCTGCTCAGCACCCAGTTTAGTTGCATAACCCTCATCATACATTTCTATTAAATTAACATGAATAGTTCTATTGAATCCAAGAATAAAGCTTATTTCTTTAAGAAATCCTCATTTTTATTGACTTTCCATATTCCCAGAGGATCTGATCCAAATTGCAGAGGATCCTCCCAGAGCAGGATCTCCTTGTATAAGAAATTACGTAGTGAAAATAAAAGACATCCTCTCCATCATGAGGACATGCACTCTACTCTGTATAAATCAGTGCTTTTGTTTTTATTTGGAAACACTTTATGCACTTGACACTTTCCGATTACATAAGTATGAAACTAAATTTGTCATTAGGTCCAATATTCCTTGATTATCGTATACTCTTTTGGCTTTGTATAAAATTGATATAAAAACATTAGCAAATAAAAAATCTTAGTAGTGGACAAAAGGAAAAAAAAAAGAGATAACCTTATTGTCCTTAGATTTGTTTTGCTACAACAGTTTGCATCAACTGTAGAATAAGTTAACATGTTCTAAAAATGCTCATGGGTCCACCGGGCCAATTTTAATTTCCAAGTATTCCTTTGAAGGTTTATTGGAGTAAAATTAATGTTTTTAAGAGGAGAACTAGCCCTATATTTCATAACATGCTATTATCACTTTTTGCATACAAAATGTCAAGTCAAAAAAAAATCAATCTAAAAGTGTATTACATTCATTCTCACTCCTTTGTGTATGATTGGCTTTGAATTTTCAAGAAAGCACTGCTTTTCTTCACTCAATCCAAGCTCTTTCAAAATTCTTCCTTTATGAATAATTATTTCAATATACAG
Organism: Nothoprocta perdicaria; assembly: GCF_003342845.1. NCBI lineage: Eukaryota > Metazoa > Chordata > Aves > Tinamiformes > Tinamidae > Nothoprocta > Nothoprocta perdicaria. Next base: position 781,462 of record NW_020455415.1, on the reverse strand, counting down.
TTGGCACTAACAGAATGTTTATTTTCACTGGAAGCAGGAAAGGTTTTTTTTTTTTAATCAGAAAATTGCATATTGTCACTTGATTTTTCTAAAGAACTTGGACCCACTGACAACGATTACTGTAGATCTGTACAGTCTCAAAACTTGTAATTCATAATTGCTTTTCATGGTTAAGAGAAAATAAACGAGCTGCAAATGCAGTGGAAAAGAATAACATTCAGTCTTTAACATCTTCTTGTCCCTGCAATGAAAAAAAAAGAGCATCTCAGGTCTATATTCCCTGAAGCTTGTTTCTAAACTAGGAATAAAGGATTTGGTCTAAAACAGTATATTTTAAAGAAAGTTTTTCAGTTTAATCTTTTATCAAAAACTAAATTGGTGGGTTTACATAAGATCTATGAATAAGCTGACCATATTATACATATATATGTTAATGAATTAAAATAAACTTAATAATGTATTAGACTCCTCAAATTTTTTAGTCATGGTCTGTAATTCTTTGGATACCTAGCTAGGTGTTTCTGAAAATATTTATTCATATTGAAAATATGGTAGAGATTCTCATGAAATTCCTGTACCAAAAATCCATCATACACCGTTCTAGGAAAAGTCATTGAATTGCCTAGAAGCAACAATATCAGGTGGCTCATAATACTTGCTGGATCATCCAAAAAGATGAGATGTAAATAGTTGAAGCAACTCATGCTAAGAGATGGAAATGGAATATGCTCAGTTGAAGTAGACATCTGCAGTTAGAATAGAACACAATGAGCAAGGAATATGGCAAAAATAAATAAAACAAACAAACAACAACAACAACAACAAGTGCTACTAGAAGGAATTCTATTAACTCTAAGTTTTGGAAGAATTCCCGAATCACAATTGTGTTGTTTTATGCATAGAGCATGTGAGAACTTTCCTGTCACATTTCCTGCCAACTTTACTTTCTATCCAACTGTTATGCTGGGTTCAATTTAAATCAATGCAGATTAACAGTAAACTAATTTAGAAAAGTCCTCTTTTTTTTTCAGTTTGTGAAAACAGCTAGTAATTGTTATATGAACAATAGTTGATAAATAGTTGATTTGATGAGTATTAATATATCTGAAAATTGGCTTTTCTTGCCAGTATCTTCTCCATTGCAGATTGCGGTGCGAACATCTGTGGAAGATCTGATGAGGAGTCACTAACTGGCAGAGAACGTGGTCACAGGCATAGCATGTGAAGCTCTCACTGACCAAATCCCCATTGGGGCCAGGAGTGTGCTTTCTGTTTTGCCTGCAATGTCTAGCTGCTTCCTAGGCAGCAGTATGTCATGGTTACCGCAGTTAAAATGAGGAAATAATCCTGGCAGATTAAAGTGGGGCCTTTGGCTTACACAGTAGGGGAATCCAACCTGTGCATCCAAACCATGTCTCCAGCAGTCCCCCATCAATGACACCTCCTCATGGTTCCTGAGGCTCCCTGCGCAGTCTGGAATGTAAATCCTTCATTAAATCTATCCTTTTAAACTACAACTTGAACTCTGAGTGTCTGTCTCCACCATTCTTGCTTGCCTCGCACTCACATCTGATGTAGTCAGTGGGATATGGGTGGAGGTTTCTCTTTGGGGGCAAAAGAATTAAAGGGAGAGAGAGAGCTGCATTCCTGCTCCAGGGTGGTGGGCACCATTGCACCCACTGGTCCAGATGGAAGAAGCAGGGCTTTCTGAACTAAATGCTCAACTAATTTGCAAGGAATCACTACTACTTGTGATTTAAAAGCATCAGAGCTGCAGCAGGATATGCAGGCTTACTAGAGTGACTGTTAAGGCTGCGGGGCAATGGGGCAAAGGCAGTTTATTTTACTAGAAGGGAGCTCGGTAGGTTGAGATCTCTCCCCCACGATCCCAGATTGTGCAATGAATGCCCTTCACATCCTGTGTCAGCAAAACCAACATGTTTTCCTCTCCCTGATGGAGTGACTGATGAACATGCACTTACCCAGTCTGACTGCTGCAATCATCAGTGCTGGGCTCACCAGGTGGACGATGATTGCAGCAAGGATCAACCAGCTGCAATAGTTAGGGATGTTGTCCAGAATTTATTCCTCTGACTTTATCAGACTCTATCAGGTCTCCATGAACAAAACCATTCAGACTAAGATGCTTCAAGCTATCCCCCTCACCCATTTTAAAACAATGGTGCTACCTACAATCAGGGTTGGTACTGACACCACAGGGGAAGTAGCAGTGTTAATATCTCTGTTTGCAGAGGTGTCCTCTATTAGGAGAGATACAAAGTCTGAAACAGGCAGGTAGATGTGAAACAGAAAGAAATGGTACTTCCTCTTCAGTGTGGAGTGCAATTCCTTTATTAAATTCATTTTGTTCAACCCCTCACAAGCTTTAAGTGTCTCTCTCCACCAGTATCTGAACTTCTCTTGCTCACCTTGGGGTCATACAGGTATTCAAAAGAGATCTGATGTTTATCACAACTGAAAAAGTAAAATAGTTCTTAGATTATTCACTCTATGGAGTTGACATTGCTGAAGTGCACACTCAGCAGAGAAAAATAACCTGGTGAAAATTTTATTATAAGCTCCAATTCTGCCATTTTTCTGCATGAGTAAAGCATTCATACATAGAAGATATAATAAAAACTGAATATAATGAAGAAGCTATAATAAATATCTGATTGGGGAAAAGGGAAACAATCCTCTAGAAAGGAAATTTTTTAGCTCTTAAGATGTGTCTTTTTTTTTCATAATAAAAAGAAAGATGAGGGTTATCTATTTATCTTAGCATTTTGTATGGCTGCCTCTCACTTTCATAGCCCCAAATATGTTTCATAGAGTTTCTAAGACTGTTGTTTTGGGGAGAAAAAAAGAATCTTTTCACAGATTGCTTTTAACATTTTCTCTTATGAAAATGACAATATCTTTATGTTCTCATCCCTCCTCCCACCCTTTTACTGAATCTGAACCTTCAACAATAACCATTGACCTTTTGCAAATTTCAGTCAAATTGAATGGAGGGATAGAGGAAACCAGCCCTGCTTGACAAAAAGGTCACAGGAAGATTTCATACCCTCTTCAGCATGACAGAATCCACACAGAGGATAAATTCTATAGCTGTGGGAAAAGCTCCCATTTTCTTAGATACAAGTCAATGCTAGTCAATCATAAGATACTGGAAACAAAATTTCATGGAGATCAGTACATTGTTTGATTTATTATATCTTATAATTTTATAATGGGCTGTTAAGCATAAATTTTCTCCACTTTTCTCTGGATTAGTAGGAGATATCATCTGTAGCAGTAATTTTTGATTGTTACCTTCTTACTGCTATGTTTTATGATCTGAAGTAGACAAACACATTTATTTAGCTTTCTCCTGAGAAAATTCTGGCCTATTTTTTGTCCAAGGAGATAAAGCAAAATTTCCAGCTAGGCTTCACTAGAAGAGGTCTTTTTGTAGATTGATGACGGTCACCATAGCTAGGTGTCATATGAGATTTTCTCAAGAATCTCACAAAAAAAAAAATGTGGCAAACGATGAAAAGCTTTTTTACCAACCTGACAACAGGTCAGGTGCTTTGCAGAGTGCTTTACTGGGGTAGTAGTAGCGATTCATCAGATGAGAATTAGGTACATAGCTGAGTACAGATAAGTACATGATATTTCACACACTGAGTGAGACAGTCTCTAAGAAAGAACACATACAGAAATCCCATCAGGATTTTGCAGATATAGGATGGCATAGAAGTGGGACATTTATTTTACTCAAACTTCATTCTGTTCAAGCACCTGAAGACAGGAGAGTTGGTCCATCTTCTCTTATAATGCCATATAAGAATAATAGAACTACTACTATTGAAGGCAGAGAAAAGACAAATAGTCTCAGGAGATACTATTCCGCCTCATGGCTCTTTTCCATCAAGTATAATATTATTTTCCCAGAACTTTATTTTTATTTTCTCTTTTATTTCCATTATTCATCTATGGATATTACTTCTTTTTAATGGGAGAATATGTGGAGTTCTGTGGTAGATTTACTGAGCTGTACCTATTTTTCATTTGTACACAAAAATGATTTGTTACAAATCATAAATACTGTGGCATAATGACAAACAAAAAAAAAGAACAGATAAACTGATCTGTTTGGTACATATGATAAATGGATAAATGTGCAAGTTATTCTGCTAATCCATATTTCTCTCAATTACATCACTGCTTCCTTGCAAAAATACACCCCAATTTAGAGTCAACCTGATCTAGTAACAACATATGCATTCATCAGTTCTGTTGAGTTAAATAATAGAAAAAAAAAATTCAGACTACAACAGCACTAAATTTTCTAACATATATGAAGCATAAAGAAAGTCCTTTCTATCACTATATGTCAAAGAGTATCTATCTGCTTCTCCCACTTAAATCTCTGCTTTTAAATTACTCTGGTGATAAAAATGGCATATAAACCACCCTCTAAAGAAAAGCAATGACATATTACCATAGAAGAGTTGACCTTTCAAGAGTTAAAACTCTAGCAGATCTTTTATCTTTTATTGCTGTCTATTGCTTTCAACACACTGAACAGTCACTTCATGTTTAGGAGGTTGCCTTCCCAATTCCCAGGGCTGGAATATGGAAATGGAAAAAAAATAGTGAACTAGATTCTTAAATGTAAGCTTGACATTTGTAGGTACTGATAAACTGCACTGGAGAAGGTGGATAGCCACTTCCTCTCCTCCCCTGAGGTCTGTGACTGAAGTACAAGGAGAATATCTCATACTTTAAGCAACATATATCTTCCCTTGACTCAGGGTGAGTATTGGAAAAAAGATTTTCTTTAAGTTTATATATTTAAAAATATTTTTATACTCTTTCAGAAGTGCTGCTTTTTTTTTTTTTTTTGCTCTATTTCTCACAAAATAAAGACTTCCTTCTTCTTTCTTAAATATTAACGAAGTCTTAAAAGTGAAAGACAGAATGGACAAGTATGAGTCAGTTCTCTTGCTCATTTTTTGTAGAAGCTGAATGGATATAAGCAGAACTTTTAAATTTTAACTCAAAGAGTTCATGTGCAGGTGTTTCTTGCCCATATCTATTTTGTACTATTTATTCTTACTGCTATAAAATTAATCTTTTTTTTTCCAAGCCTGAATTCATCCAAGTTCAGCTTCTACATGCTTCTATACGTTTGTCTGCAGGACTGAGCATCCTCACTATCCCAGCTCTTTTCCTTGAATGAGCACCAGTATTTTGATTAAATCAACCTTTTAACCTTGTCTGCAGATATGCTGAACTGATTGAGCTCTTTAAGTCTCAAAATAATAAGACTCTTAAAACATTTATATTCTTTATTTGAACTATCTTCAATATTTCCATTTTTGTCTGCATGTGCACAGTGGAAGAGGACACATTCTTGCAGAGAACTATTTATTTCTTGCACAGTAATTCAAAACCACATCCCTGTTTTACACTGACATTTTTCTTTAATCTGTTCATGGACAGTATTAGCTCTTTTGCTCCAGCATGAGAGTGAAAAATCTTATTAAGGCTGCTTCTATGATGATTTCAAGTCTTTTCTGAATCACTACTCCCTGAGATAGTGTCCCATTCTGTAGCTATATATCTAGCTCTTTGTTCCCTTAGAGGGAACTACTACAGCTTACTGAGCTGTATTAAAAGACGTTTTGGTAGGTTATGGTCATTTGCCTCCCAGTGACTCAGATGATTCAACCAACTACTTGACCTCCTCATGAGTTATTATTCTATTCCTAAATATATCTAGTAAATGGTTCATACGGACCGTTAATAAAATATTGAATATGTGAAAACCCAACAGAAACAACCCCACTTGTTGATGTCTCTTCATTAAAAAACACTCTGCCGGTCTGCCAGTAAGCCACCTTTAAAGCTATTTATCATGTGCTAGGTTAATCCTCTAGAAATTTTTAATCAAAACATATTATGATACTAAAGCAAAGATTGCTCTATTGGATAGAGCTTTTTGACATATGGACCTACAATCTTTTTAAAAGAACAAAACAAGAGCAACAAATGCAGCAGCAACAGCTGCATTGACTTGTTTGCTTGCTCTATTTTAGCTGCTGAAACAACTGCAAACTTTGCATCACATTTCTTGGACCTCTCAGTTGTTAGAAGGAGAACTTAAAACTTAAGGAAAGGAAAAAAAAAAGTTGCTGATTTAATAGGAACCTGACACACTGTACATTCAGTCACCTATGCAACACATTTGAAATGGTGTTATGAGTGGATTACTAAGCAGATCTGGGAAGAAATGGTCAACACATGATTTACAGAAGACAACATGTCAGCGTGAGAGTCAAACCAACTGGGCAGTGTGTGAAGTGCAAGCACCAATGCTCTTTTGATTATAGGCAGAATGTTTCATAGACTCCTCACTGCTAAACAGTTGGTGATCAGTTCAAATCAAAAGAAAATCAATCTAGTCCTGACAAAATACACAAAAACACCCACAACCTCTTGGATACTTTCTGAATGCAGCAATGCAATGTAAGCACATTTAGATATAGTCAACACAGCTTTTCTCATGTACACGTCCATGGTGAATCACATACTGTCTGAGAATTATTTGGTGACTCAGCTAGAGTCATAGGGATCAAATGCGTAAATTCCAGCTACTTGTTCTTGGTCTATTCAGGACATGAGTTTGGAGTATTATATAGCATATAATGAAAAGGCAGAAGGATTTAACTCACTTGAGTAATCCTATTTCCTAACATTTATTATCAGTAACTTCACAGCTGCTGTATGGCTTTCTTATTAAAATAGAAATTAAGAAGAGAAATCTGTTGATGTCAGATTTATTCAGAGTGTCAAGACTTACCACCTGACATATCTAGGTAATTAGAGGGGTGCTTTAGCAGAAGGTTAGAACTCAAAAATTATATAAGGTTTATTGCTTCTCATGCTGAACTGAGAGTCAGCCAGAATAAGGAATTTTCCCAGTAATATTCTGAACTAACATTATGTAGTTATGTTTGAATAGTTCCTTTAGAATCCTGCTTTTTTCTCCAAATCTTCCTTTATAGCACTATTTCTGAAACTCTAAATCAGTGATTCATCCTTGAGAAGGAAAACTCACAGAAAAATTATTAAATAAGCAATAAAGCCACTCTTCTTTTAGGGGAAGAAGGCAGCCAAGTATAAAGTTCTCAATTACAGATCATATCAAGTATATGCTTGATGCTTGAAAATATTTTGCTAATTTGGATTTTGCATCACTAGTGATTTTTTTTCTTCCTTTATTCTGTTACTCCAAGTTCTGAGAAAGACTTTTTTTTTTTAATGGAGTACTCCACTCCTAAGTGCCTGCCTATTATCTCTTCTGGAAGAGAATATCTGGAAGAAAGCAGAAGGAAAGTCCATGTGGAATATAGTTCCTTTTGGTGAACTGCTCCATCTTCTGAATGGGATGCCCCAGAGAATATTCTATAAGGTATCTTGTTTGGCACAGATCCAGTGGCCAAGAGGTACTTACACCAAGAGCCAGACCCCAAAGGCTACATTTGTACTTCCCTCATGTTGATGCTTGCTGGAAATCACTTCAGTCCTACAGGGTAAAACAGAATTAGACCCAGACACCTATATATGCAAGAGCTTTTCCAGTAGCAATATATATGCAAGTCAATTATATCCCTATTTCCAACTACACTGTTGCCTGAGTGATTTCAGAAGATGTTGGGAACAGGGGCTCATGGTCATTGATAATGGAGAATTGTGATGACTTTTGGTCAAAATGGTCAGGAAAGGAGACAGTTAAAAATCACACATACTCTTCATTCTACTACTTACATCTAGGCAAACTGGTTCCAGGACTGGAATACAAATGGAGGAATGTCAGCAGAAAGAGAACTAGAAAATGGACAGTGTGGTCTTCCATAAATGGCTATATTAAAAAAAGTGAGAGTGAATATTTGAGGGAAGAAGAGCTGTGAGAATACAAGAGGCGAAAACTTCTGTAACCACAAACTCAAGAATGGTTTTAATCAAAAACTTTTTTAGCCGCAGGCTTTCATCACTGCTTTTTGCATTAGCTAACCTGATTGAAGAAGAGCACCCCTCACATCATGTGGGGAGCAGGCTTGCCTTCCATCCTCTTCTACCAGAAAAGTGCTACTTTATTCTGTTTATATTGAACATCTTCTTTAATGATGGCTTTCACAGTAACACTTACTTATACATGGCAAGAACACCATCTCTGATCATGAGTAAATCCAAATAAGTGATAATGTTTTCATAATGAAAACATCTCTTTAATTTTCAATGCCAGAATGTTTGTCCCCAGCAGCATTTAGATACTAAGGATCTATATGTATATGAAACTTACTACAATCTTCTTTTTTTTTTCTTCAGAAGCATCTGATTATAACTGTAGAACAGAAGAAAATTATAAAAAGGGGAAATGATTTTATTTTTCACAGAGGGAACACTATGAAAGAGAAGGACTGGATATCATGACAGAATTTCCTTCCATTTATAACTCTTTATCCCACCTGTTTTTGTACTAACATTACAAAAACTGGTTTGGTAGACCAAAAAAGAGAGTGATTATGAAAAGTGGAATTAAGAATAATTAGAACAGTCAGGTGTTTGATGTAACTTGCACATAAGATTTTGAGCCATTCCCTCTTGTTTATCTGAGCATATTTAATTTGCCATGTCTCCTGTCAGAAGAATGTACAGCAGTGTACAGCAGTAACCAGCACAGTGTTGTGAGTGTTTTCGAACTGTGTATCTGCTCACTGCTGACCCATAGCTCGCTGTATTTGATAAGGACTACCTGATTTATCTTAAAGTGCTCTTTACAAAGAAGGAATATATTCTATCTATTTTTAGACTATTGTTGACAGTGGGTTTTGGCCAAAAAAAAAAAAAAAAAAAAAAAAAAAAGACTGTTAGAGTGGTGACAGGAGAGTTAGAAAGACTATAGGATGTTTCTCTTTACTTTTGGGATAGGCTTCAGAAATAATGAGTTCAAAATATTGCCTTTATCCCAGAACAGCTTATAGGTAGGAGCTGGGAGTGATGCTTTTCAGGATAAATCTTCTGATCAGGTCAATCGGGGTGTATTTCCAAATAGAAGAAAACGTTGGTACTATATTTTATATGCAAGTGCTCCTTAATCAGATATTTCTCTGGTTAAAACAGAAATGTGCACCAACTGCTGTGGCATTAAAAAAAAAAAAAAAAAAAAAAAAGTAATGTCTGAGGAAGAGTCTTTTTTTTTTTAACTTAAGTTCTTTAGAACTTTTAGGACTCCATTTAATTTTTTTCCACTTCAGAGAGGAGTTCTAACTCAAAGACAGAAATAGTGATATAGTTCCTAACATGAAATTATAAATGATACAAAAAGACAAATCTGAGTGAGAGGGTGAACAGCAAAAGTTTCACTAATGATTCCCCTTTCTACTCCCACACAATATCTCAGAAACCTATTATTGCATCTTTATACTCCCCAAAAAATTGCAAAAATATATATTCATACACATATATCTTTCATATATTCAAAGAAGATTCCCTCTGAACACAAACAAACTTTAAGGAAAATAACTTTAAGGCTCACTCGGAATATTGTTAAATATATATGTTTAATTAGTAAGAGTTCAACTGTCAAATATAACGCAAGTTTATTGCAGAGATGGGCTTACTGAAGAGATATGAACTTAGAATATTTATGTAGCAATTTGGGCTCTGTAATTCCTAGTTGAGACATCCGAATGTTTTAGCTGAGGAAGACAGTATGTATATTCTATTCCCTTTCTGTCTAAGACATAACTTCATTTGTTCTTTATAGATTGCCATGACATTCATTAAAGCAAAAGAGCTACATCCCACTTCATGATGAACTGTGGTATGAGATAAGATAGTATTGAATTTGCTCCTGCAAATGAGGCAGAACATTTTTCTATACTAATAGAGAGAACATCGTAAAAGAAGGTCTACTGTACTCTTAACACATGAGTACATGATATTTGCTGTAGGACAGGGAATATCTAAGCACCTTGTCAATTAATGCAGGTACTGGAACCAAATAAGAAGCCAAATAGCAAGTATAGTCTGCTGCATGACTTTCAAGTGTCTTTTCAGTAAAATTTCACACATATATACCAAAAGTATACCAAAATAAGGGGTATATGTTCTACAGCATGTAAGCTTAAACAATATTACACTGGGAGATGTAATAATGACAGAAGAGCATGGAAGTGATCAAGAAGATACTGAAAACATGATCATAATTCAAATAGAAAGACTGATTTCATGAAAAGCAAAAGTTGACACAATGGGAAAAGAATCTAATTGGAAAGATTTTTCAGTGAGAATGAGATACCTGGAAACCATTCCTGTCAGTAGCAGGAATGATTACCTTAAATAAAACAGTTGTTTTTACTGTAAAATGTCAAGAACTATAATAAAATCCACAATACAATGTTAATTTCCATAAGCAATAGTATTATGTTGCAGAGAAAAAGGTAATGATTCCTTCTCAGTGGTCTGATATAACCATGAATGGAAAAATGTAGGCTAGAACAGAGAATAAACTGCATGAAATTTAATCCCTTGAATTACAGAATATTCATCAACAACTGGGGAGATTCATATGTTGACAGATGTAAATACAGGATTGAAAATGTTGTTGGAAAAAAAATTCTTGTTTGACTTTTTATTTATAATGTTGGGAAAAACATCTTAATTTCACATTTGTGTAGCTTCATGCCAGTTTCAGATTATTTCTTTATGACAATGACTAGGATGAGGCCTACAAGCCAGTCAGTCTGACTTCCATCCCTGGAAAAATGATGGAACAGCTCGTCCTGGCTGTTGTCTCTAAGCATGTGGAGGACAAGACGGTACTCAGGAGTAGTCAGCATGGATTCACCAAAGGAAATCATGCTTGACTAACCTTCTATGATGGAATATAGCCTTCTATGATGGAATGACTAACTGGATAGATGAGAGAAGAGTGGTGGATGTCATGTAACTGGATTTGAGGAAGGCTTTTGACATCATCCCTCACACCAAGCTCCAGAGCTGTGGGATAGATGAGTGGATGGTGAGGTGAATTGAGAACTGCCTGCATAGCAGAGCTCAGAGGGTGGTGATCAGTGGCACTGAGTCCGGTTGGAGGCCTGTAGTTAGCGGTGTCCCCCAAGGGTTAGTTCTCAACCCAGTCCTGTTCAATTTATTCATCAACAACCTGGATGAAGGCTGCTGGGGTTGAAAGGGGGATGGAGTGCCCCTTCAGGACATTTGCTGATGATACAAAACTGGAAGTAGTAGCTAATACCCCAGAGGGCCGCACCGCCATCCAGAGGGACCTGTACAGACTAAATGTCTGGGCAGGGAGAAATCCCATGAAGTTCAACAAGGGCAAGTGCAAGGTCCTGCACTTGGGGAAGAATAATCCTAGACACCAGTACAGGTGGGGGACTGACCTTCTGGAGAGCAGCTCTGCAGAGCCTGTTAATTGACACCTGCCTAGCAAATAAAAATGCATCTGACTGAGCCACAGCAGTATTTTGCTCCTGGCTAGGATTATTTCTTGCAGCAGGTTGGTGGCTTTGGTTTTGTTAGGATCATCCCTGACACAACTTACATTCAGGCTAGTTCTCATGATCCTGATCAGTTCCCCAGCACTGTTCAGGAATCATCACAGATCAGACTCTTTTGCATATGACCATTCTGTTCCAAAGGAAGAGAAATTTTAATGAGGCAGACATGGACCATTTGATGCTCATTGGTTTTAATGCTAACGAATAGTCTTATATTATCCATTAGTGCAGACACAGCCTTTAGCTCTATCTATGGTTACTAACATATCATAAATCAAGGTGCACCTGGCCTGATCCTGTTAGAGCACTTGCTCATCCCTATCTGTGCAAATGCTGCTGATGCTCCACAATGTACAGGGCTTCAGTGAAGTCAGTAGGAATCACAAGCAATTAGGGATCTGCGTATCCTAACACATGAAGGCCTTGGGCAAGAGAATAGAGTTCAGAAGGGAAATGTCCCTTGAACCTACTTAGTGGACATCACCAAGATACATAACTGCTGAATAACCTTGACAAGGAAACTCCCAGAAGGTAAGAGAGCCACTGCTATTTTAACTGCATCTGACTAGTCTCATTATACCCTGTTAACTTCTGATGATTCCACTGTAAAGGATTTCCTGGAGCACATACGCTTACTCATACATCCCTGCAGATGTAGCCGGATTCATGGTGAAGCTCCTGAGACCTTTGCCAGCTGCCATACTATCCCCATCTCTACTTGCCTTTTCAACCTCAACACTATTAGCCAGCCAGGGACTTTTCCACTGCAAAGACATTTATTTCTACTTTACAATGCTAAATGCTTTTACTTTATGAGGGAAGTTTCCGTGAAATGTTACACATATATCCAAGGAATGCAGGTGAAGAACAGTGTTCTGAATAGTGTCACTCATGGGATTTTTAAATCTCTGTGCCTTTCAGTGACTGCAGGAAAATATTGCCTTTTACTTTAAACTGAGGAAATGAACATCATATAAGCAAACACACTCTGGCCAGCAAAAGTAGCAAAGCTTTTCCTTTTAAAGTGAAAAGAAATATTTTACTCAAATATTTCAGAAAAACAATCAACAAAAACAATCCTTGCAGGGTCCCTGTGGCAGGGAGTTATGCTATCACAGCCACCACTAGCCCTATATTGGGTTGAACATGATTGCAGACTCAGACAGACTGTGGCCACATTGGCAGGGCTCAGCACTCAAGGGAAAAGAGCTGAGAGAGGGTCAGGTCTGCTGCATGGTCGTCAACAGGAAAGGCAAGACAGTAGATCTTAAATGGTGCCTCCATATAGGTGTGGGGATGGGATCTTTGGTGAGGCTGACCAGAGCTGTAAACACCTCTTGGTGCCCTCAGAGCCTTTACACTACATGCCCCAAAATATCTAAAGCATTTCTCTCTTGTTTCCCTCACTCTGTTATGTTGGAGAAATGCATAGTTATATATAGCAATACTCATGTATAAACTCTGAGATTTTTGAAGTCTAAGGAAACATTGGGGTTAATTGAAAATAAGTCTTCTGGGAAAATTAATTTGCCTGCAGAAGTTAGGAACAAATTTCTACTTCAGAAACTGGAAACAAATTTCTGCTCTCTCTGACAGAAGATTTCAGTAGGGAATAATGTTGTGGTACATGCTAAAATGCCTCTCAACCATTGACATGTTTCTTATATTTGCCTCTCTTCTCCCTGCCCCAAGCCACCTGTGCCTGGGTGTACGATCATGGGATTCATTTTATCTAATTTCAACTGTTTAAAACTTAGTTTTCTAATCTTAGGGAGTCTTTCAGGGTCTCCCTGTATTTGTTATATAGACATAAATATATTCAGCATTCTATTACAGGCTCTTTCTCTATAGAAATCTGTTTTTAAGGGAGATACTTAAAAGAGGTAAAAATACAACCTTCTGTACCTAACTTTAACAGCTCTTTAAAATGTCTACTGGACAGTTTAGACTAAATGTCTAAACTGTTATTGACTAAAGTGGAAAATAAACCCGTCCCATCCTCTTTAAGTGGTAGTGTATAAAGTGAAAGACATTTTTCTTAATTTTTCATTCTTCCATTTCTTACATGTACCTCAAGCTTGTCTCAGTGGAAATATTTTAAAGGAGGTGTATTTTTCCCTTACTGTCTCCCAGTCACTTTTCTTTTTTCATATTCCCATGACTATAAAGTTGTACTGGAAATTTGAAAAAGATTTCTTAATAAGGTTTCAGAAGTAACAGGGTCAAAACACAAATTAATTAAGAAATTGAGCTAATTGTTATATCAAAAGCATTAAGGATGCATCTGATGGTAAAGAGTTGGATTTGGCTGTCCAGGAGTCCAGTTCTATTGTTGTGTATCCTTATTGTCAGGAGAGCTATTACAATGCTCACCATTAGGTACAGTGTGTCTTTGCCTAAGTTCATGACCCTACCTAGTTAACAGGGTAAAAGTCGGTCTCGTAGAGGAACTTAATTTTCCTCCCCTTTTGGAGAATTCTCTTTTGTAGGAATTTAGGGAAAATAGTCCACACTTACTTTACCGTTCAAGAGCCTACAATTAGTTGATAATTCTCCACTAAGAAAATAATAAATTCCTTATTTTTGTAAATGCTGATATGAAAATAAGATTCTCACAGAAAGATCATGGTTCCTGTCATACGATACAGTAAAGAAATTCTTAAATGTACTGAGGCATACAAAGAAAATTAGTTTCATGATAATCAGATCTATAGAAAACTAGCTCTTACTTCAATTTTCAATTCTTACTTTGAATTACTACTTCAAAGTTGCTAAAATCCTAACTTTTTTCCCTCCATTTTCTCTCTCAGAATTCTCCCAATAAACAATTTAAATACGCCATTAACCTAAAGATTTACTGATATGCCTCTTAAACATGCTTAATTCCCTGGAATTATTTTCTTACATTACTGAGAACACAGTGCTTTTCTAGGCATATGCAAATTTTAGATAGATATGTGATTTGTCCTATTATGTAATCTATGATAAAGAGGCGAGGAACATTTGCTGCACTTATATTTCAACATCTATTATGTAGTTTGAGATTTCAGAACTTTCTATTTTAATTCTTCACACTAATCTTTTTCACTTATCTTTGCCTATAAATCTTTTTTTTTTTTTTTCTTATAAAGTGAGACAGGACTACAGTGCTCTTTCTTGAATTAAGACTTTTAAAAAATACATTTTTATTCATTTATAAAGCTAATACAATATTGTTCAGGAACATTGTTAAAATCAGACAGGACTAAAGCTCTGTAGTACATCAACAATAAAGCTTTTTATAGCACTCTCTTAAAACTCCACAGTTTTGCCTATGTTCACTAAGATTTTGCAAATGAAATTCTGATTTTGACCTTGTATAAGACCAAGATTTCCTCTATAAAAGTTTTAAAAAATCCATCTCAACATTTCAGGTCTGACCTTCTCTTTCAGTAGAAGAAAGAACATTAAAAAAAATGTTAAGCAAATACCATGTGAAATATGGGGTTTGTTTTTAACTCCAGATCAGAGAGAAAGTTGAAGCTTTAACTTATGGGATGACTTTATCTGGAATAGTTGCTGAAATTCAGATGAAGCTTTTCAACTGAAGTGGATAAAATGGCAAGATTTAAAAAAAAAAAAAAATCTTTTTGCTTGGCAACATGTCTTTAGAATAGAAAAACAGTTCTTTGTTCTATTCCCATGCTCAAAAAGCTCTGTTGTCATGCTCTTATTACAGCTGCTACACCACCTAATTTTTGTCAGGACATTTAAAATGGTGTTATGGCATGCCTTTTTGTCTTTGACTCTGCTCTGTGCTGGTATAAGTGCTTTCTTAATTTGTACCTGACCAAGCTTTCAACAGAATGACGAGCATGAAAAAGTTGGAAAAAATATGATGCCAGAAGACTTGCACAGGCATACAAAAACCATAAACATTCTGTTTGTGAAAAATGTCAGGATGAATCTTTGTATGAAGTACTGTTTTTTACTTTTAACTGGTCCATTTTAACTAACTTTGGGATTTTATTGATTTTATATTGGTAAGTTTAATAACTCAAATTAGCTCTCACACTTGAAGAGCATCGATCTTCACCATACTTTTAGAGATTACTTTGCCTCCCTGTATCAGAATTTGTATCTTTTTGGTGATGTCAGTCCTCTTAAGCACGAGCTAAAAGACTCTTTCTGATGAGCAAACTCATCAAGAGAACTTTATTTGCAAAGGAGATAATTGCTGGTGTGTTTTCGAGGACAAGTAAAACTATTTAATCTTTCCATGCCAAAAGGCATGAAAGCTACCATGTCAGCAAAAGAACTTCCTAAAACTGTATTTTGAATGCACTTAACATTTGAGTGTGTGTGTGTGTGTGTGTGTGTGTGTGTGTGTGAAGAAATAATTTCCAACTAAATATCTTACAAAAAGCTTCTTGCTCATTGTGTTGAGATTTCCAACGTTTCTAACTTGTTTCTAGTCAGCAAGCGAGACATGGGTAGAGAAGGTACAAATCAAATCCTGAGGTTAGTTTCAAATTTGTATACAGTTTCTGAAATTAATAGGCATCAGACATGTATTAAATAAAACGTAAAAAACAGTCCTCTACATATCCAATCTGTTAATTGGATTCGTTTCTTTGAAAAAGCAAAAACAAATTTGTTAAACAATGTGAAGTAATTAAGTAATTCCACTTCACTGATAGCACCTAAATTTATTTATTACATTAGTAATAAACATGATATTTGTTTAAGAATTAGTTTTTCACGAGCAGAGATTACTTAAAATAAGTCACACTTATCTGCCAACACTTATTAGTTATTGGAAAGTATGATACCTCACAAGTATATTGCTATAGAAGATGTTCTTCACTCAGAATTATTTTGTTTTTTTAAACGTATGACTGTCTTCCCCTGTCAGCTTAAGTACTATCTTCTCCTCCTCCCAAAAAAGCTTTTTATCTGTAATTGTCACATGCTGCACTTAAGTAGTTGGGGAAAAAAAAAGAGGCTTAAAAAAAAATGCTGCTCCTTCTTCTCTGTCTTACTTTCTATACTCCAGGCACCTGGTACACTTTGGGAATGGGAAGATGAGTTGGAAGATATTCTCTGATTTTGGCAGATTTGCAATCTGGTCCTTTAAACATAGCTGTTTTTATTAGTCTGCTCCTTCTGTTTGAAAAGGAGTCTGGATAACATCCAGACCTGGTCTTTTTTGAAAGGCAGGAAAAATAAGGTAGTAGTAAAAATCTCAAAACCTGTTGCTGAAAAATCTTCAGTGTGTGCAATATTTTCATTGATTTTCTTGTACACCTTTCTTGTACTTTACATGAAGCAGATCAGCTTCCACAAGTGTTAAAAATCCCAAGTGTTAAAGTCTGTGTCATGTAGAAACAGATCTCTCTTTCATATATATGTGTGTACACATCAGCTTTACTTGCACTGAACTTTGCATTTTGAAGTTTTGTGTACCATTGCTAAAAACTGCAAGACAATTTTATGAAGACTTTTGGAGGCATTTTTTTGCAAGAAATGGCAAAAATTACTTTATCACTTTAAATTAAGCTCTGTTAAAATATTTAAACTATGTGTTTTCTTAAACTGAAGATACATCAGAAATTAAGAACCTAATCCTGAAAGTTGGTGTCTGAAACCACCTCTAATATCTATAGAATCTATAGATTCTGCTGCCTTCAAATTACGTATCAGGCATTTTCTGATCAAAATTACTGGAAGTGAAGACTAGTGGAATCTTCAGGATTTCAGGAGTTTTTTAAAAAATTACCTTGATGTTGCATAAATATTTAAATCCAACAAGTGTGGATGCGTTTGAGTGACTTTCATTTCCAAAGCCACTGCAAACATATTTTTAACCAGGTCCATTAAAGATGTCTGAATACATGTCTGACTGTTGTTAGTAGGTGTATTTTCCAATAAGCAAAAAAAGTCTCTGATATTGGACCATCAAGTGACTATGAGACTAGTCAAGAAGAAAATTTGCACAGTAGCTGTTATTCTGTGCCATATGTAGCAAAGTATGAGAATGTGAAATTATGTGAAGGTTAAGAAGAGTACTAAAACAGCGAATGAGAGGACAATTTTTCAAAACTGTATCTTTCTTTTTCCAAGACGTTTGCTTGAAAAGGCAACAAGTAATGACCA
Organism: Nothoprocta perdicaria; assembly: GCF_003342845.1. Classification (NCBI taxonomy): domain Eukaryota; kingdom Metazoa; phylum Chordata; class Aves; order Tinamiformes; family Tinamidae; genus Nothoprocta; species Nothoprocta perdicaria. The sequence continues at coordinate 763,748 of NW_020455415.1, read as the reverse complement.
CAGGCAGTGCTGGTGGTGATCTAAGAGAAGAAAAGGCAACAGAAAGGAACTAATGGGAAAAAAATCAGCATGATATGACAGTGTCTATTCAGAGACAATATATAAGCTTCTTATATTTTTAGCATCATCTGGCAGAACTTATGAAAGCAGAAAATCAGGAAGTAAAGATGAAGCTAAAAATGTGGAATTCATTGACATTTAAAGATATAGGATATGAAGCTGCAAAAAAAAATCTAGAGTGAGGTCTTCTGGGCTTAGATATTGACCAGGAAAACATGGCAGAGGAAGAGTGAGTTACCAGAAGTCTAGCAGTTCAAAGGCAAATATTCTGAACTGAAATGATTAAAAAAGAGAAAAAAAAGAAAAAGAAAAGGCAAGCCCAGTAGAGAAAAAAGATAATGGAAACCACAAGGAAGCAGAGCAGGGGAAGAAAAATCAAAAGACTGATCATTTGCATACTGAATGAAAAAGAGATGAGAAATAATTGAGTTCCACAACAATAGAGAGCAGCAGATATATATAACTATGAATAAAGAAAATCAAAAGGTGTATTGCCAAAGCAGATTCAGGGAAAGGAAGGTTTTTCTTATCTATCAGATGTTATATCAGAAGAGAACAGCTTAGCCATAACAGAACAAAATGGCTATCAGATGGTATTCTCTCTGTCAAAGACTTGGTTCAGATGCTTGAAGACAATCCTAATGACATACTTCACATCAGGACTTATGTTGCTGCCAGGCTCTTGTTGAAATGGGTGAAATTTGTGTGTTCAAATACGGTTCTCTGTTAGAAAAGTTCAGTAGAATGGAGTACATAGAGTTCTGTGTTGTAAATTTTTAATGATCAGTTGCAATAAGTTCCACTTAAAACAATTATACAATTGAAAAATGGAAGTTTAAGAGGTCACGAGCTGAATTTTATGGTGTTCTGAAAAATGTTGAAATAACAGTGAGTTAATAGCAACTCATACACACAAGCACAAGACTTATAATAAGGACTGTATAACATGAATATTTCATGACATCCACAGAACAGGAGCTCATCTAATGAGATAGAGGCAAACACCAGACTACCTGGCTTTGGGACTATGGTTTATAGCATGAAGAGAGTTCTCAACTAAGAAATGACACAAAGTTGAATAAAGTTTTATAGAATCTGTTATTTAACCCCCAGCTTAAATGTCAAATTCTTTTGCTTCCATCACCCTTCCCATAACCCTTGGGTATTGTCTGCTCTTGGAAGTAACATAACATAGTGATGAGCTAGTAATTCAATCTAGTGTGTTAAATAGCTGTATTTCTAGCATAGGTGTAATTGGAACTTGACTGAAAAAAGCAAACAGATTTGTTCAAATTGACAAAAAAAAAGTGTATTTTCTCCTTTGAAATATTTACTACTAAAAGAGCCATAGTAAATGTTTACAAGCTGAAAAAAACAAAGCTCATCTTTCATCTTTAGATTTAACAACTTTATATTGGTGAATCTATCCAGCTGATGGAACCAACAGACAAGCAATACATTTGACAATGTGTGTTTGTTTTAAAACATAGTAAGTGCTTTGATGTTTCTTTCTGTTTTCACTGGCACACTGAAAAAGATCCAACAGTTTCTGTACTATCTCCCCTAAAAAAAAAAAAAAAAAAGGAAAAAAAATCTAGTTTGGTTGATATGGCAGATTAAAATAGATTGTGGATATCTCTTTTCTATAATCTATGCTGTTGATTTTTCTAAATTGTGTTTTTCTTTAGTCAGAATTGAAGATATTCTAAGAATTTACACACAAGGCTATAGATAGGAATTTGAAAGCTCTCAGCTTAGCATACTGAGTTTTACTTCAGAGACCTTTTTCCATATGAACGTGATATCTAGCATCACATTTGTTAAAACAGCTTCATAGCACAGCTAACAGAGGCAGCCATAAGAGGGAGCAGGTTGCACAATTCGTGCTGAAGAATGCAAAGTGCCTGGTAACACTGTCAAGCATGTCCCAAACTATGGTGTTGAGATGGCAGTCCCTGGCGGCTATTAGAGCAATTCCCCCAGCAATACCAGAAGCTTTAAATGAGACTGAGCTCCAGAAGGAGCAGCTCTGTACTTCTCTACCTGCAAGGAGTGTCTGGTACCTCTTGGTGAGGCTGGGTAAGATGCTTTCTCTGTGTGCAGGCGGTGTGCAGTCGTTGAGGTAGTGGTGCCACCAAATCAAGGAACTGTGGTCAGGAGGTCAGCAGAGCAGAGAAGATGAGAAAGAGATTAAGTAGATATTTAACTCTGCAGCTTCAGGAGTCTTCAGGTAGTTGAGTGGAATGCAGAGTCAGTGCCTATTAAGTCAAAGTGGAAACTCCCATGATGGTGTAGATTGTGAGCTGGTGACTTCTGACATTGGAAGAAGTGCCAGAAGACTTGCACTTGAAGATTTGCTGCCCTTGTATCTGACAAGGTGCTGGGGACATTCTCAGGGGAAGCATTTGTAACACATGAGCCTCAACTGCGTGGGACAACTAGGAAGAAGTAGCAAATATCAGCAGTGTGAGACTTCCTGCTGTAGCGGATGGAAGTTTGCTGCTTGCTGTAGGCTTGTATTTGGGATGCAGTGGAAAGGTTGTCACATGAGAACCAAGGAGACCTGGAAAGTATCAAGCACATCTAGATAACTCTTGTGGAAGTGGTCAAGGGCATGAGGCCTCAGTTGTTTTTCTTGATCCTTAATTCCAGTGAGGTGGAAAGACCTGAAAAGAACTGAATGAATTCTTCAGGTCAGCAATTGACACCTTGACACCAGCACAGATATGTCAAGAACATGGATTTTTCTTTCTTTGATGCTCTATAGGGACTCACATCAGCTTGTAAGAGGTGGGATTCACCTGGAAAAAAATGGGCCATAAATGTCTTTGCCGACATGTTGGCCAACTTAGTAAGGAAGGCTATAAATTAAGACCTCTGAATATGGACCTTTTATTCATCTAAACAAGTCTTCATCAGCTTGTCTATGAGGATACTGGGGAACATAGCACTGAAAATCTTACTCAAGTTAGGAAGATATAAAAAGTATTTTTTTCCTCTGTTGACTATAAATAAAAGGGTAGGGTAATAAACTAAGAGGAAAAATGATTTCTGTGACTAATCTCCTACAAGTTAATATTAATCAATTGAAAACTTCATAGTGCAGAATTTGTTTGTTGTTCAAACTTTGATTTGAGTATTTGATTTGAATTCCCAAATAACTTACTTTAGCTATCAAAATGACAAAGAGAGCAACCTCATCCAAATAGCGAAGAAAAAAAAAAAAAATCCTTCCTCATATCATACAGCTGATCTCTTCAGCCTTCCATAGAACAGAAATATCCTCTAGCTAATAAGTTACTCCCTGCATGAATCCTCTTTCTGAACTGAAAGCCTTTTAAATTTGCCAGCTGGAAATTGAGCCCCCATATGGTTTCCTATCTCCTGCACCTATTTGTCTTAGAAAACAGGGCTAGCTGCCCTTTTGGGTCTTTAAAGAACCACTTGGCCTGTTATAGTCCTCTCCGGTATAAATCATTCCAACTAGGTACAGATGTTTAAACATCCTAGTGAAGGATTCACCTCGTGCAGAAACTACACTGTACTTACACTGTTCTTTCCATGGCACTGCTTCATGCAGGGTATGGCAAGCAAGAAGTTTTACTGTAAACGTTAAAACCTGTAGACGTTCAGCTCAATGGAAAATGTAGTTAAAACACTACAATGATTTTCAGTCAAAGCAAGATCTAAGGAGCATAAAAATAACTTTAAAATCATCTTGCTCCTTCTGACACTTCTAAAGAGGTTGAGCACAGAATTAGATCCCCATGTTATTTATACTGCACTCTGAAACATACTGGATGCTTTGTAGATCAAATACAATGACACTTTCTCTGACACTAGAAGATAGTCTAATTTTAAACTCTCAGCAAGTTATGAGAACAGGATAAAGGGAGAGAGAGTGAAGGAGAAGAAATGTTATGCTAATGTAAAAAAAAAAAATCCAAGGACTTGCAATTTTACTAAAAGAATCTGCTCACACTTTTTGTGTTCATTTTCCATACACACTCCGCGAGACTGAAATTAAAAAAAAAATCCTCTATATTATCTTCACAGATGTTTTTGTGACATCTGAAATTGTAATTTCTCTTTCTTTTAGACATTTATCCAAAGCAACAATCCATCAGTTTCTACTTACATATTTTCACAAAATCAGTCCACTTGGAGAAGCAATCTGAGGTGAGTATAAGATGACTTAAAAACAAAGGAATATCCTATACAGACAAAAAGAAAAAAGAAAAAAGAAAAAAGAAAAAAGAAAAAAGAAAAAAGAAAAAAGAAAAAAGAAAAAAGAAAAAAGAAAAAAGAAAAAAGAAAAAAGAAAAAAGAAAAAAGAAAAAAGAAGAAAAAAGAAGAAAAAAGAAAGAAAAAGAAAAAAGAAAAAAAGAAAAAAAGAAAAGCTTTTTAATAAATCTAGCACAAAGATATAGCAAATGTGGTCAACTTGTCTCAGCATATCTTACACAGTGCTCAGTGCACTCAGTTGCTGAATCAACTGAATCAGAGTATATCACTGGAAACATCTTGTTTAGAGGAGGAGGTCAGTGCTTATGGTACTTACGATCAGTTCACTTGCTGTCACTGTCTCATCAACAGAGACCTGCCTAGTTCACTGTGTTTTGACGTGCATACCTGGTTACTTGTTTTCTTCAGAGGACTATAGTTTTCATCTTTTCTCACAAATCAGGTGTAAGTCTTATGTTTCATGGTGAAAAGGTATGCTTTAATTACAAATGTAGGAATTACTTCTACTATATGATAGAGAGTTGCAATGTTTGTGGTATACATGCAAAAAGCTGTAAGTTATAACAATGGATGCTGTGCTTAAGGAATTGTTTGAAACAATGCAAGTATCTACTTTGTCCTTAATATTTCTCTACTGCTACAAAGTTATCCCACTGTACAGCAATTGGTATTCATTCTAGTTTGTAATTCTCCACTTGGCACATTCAAAATCATCATGGATCGAGAACTATGGATTGTACTCAGGTAGGTGATCACAAGCCTGAACACCACAGCTCTGTCAAACTTGTTACCTGCTCTTCTGCTCTACTCTTCTTTTGGCTCATGACTAGCAATAAGAAGTCAGTCCTGAAAACACTCTTAATATGAGTGGTTGTCACAGTGCTTACTAATAGAGCAAAGCACAAGATTGTTAATGTAGGATCCACCCCTGCTCACCAAACTAAAACTTATTCTTCTTACTGCTGTAGAGTCCCACAGAATGTCCTCTAACTCTAAATGCAGGTATTTCACATTTCTACTCCTGTCCCACTTTAGATAACACTGTGTCACATGACCTGGGGCAAATGGGTGCAAGGCTGATGTGGAGAAGACTGTCAGTATGTAGGACAGCTTTGAGCTTGGAGCGCTGGTAGATGCTATGTGTTGTTACTGAAATACAGAGCCACATCCTGCCCTTGCTGTCCAACCTGACAATTTGAGTGACTATCACTGTCAACCGAATCAAGTTATCAGCAGAAAGAGAAGGTACAGGAGTGGCACAATGGTACAAAAGTACAAGGTATATCTTTTGTTGTGAAAGGCAGTGTGAATCATGAGCCAGTGTTATGAGTTTTATATTCAATATGTGACACTTGACAGGTCTGCAATGTCACTGAGCATATATATATTAAGCTCTTGGTACACTGGATAGACAAAATAATGCCAATAAATATGATACAGTGGTCTGTAGCATAACTTTTATATAAACTAGGTAGATGTATAACAGTTGACTGAAAGTGAAAACAAATAAGGAAGCTGCAATACTTGTAAAACTGGAATTTCTTTATTTTTTTTCTTTGCAAAACCTCTTTCACAAAACTGATTTTCATTCATCTATTTGGTACTGCTTCCTCATAGAATCAGCTCAAAAATATAATATCCATCCTATACTAATGTACAGGATCTGGACAAGAATCAAGCAATTCAGAGAAAGTTATAAAGATTCTGTAATAAAATTCACTATCAACGTTAAATATGAATTCCTCTTTTAATAAAAAGTCTTCATATATGTCCTCTGAAAAACATTAAAAAGAAACAAGTCCTGTTAATACATTTCTGTGCACACTTAAAAGGGATTTAAGTCAGAAAAGGCTTTCATTTCCCGCTTTTGAATATCTTATAGAAACTTTTTTTTTTCTCCTGGAAAAATTTTCAGGGCAAAATATCTTTTATAAAGAAGTAAAAACTAAAATACTTTCATAGCTTTGTCACATTGGACATTTGGTTTGATATGCCTCATGCTTTCATTCGCATTTCACTCCCTTATTCAGCTAACTCTCTATAATTCTGGTTTATGTTTACTCTTAGTGAAGTAGAATATATGCCGTGACCTTACCTACAACCCAGAAGGAAAACGTGGTGGAGCATTCCAGAGGCAAGATGGAGGACCCGGGAAACTATAGGTCAGTCAGCCTAACCTCCGTCCCTGCAAAGGTGATGGAGCAGATCATCCTAAAGACCATCTATAGGCATATGAAGGAAAAGAAAGAGATCAGGAATAGTCAGCATGCATTCACCAAGAGGAAGTATTGTCTGACCAACCTGAGAGCTTTCTACAATGGGATAACTTGCTGGAGGGATGAAAGGAAAGCCATGGATGTTGTCTACCTTGACTTTAGCAAGGCTTGCAACACCATCTCCCATAACTTCCTCGTAGGAAAGCCCAAGAAGAGTGGGTTAGTTGAGTGGCCAGTGAGGTGGATTGAGAACTGGCTGGATGGCAGAGCTCAGAGGGTGGTGATAAATGGTGCTGAGTCTATTTGGAGGCCTGTGGCCCATGGTATCCTGCAGGAGTCAGTACTGGGCCCAATACTGTTCAACTTGTTCATCAACTGCTTGGATCAGGTATACACTCAGCAAGTTTGAAGATGATAGCAAATTGGATGGAATGGCCGACTCGCAGAGGGCTGTGCCTGGCAGATTGGAGGTACCTGGACAGGTTGGAGAGTTGGACAGAGAGGAACCTCCTGAGGTTCAACAAGGACAAGTGCAGGGTCCTGCACCTAGGAAAGTAGGTGCAGGACCCTATTATTGCTGGAAAGTAACTCCACAGAGAGGGATTTGGGAGTCCTGGCTGACTACAAGCTAACCATGAGTCAACAATGTGCCCTTGTGGCCAAGAAGGCCAATGGGATCCTGGCCTGTCCCAGGAGGAGCACTGCCAGCAGGTGGAGGGACGTGATCCTGCCCCTCCACTCAGCTCTAGTGAGCAGTGAGACCTCTAGTGAGGCTGCACCTGAGGTACTGGGTATAGTTTGGGGCTCCCCAGTACAGGATGGATGTGGAGCTTCTAGGGAGGGTCCAGCATAGAGGGACAAAGAGGATTAAGGGACTCAAGCATCTATCTTATGAGGAAAGACTAAGAGAGCTGGACCTGCTTAGCCTGGAGAAGAGAAGGTTGAGGTTGATCTGATTAACATGTACAAATACTTGAGGGGAGAATGTAGGGAAGATGGGGCCAAACTCTTCTCAGTGGTGGCCAGCAGTAGGACAAGGGCTAATGAGTACAAATTAAAATATAGGAAGCTTCATCTCCATAGGAGGAAGAAATTCTTTACTGTGGGGGTGACAGAGCATTGGAACAAACTGTCCAGAGCAGTTGTGGAGTCTCCTTGTGTGGAGATCTTCAAAACCTGCCTGGGTGTGACCCTGTGCCACATGTTCTAGGTGTCTCTGCTGGAGCAAGGAGGTTGGACTAGATGATCTCTAGAGGTCCCTTCCAACCTTAACCATTTTGTGATTCTGTGATTTTGTGATTCTGTGAAATAGAATGTACACAGTCATACTAATATCTGAAAATACTCTCCAGTCTCGATCTAATTACTTTTCATGGGTCAGTTATGGAAAGAGAACTGAAAGAGAACTCTACACTAGTAGAGTAACATTTACAGTTAAAAGATTCAATATTGAAGATAAAACGATAGGAAAATGTTTGCTTTAACTGTGAGATTAAGCTAAGAGAATAATATATATATTTTTAGTTCTGCTAGCTGTCAGAAAACTTAAAATTTTGGTCTTTCCACTCTTCTTTCTAACATAGGCATAAATTTTAAGTCTTGTATTATAATGACCTTTGACCAGAGAACAATTGTAAAGTAAGTGACTAATCGGTATTCATTCATTAACTTCATAACATACATAGTTATGATTCTACTTACTGTTTGAGAATAACCAAAATTCATTCAGTGATTTAACTGTTATTTATTTCATATACAGAGACTGCAGTACTTACCAGAATACAGTGACTTTAATTGAACTATTTGGAAATGTCACCATTTACTAAGGGCATGCCATGAGGTAAAGGTGAATGCATGATAGATGAGCAAATATAAAGGTATTTAATTTCCTGTCAAACTGCACTAAAAAGTTCATATAAGTCTCCTCTACCCACTCTTCAACTTTGTCTGAACTTACTGCATTGATGGTTTAAAAAACTATCTCCCTATTCAAAAATGTAACTGTCCCTTTCACCTCCTCTTTTTGATTTCTTTCTGCTTTTCAATTTGGTATTCACTTTGTAACAAAAAGACAGATATCAGCCTTTTAAGAAAGATCTTGACATCATGAGCAAAAAATGTTGAAAAATTGAAACATATTCCTCTGTTGGAAGGATGCTAATTTGTATCAGCTTTTTTTTCAGGCAGTGAGAAAAGACAAATGACTATTTCATGTGAACTTGAAAACGGGCATGTAGCTCTGAATAGTTGTCTCAGGATAAAGACTATGCTTATTTGAATTATAGGCAAATTCAACTTTCCAGATGATAACAATAGAATTTCAAGGTATTGTGGTGCTAAAAAAGCCAGTCCAATCTGCTCTCAAATGGAGAAAATTACTCCTTGAAAAAGAACGTGCAAATTTATGTAGATACTGGCTGAAAGTTTTCTCTTGAGGAGGAAATTTTGCTAATTACAGCTAAATAGAGCAAGCTAACTGATTTTTTGGTTTGTTTTCCATGATGTTCCTCATAGATCATAATCCTTTCTGAATGTCTTTTGCATTTGAAATTACCATGTGGGACCCTGATTCATACTTTTACACTCATTGCTTGTATTTCAGTAGTCCCATAGAAGCAAATATATTTGAGTGGAGTGGAGTGGAGTAGAGTTTAGAAAAAGGAAAGGGAAGGGAAGGGAAGGGAAGGGAAGGGAAGGGAAGGGAAGGGAAGGGAAGG
>NW_020455415.1:620544-754314 GCF_003342845.1 Nothoprocta perdicaria | reverse complement strand
AAAGGAAAGGAAAGGAAAGGAAAGGAAAGGAAAGGAAAGGAAAGGAAAGGAAAGGAAAGGAAAGGAAAGGAAAGGAAAGGAAAGGAAAGGAAAGGGTTTTCCACTGGAGGAATATCATTTTGGCTGAAAAAAAAATTTTCCTCAAAAAACAATCACCTGTGTGGGGTGTAATTTTGTGTAATGTGTGTGGGTAAAATGTGTAATTTTACCCACATGTTATCACACGCTAACCTGTAACAGTTTGGTTCAATTCCTCATGGGTGAGATTCAATGTTTGCCTGTGTCTTCCGGAACTCCACCCAGACCCAGATGGCAAATAAGCAGTTTCACAGAAGATTTTCTAAACAGTTTACTAACAGTTTTTTTACAAGCTTAAGCTCTTCTTCAAATGATCATTTCCAATGGTACTCTGAGAAACTTGGAAGTTGTTGTGACAAGATCCAAAACTTTCATATTCATGATTATTCCTCACCACTGCTTCATGAAATATTAAAAGACATAGGCCCTGCCCAAAGTAATCATCAACATGGGTTCCCATGGCCACGGAGTGAGAACGATTCATGTGGACAGTTGTTGAAGAATTTCTATTAGTTCTGTTAACATTGAATTGCTTCCCCGAAGAAATATTCACCTGTGTAGTACTTTTTCATCTTAATATTCAATAAGCATAAAAAAATAAAATCACAAAATGTGTAATGTTTTCATTTTCTGGATACTAAATAATCAAATAGTGAAAAGCAATCCAAACTTTAGTGCTTTCAAATAGACATACACTTCTACAGCAACAACAAATGGGATTCTGCTCAAAGTCACTCCAAATGCAGTTTTTGTTAAACAAGATAAAAGAATTATTCTGTTTTTCTGGTGTGGTACAATGAGAGAAGAAGGAGAAATAAAATGACTTGATGAGGTCAAAGAAATAAGACGAACACAGATGATCTTACAAGGTTAAGATGAAAATAGATAGTAAATTGGGCATTAACCCTACAGCTTAAACAATCCAGTGACCTATCCATGCTTTATAATTAAGTAACTTAATGAAAGTATGTTAGCCAAATTTCGAGCGGCTTTAGTTGAAAAAGAACTTGTGTTTGGTACATCTGATTTCTGATTCAGTGAGCAGAAATTACTGTGCATATATTTGCCATTATTTATTTTGCAAGCACCTTCTGTGTCTTTTCTGTAATATATGCAGAAAATACATGATTTTATACTTTCTATAAAAATTTCTACCAGTATACTCAAATGCTAGAATATCCATAGAAAATAATGAATGAAAGGAGATGAGAATACTGTTTAAGAAAATTCATTTAAATATTGGAACATTTCCTCTCCATTTGAAAGAAACATCATTTGAATGAAATCTTGATTTAAACTTTTCAGTTTGAAATTAAATGCATTTGCTTTCATAGTGTATTAGTAGTACAAAATGGTATATTTTTTTCATTTTCACATATACATGCTTTGCTACAAATGTGCTTGATCTATTCACAAAACTTTAGGAAAACTGTGATCTTAAGCAGCCTGATCTCCAAGTGTTAAAAATAGAAACACATGTATACGAAAACATAGCCAAGTCTGTATGAGAATAATGTATGCAAGCTGCTAGTTAAAATCTGTCTTTTGCACATGATTTAATTTATATTCTGAATTAAGTATATACGCTTCTTGGAAAATTGCCCAGAATCTCATGGGTGCCCATTGTAACAAATGTGTCAAATGACTAGTCGAATATAAGCTTTTCATTTAATTCAAGTTGCAGAAAAATATATTTGACTGATTAGGTCTACCTCTCAGGTGTAACCAGGGACAAGATCCAATGGGTGAATGGAAACTCCTATAAATTTGTATGGGAAGAGAAGACCTTCAGATTTTGCAAACTGAAGTAATTTTTTGCAAATTGAAGTAAACTTTTAAGAAAAAGAAAGCTTAGAATCCGCAAGCAAGCAAACCCAAAAGTTTAGGTTGAAGGAAACCAAGATATTAATAGCAGTTATTTGGAATGCAGTATTTGGCTTCTTGCTAAACATGGTATTGTGAAATGAAGAAAGGGGAGATAAACCCTGTGCTACTAAGGCAGATATATAAAAGCCACAGCGTGATGCTTTACAGTCACTCCTTCATTTATGTTTCACAGTTCTGTATGACCTCATAGATCCTAGGAATTTAATTTCTTTACTTAACAAATTGAGAAACTCAAAGATGAAGTTCAGAGGGGTTTTGTATTTATTATATCCTATCAAGGAATTTAAGCAATAGTCTTGTTTAAACAGGATGATTATATGGGAACTAATCTAACCTAATACACTTCTATGGCTCTTCATAATGGATTAATGGGAAATGCTATCCAGAAGAGCCTGCTTAAGAGATTTGCCAAATGCGAAGTTTTAATTTAAAGTGTGTGGGTGTTAACTGTGTCTAATTGCCTAAATCCCCCATCACGTGTCACTTTATAACCTCATCATTGCTTGCTGCTTTTCAGTGTGACTTGTGATGGCATCAAAATGAGTTACTATAGTAAGGGTAAAAGACAACTATTATTCAGTAGGGCAGAACTGCTTGATGCCAAACTTCAAGTTAAGAAGGAAGATTTGGGAAAAGAGGGAAAAAACAAGCAAATAAACAAGCAGCAAAACTTGAGAGCAGATGAAACCTCGGGAGAAATTTAAGTAGTGAGAATACTATCCAAACCTGAACTTATCTAGCACACCAGTTACAATCCCATAGTGTGGAATGCCAAATTACTGCAAATGGATATAACCTTTTAGCTGAAGTTCAGCAGTTTAGCTGAAAGACTGTATGCTCTGTCTTTTCAGTAACTGCAGTTTATATTAGTAAGATTGTAAAAAACTGATAAACTTGTTTTCCAGCACTATTAAATAATTGATCTTGTATTTGTAACTTCGTAAATTAACAGGTCTAGTAACACATAATCTATAAAATCCCTTACACTGAATTTATTTTTCATATATTGCATGTAAATAGAGAAGATTTGGCTAAACTAATATCTATGGGGCAAAACTATATCTATATGTACATATATTTCGCTTAGAAATATTTTAAAGTTGTGAGTATATGAAGAAAATATTGAGGCATTACTGGTGATATGTAAGACCTGAATCAGTTGGAGATCAGCTTTTTGATGTTTAAGAGGTAAAACAATGCAAGAAGAGCACAAACCAGAACTCAAGACAGTATCGGACATCCATAGCACCAGTGATTGTATCTGCCAAAAGGATCAGACAATTTCCCATTCAGCATTATACTCCATGGTGAGCTCTTCCAAATTCTGTTATTGTATTAGCTATTTTTTCCTCTCAAAATTGCTCATGCAATCATGCAATCCCACTCGTACCCAACATGTTCACATTTCCATTGTAGTTCATAGGTGAACAGACTCATCAATATACAGTTTTGCAAGAGTTTGAAAGTGTGAATTGACTGTTAGCAAGACATGAGCGTTGTGCTAAGAGTCCGGAGCATCAGCTCAGAAAGTGGAAACTGCTTCGCTGATTTCACTCACAGCCCCAGATGTTGGTTCTATTTTATTATGCAGTGCTGCCCTCTGGGCAGCCTTAAGGCTAACCGAGTTGTCCATCTATCTGCTTGCTTGTTGAATCATCCCAAAGACTAGCTCTGGGGAAATCCTACTGGTATTCCTGGAGGGTAGAGGGAATTTGGGATGTATCCAGTCTATAAGTTTTAGTATCTCATGTGTAGCCTCCAGCTACACCTATTCCATTTGCCATTTCAGTGACATCAGGCAGGGAAAACAACAACAACAACAACAAAAAAAAAATCCTCCAAAACATGGTTTGGAGATTATTCCTAGAAGGTGCCCTCAGGCCCTTCCTAGGAAGACTCTCATAGTTGCTGCCTTCAGGGATTCACAATACGCACATCACCTTCTAATTCAGAGCAAATCTAGAGTCTTCACATTAGGTATAACAAAATAAAAGTATCCAGCTCCTGAAGTTGAATAGTGAAATGCTTCACTATTATTTGAAAATACATTTTTTTGAAAGATATGTTCACATGATCTAAAGATTAAACTGTTCTCAATCCATTGGCCATGCATGTATTTTTGGTCTGATAAACTGTAGCAAATAAACTTAAATCTATAAGAATTACTGAAATGATATGCAGATAGCCTAAGCTAATACATTTTGGTTCACAAGTAGAATAAGAAGATAAAAGCATGTGAATGACAACTACTGCAGTGCCTCTGACTCATTAAAATATTGTTTGAATTATTTGGTTGGAAATGAAGGCACCAGAGAAACCATATTTGCTGCAGCTGGATATTCGACTTAGGCTTTTTTCTCTAGCCTGAAGATTTTCTCCACCTCTCACTGCATCTTTCCTCACAAGAGGAAAGCAACTGGAGTACTGTACATTGGTTTCTCTAGAAAGCAAGTGGGAGTCAGAGATATACACAAGCTTGGAACAGAAAAAGAGAGGGAGCTGGAAATGCAGTCTAAAACGCAGCTACTGAAAGGCAGTTAAACTGCTTAAGGCAGCAGATAATTTGAAAAGCTGTTGATGTTGATTACCACGTTCACTCTTTTCCTACCTTGCCCTACTTATTCCCTATCATAAATGGCATGATGGAAGAGGGCTCTGAACCCAAACAAGGCATGATTTCAAGAGATAATACTAAGATGAGCTTTTTGGAAAACAGGAAAAAAAAAAAAAAAAAAAAAAACAGGGCTCAAAATCAGTAACTCATAACACTGCAGAGTAAGAAGAAAACTTGCTTTTAATGAAAGGTAATTTTAAGAACACGGCTTTCCACCAGCAAGAAAATCTTGTAATAAGCTCTGCAGTATGAAAATATAACAGGTTGTCTCATTAGATTTGTCTAAGAATTCAGAAGTTCTAAGAAATCAGAAATTGCCATATTGTGTAATCATGATTGATTAAATCATGATTAAATCATGATTGATTAAAAAAATCCATCTTTCATTTCTTTCAAGTAAACATCACAGAGGTTCAAATAATCAAAACATGGAATTTTAGATAATATTGAGCTTTTCCTTCCTGGAGGGTATGAAAGGACACAGTCATATTTCAATTATTTTAAAATACAGTGATGCCAGAAGGTGTACTCCCAAAAGTCATAAAAGCTTTAACCTGGAAATTCTTTAAATCAATTATATTGCTTTTAGTGAGTCTTAAAAAAATGGAGAACTATGAAAGATTAGAGAAGCAGGAAGCTTTTCCAGGGCTCAAAAATATACTTGAAACAACATGAATCAAAGAACAGAGATAGCCTGATGTCAAGCCCAAGAAATTTCATCGTATGATTAATTTGGAACTCTGTCAAACAGGATTTAGAGACTAAAACTGCCATCCACTGTGCCAGCTCTGGAAGGTTTAAATATCACATCTGTTGTCCATTTTCTGAGCAATACTCGTTCTGAGCAAGTCTAGTTAATAAATGGTGCTATGGTAATATAGAATATTTGGGTATCACAACAGCCTCTGACCTAACACAACATAATACCCAATTTAAAATTTACACTATATGAAATTAAGATGGTAGAAATAATGTATATATTAAAAGCCTTACTGAAGGATCTAAAGTTGTAGGTCTTGCAAGGGAGATATTTATAAATACTTCCAATTAAGCACCTTCTACTGTGTTCAATATAGCCTTTACTAGATAATCTAGACAACGATACTGAAATTATAATGTTCAACTGTATAGCTAGTCAAATGGACTGTAGGTTTAATAAGTAATGAAATGCACCACTGGTACAAAAGTACTCAAAGCTGTTCCATCCTATAAAAATGTGCCCTGTTGTATTGTATCTGGAAAAAAAACTACATTAACACAACTGGAGAAAGGATGATTATCCTTGGTAGAGAAGGACTGGGTTAGAAATCATTTAGGAAAACTGATGTCTCTAAGTCCATGGTCTCTGATGGGATGGAACCATGCTCAGGGAGCAGGTGAACATGGATAGTTGCCATTTACTAATTCATAAGTCCATCCCTTACAAAGGGATCACAAAGATCTTGCGCTGGTGAATAAATCAACTAACCAAAGCCCAGTGGATGTGGTTATCTCTGTGGTTTATTTTACTGCCTCCTTTAACAAGATAGCATGACACATGGATCAGTATTGGATCCAATCCTGTTCAATTTATTCATTAAAGATCTGGATGAATGGACAGACTGCACCTTTTGCAAATTTACTGGTGATAGAAAACTGGGAGGAGTAGCTGATACACCAGAGGTCTGTGCTGGCATTCAGAAAGAATTTGCCAAGTTGGAGAGATGAGCAGAGAAGAACCTCATGAAGGTCAACAAAGGCTGAAGTGCAAAGTCCTGCATCTAGGCAGGAATAAACTCATGCGCCAGTACAGGCTAGGGGTTGAGCAGCTCAAGAACTCCACAGAAAAAGACTTTGGGATTCTGGTGAAGAGCAATTTGACCTTGAGCCAGCAATTCTTTTGGCCAAGAAAGAACAAACTGAAACATGGGAAAGTCTGTCCAAACATGAGGAAAAAATTTACTGAACACTGAAGCAGGTTGGCCAGAGAGATTGCAGAGGCTTCTTCCTTGCAGATTTTCAAAAGTCATCTGGACACAATTGTGTGCAATATGCTCTAGGTGATCCTGCTTGAACAGGAGGTTTGGACTAGATGATCTCCAGATATGCCTTCCAGTCTCAACCATTCTGTGATTCTGAGATTTTGTTATTTTTATCTTGAAGAAGAGTAAGTTAAAGAAAGATTTAGAGATTCTTCTGATTAGTTGTCTCATTATTTATTCTTAGTCCAATGTTTGGTTAAAATGGCCACTGAAATCCTACAAAAAGTGAAATTATCTCTTCCACATATAGTGTCAGTCTTTTGGTAGAGAAACACTTGCTGTTATAATATCTATTCCTCAAAAAGCATTAGCAAGAATTTAAACAGAGTCAAAATGATGCAGAGGTGCAAGGAAGACATCAAAGACTGCAAAAAAGTTAATATATTAATTTATGAAATAGAAGGTTAAAGAGATTGACTAGCTTACTGACTATAGGCGCCTAAACAGGAGGAAAGAGGGAGATGTTTTATTATTGAGAAAGAAACAAGAAGAATCAGCAGTTGGAAATGATTTTACTAAATTCAGCTTTGAAAAAAGACAAAATTTCCTAAAAGTGAACGTAATTAATACTGGCATAGTTTGTCAGCGAAGATCATGTAGCTTCTTCATTCCTTAGAGCCTCTGAGGCAAAACTTTTTTTTTTTTTTTTTTTTAAACAGATTCTCTAGCCCAAGTTTGGGAGGAATTCTTCAATCCATAGAAAAACATAAATATAGGTGCCAAGCTCTTTTAGATCTTACCTATTATTCCTCTTTTTTCCTTTGTCTCAGTTTAATCTCATTCTTGGTGAACTCTGCAAGTGCTTACAACATTTCTCTCATCATACTTAAGGAAAATGGCTTTCATCAAATCTCCTGCTTTATGTTTCCTCTGATTCTATAAATTGACTTCGGATTTTATGAGGGTTTTTAGTTGGGTAGGTTTTAACATCATTGAAGGTGGCTTGATTGTAAATGACCAGTCCAATCTTGGCTCATATAATTGGCTCTTAGATAGCCTCACTAATCACAGCCAACTATATTCACAAGCAATGTCTAGGCCCAAGAAGAGATCAATTCTATTTAATTTAGACTGTGCATTTTTTTTTTTTTGTCATCATCACAACCACTGACAGAGTAATTGCACACCTGGTGTTATCTGGATCTGTTCTGGTCCCCTTTCTGCCTTGTTTAATTTCTGAGCCTAGGCACTGGTAAATGGTCTTGCATATTCTTGTCACCTTCTTGTCACCACTGAAAACAGTGTTCTGTCCCTGAAGTTTTATCCTGATGGTCTCTCTACTTTCATATTCATATTTAAAATCCCATTCTTTTTGAAATTAAGGACAAAAAACATTTCTTGCACTGTCTCTGTGTGAACAAAATTCAGAAATATTCTCTCTGGGAATATGGAGAGAGGATATGTATCATATCAACAGAATCACGCTAAAATGTCAGTCATTTTAACTAGACATACTTGATGCTTCATTTGCATGCATAATTGTTCTGGCACTTTGCCTATAGGCACCACTCAAACATAGTTTCCCTCAAGACTTTCAAACTATCAGGACTAAATTTCAACTGATGCTACATGAATGGTCTGTATGCATACACACAGTTTTAATAAAGTGATTATTTGACTCTGAAAGAAAAATATACAGTTGATGAAGTCCTTAAGTTACTCCTTAGCTTATATTTCATTAATATATAATGTGACAAGACCAGTATTCACATATAAACAAATTAATTATGGATGTAAATGAACTTCTAATTTAGTTGTCCTGAAATATAGCAAGGTTAACAGAATTACATTGAACCTATTACAACCAAAATGAAAGTATGATGCATTTTCATGTTGCTGTTTTAGAGACTTAGCACAAACAATATTCAAATTATTTTCCAACTTGATTCATTTTACAGAGAATGTGTTCAAAGTAATACCATAAAATGTGCATGTGCTCTTTCCAGGCTTCATACATCTGCTTTATGGTTTGCTTTAATAACAAACATTTTTATTGTTTAGGCATGTAATAAATTTTACAGACCACATTCTACAGCTTGCAAGGTATACAGAAGAAAAGCCTCTATCTTCTCTCAGAGAACACAGACTGTAAAAGATTACAACACAGGGACTTGTTCATCTTTAAATATGGCAAATTTTCCTGTGACAGTCAATAGATAGCTTGTTCTGGGGGCAAATTCCTTTATGAACAATGTCTGTGTTTGTATCATTGAACTGCTCTCAGTTACCCATTGAGTCAGCATTTGTTGCCAGAGTTAACGAAATTATATTACTTTTAGTAAGTTTCGATGCATTTTATGGAATAAATTATGTCAGAAGCTGTTAGCTTTTTTTTTTTTTTTTTTTTTTTTTAATTCCAAGATGGACATTAGATGGAGGGGTAGGTTATGCCAAATCTATGATCCATGCACTGTGAATTTAGATATGCTAATTTCCCACTCAATTTCTGGCTGCCCTTCCAGAAACATGCTGATCTCCAGTAACTAACTATTGTGTGCCATGTCTGTCAGTGCTATGAGAAAACAGAGGACAAGAAGAATCTTAAAATGGCAGATGGTCATGTGTCTGGAAAACAGAAGTCTAATTTTATGATGTAAGAAACTTACCTGTGCACATGAGGTCATATTATTAGGAATCTAAAGCCATGTCCTGATCTTTGCAAAGCAGTGGGCTTTTTAGTGATCACAGTGATGAGTTAGCCAAGCCCTGTGAGAGTAGCTCATGTTATGGGTTTGCTAAAATGATTCCTATCTTGTTAGTACCTACATCAAATCACAGTCTTTCTCAGATTTGAAACTCTATGATTTTATTTAGGTATTTAAGAGTGGAGATATGTTTTTGAATGGAGCCAAATTAAACTTTAATAACAAATGAACATTTTATTCTTGTCTCTTGAACTATAATGGCTGAAGGAATGCAGGACTTGTTTTTTAATTAAGACACCTGTATATTTTGGAACTGTTTCTGTGGTTGAGTATTAAACCTTTAGAGTATTTAAGCTATTTAAACTGAGAAAAAATACACAATTTCCTGTAGCGAACATTTCATTGGCAGAGATTGGACTTACATAAGCAATAAAATAAAAATTGTTATTGGAATTTGTTATACGGTGGTATAAGCCTGTTTAAATCTCTCTTTTCATTACTGAAAACATTGTATCAATAATTAATTTGGCATCTTGCATAAGTATTAAAGTTGAGTATATAACACAGTTGCTGTTGTCACTGTTATATTTTATGTTATAGCTGCCTTTTTGAAAGTTGGTAGGTGTTAATCAACAGAAGCATGCAAAGCTAGCAGACAAGGTAATAAAAGAATGGGGTGGTAACTATCATTAGTTTAGAACTAATAAAATCTTTTGTGTCTAATTTACCTATAACAGTTAAAGTTGACTGTAATTGGACTATCATTTTTTATTGCTGCAAAACACACTTTATTCTCATTATAAGATTTGTTGATACAAAGCAGTTTCCAGATTTCTTACCTCGATTCATTACTTCATTGGATTCAAAAATCATAACTCCATCTCTATCAGAAGGAAAACAAAACTGATCACATCTGTTCCTGATATGACTGCCTCAGAAAGCACATACTATTGGTAGAGATGATATTGGTCTAAAGTTTCTTTATGTGCAATATCTCCAGGTTCTTTTATGACACTAATGTGACTGTTAATATCTGAGAGTTTTAAAGCTAATCTTCAAGGCTCATGTGACAGATGGATATGGTAAGATGAGGGTAATGATGTAAAATATGCCCTTTAATAAATCTTGCATTAAAACTTTCATGGCTAACAGGTACTACCATTTAGTCAAATTAATTGCTTCATCTCCATTTTCTCACTTCTACCTGTGACTTTTGTAAACCAAGCTCCATCTTTATTCTCAGTGATGTGCTGGATAAGAAAAAGTCAAAAACTGCTTCCAGGAGGGTAAAATGAAGAAACAGTAGAAACCACCAACTAGTTACACACATGCACAAAAGAAAATGATAGTCCTACTGCTAACAGAATCCTTCTAGGAAAAAGGCTAGGGGGTTGGAGTTATTTAATCTGGAGAAGAGGGACCTCAGGGGAGACTTTATGTCTCTCTGCAACTACCTGAAAGGAGGTTGTAGTGAGGTGGGGCTCAGTCTCTTCTCCAAAATATCTAGTAAAAATAGGACAAGAAATAGCCTCAAGTTGCACCAGGAAGGTTCAGGTTATATATTAAGAAAAAAATCTACACCAAAAGAGCATTCAAGCATTGGAATGGGCTGACATTCCCAAGCATTCACCCAAGCATTGGGTGCACCCAAGCATTGGGTGCACCCAAGCATTGGGTGATTCCAATGGTGATTCCAGTGGTGGAATCACCATCCCTAGCAGTGTTTACTAATCTGCTTAGTGTGCTTCTCTTCAAATGTTAGAAAAATATATTGTAGTGACTGAATTAAAGCATAAACTCTAGATAATGGTTGACTTTGCTGCTTTTTAAAATAAGAGATCTAGAGCTCATTGCATAGACCTGGTGACATTCGATTTCTTCCTTGATCCATCGTTCACCTCTTAAAATCATAGAACATAGAACTGTTATGGCTTGAGAAGACCTTTAAAGTCATTGAGTCTAACATTTGAAGAGAAGCACACTAAGCATATTTGGTATGAGTACTGATACTGTACTAGAGAAGTGAACATTATGAAAGCTTACTAATTTTGACTTAGTGCTCTGGCTGGTGTTGTGGGGTTTGAGAATATTCCAGACATCATTAAATTTCACTCTGAATTATGCTGTCATATTTATAAAACTCTTTTGATAGCTTGTAAAATACAACCACCAGAGCTGTAGAACAGTACAAAGATGTTTCCATCGTGAATAGCATATCCAATCAATTTTCATTTTGCAAGATGTTTACTTGAAGATTATTTGAATTTTAAATATATTTATTAGGAATTAATCACACAATAACTTGAGAACAATTCTTAATCTGTGCTTTTGATCAAGCTCTGTGTCCATACTATTCAGCTGGCATGGAGATTTAATGACACATCTGAATCCCTGGAATAAAAGAAGAGTACTCTCAAAACTCCTTTTTTTTTTTTTTTCAGTATAAACAAGTTATTCATTAATACATTGTTTATGCATGTGTGTGCATAGAGATAAAACTGCATTTTTTTATCTGCTCCCAGAAACTCAGTGATTGTAAAATGTCCTGAGAGGAACATCTACAGACACTCTGATGACCGAATCCTGCTATACTATATTATATTCTCTGGATTAAATTAAGCTTGTGGCACCAAATGCTAGTAATGCCTTATTTAACAGAAGGTTATCCAAAAATGTGTCCATCACACATAATTTTTGGTCAAAGAAAGTGGAAGAGTAGGTTAAAGGCTTGTTTTTTTCTCCTCACACTGCTGAGTGCAATCTGTGGGGAAAGATATTCCTCCGAGAAATTCCTCTGAGAAAAATATAGTAGTAAATTTCTAAAAGAAAAGCATTCAAATTTTTGCATGAGAAATGTGTTTCTCCAAAGAAATCTCAAGTCAATGATGCACATAACAAGGTTATTAGGCCAATGGGCCTTTATCATAAACTTTACATACAAAGATCATCAAGAAGAAAATTGTTTGTTGTTTTCAATCTGACATCTTCAATAAACATTAAAGAGGTAGCATCACATCAGCTTCAAGCACAATTGGTTACACATGTGTTGTTAAAGCAGCAGAATAATGGAAGCTGCAAAAATTATTCATCAATACATGAAGTAGAGCTGAACTGTGAGACATGAAATTGAAATAAGATTGAGGAGGAACAATGATGCACAAAATACTACAAGAAAACTTTGCATGGCTATTAAATCTCGTGATTATACACAGCAGTAAAGGTCTTCTAACAAAGAAGTGAAATATCCTACTAAATGATGGGTAAATATTTTAAGATTCTAGAAATAAAAATCAAAGCTAAAATACTAATTTTACAGTTATTTCTTCTCCAAGCTGAAAATGCTAGACTGTCTTTGCATAGAGATCTTTTTGTAATTCTACTTAATGCTTTTCCAGGAGATCAGGTGAGAACTGATCTTTTTTATTTAAGGATTCAGGAAAGGTTTTGGATTTACACATATTTATATTTATACACCTATCATTTTTCTTTTCTATTTTCTCTGATTTACAGTTACTCCACACACTTTTCCTGCTTTCTTGGATGCTTTCAGGGATTAGTTTTTTTGTTTGTTTGCTTGCTTGCTTGGTTTTTTTTCCTCCATTAAATAATCCCTAGTACTTCAAAGCATTTCCTATAATAATTATGGTGAAAGTAAAGACCATATACCACTATATAGGTAGGTACTGCTAGAACAGTTCCCTTCTCACATCCTTTCTTCCACCTCTATGTATAGCTTTTCCTTTTTTTTGATTTGCAACCTTCACTTCTTTAGAGACTTCTGATACAAACCTTACTAAAACCTTGGAAATGCATGTACATTTCACTGACTGGTTCTTCCTCAAGCTCTAAGGATGCACTGATTGCAGCAACTGTAATGTGACCACAATGGCTCTCCCACACTGGAGCTCCCTTGCAAGGACCAAACTGTGTTTCCTCTTCTCCAAAACATGGTGGCTGCTTGTTCCAAATAGCCTCTGGGTAGTGTTAGCTCCTAAAGTGTAAGCAAGCAGAGCAGTAAAAGTTGGCAGGATTCAATAACATGCCATGGAGTATGCTAACAATTTATTGGTATATACAGTCAAATTCTGTCTGGGAACATTCCCAAAGTATCCATTGGCTTTTTCACAGTTTTGTATTGATTCTGGATGGAAAAATGGATTGAAAACAAAACAAAACAAAACAAAAAATCTACGCTTTATAGAATCTCTATTGATTCTTCCTCTTTCCTATCTCTCTCCCTTTTTTTTTTTTTTTTCCTGACAGTTCTAATCTTTACATTTTGCCTGAAGTTAAATCAGATTTACTAGATTTACTAGTTCATTTCCTAGTTCTCTTCTGAACAATTTTTATAATTGATGTTCCATCTGATCCTTTCCATCCTTCTGGGCTTAGATGCTAGTTAGCAATATCATATTTGATTTAAATTTCTGAGTTGAATATCATCTCTTCGTGGCCATTTGTTGTTAATTGATTTATCTTAATTGTTATTGATTTATCTTAATAATCATTTACTGACACTTCAGTTTGGGACAGTTCCTCAGACTGTTCCCTCAAAAATAAATGGCAGCCATTATGGAGAAGGATTAGGAGAACAAAAATGCAATACATTTTCAGCTCTTCCATGACAGTCATTTCTTCCCTAAGTGTTTCAACATAATTTCTGGACCTCCATCAGTTCTTTGACAGGTTTCCTGACTTCAGTATGTTTTGAAAATCCTTATTAGAAGCTTTATATGTTGCTAGCAAGTCACTCCTAAACATTTCTTTGATACCTGTACTCTTTAACACACTAGTTTGTATACTTTTTTTCTCCTAATTTCTTAATTTTTTTCAAACTTTTAATTTTGGTTTGTTTCTTTTCCTAGTTTAGAATAAATCTCCTATACTCAACTGTTTATTATCTCTTTTGGCTTTTTAGAAACTTCAAACTATTTTTAAACAATGAGGTGAAAATCCAGGAATGCATATCAATTTAACAACAAAATTACCTAAGTACGTGCCATGTTTATATGTAGTCATTCGTCCATTGTTTCAGAAAGACTTGTGATTTAGAACTTCCTACATAGCTCCATTTATTAATTCATCAGTTGAAGATATGTGGTAGCATCTGGTTTTACTAAAACTGAACCTATCATCCTACCATGAAAGATGAAACAGAACTCTCCATTAGTGAGAGAAAAGAGGAAGGGAAAAAGTAAGACCAATATCATGTAAGCTATTAGAAGCCTTGCTGTAGAATTTGATATAAATAATATTTTTGTATGTCAATAATTTTATAAGTTTTTGAATTAACAACTAAAACTGGGCTCAAAATTCATGCAAGAGCTCTTAAGAAAAATGCAAACCTACTGTAGTAGTAGTATTTGCAGGGTGTTCTTTAAGTGAGTATTTCTCAATGATAACATTTTGAAGCAAGATTGGATTATTTTTTGTAGCATCCAAATACGATTAGGACAAATACTTCTTACTTCTCCTTATGAATAGAAACTGACATTTCAAAATAAAACCTAAGTGTGTAAATTGTTCTTTGCTAGATTTCTACATGACTGAAGGCACAACAAAATGCCCTGTAATGAAAGTATTTTTATAGTGTGTGAATGTCAATGTGCAGTATGTTAAAGTTCATTATAATGCCAAGCATACTAGGAAATGAGTAGATTTATAATGCTTATGGTTGATAATGCCATCAGAATAAGTTCTGTTTTACTGCCACACACACAGCAAGAGGAAGAGACATTTCTAAATAGAATTAAAGTGTTCCCATATTTCTCCTTATTTGCTTTTCTGCAGGGCAGAAACAAATTTGACAACTTAAAAATTTGAATGCTTAACATGTAATGTAATACTCATGTAAATATGATAATTCACAGTGTATATTTAATCTAGTACAGCCAGTGCACCATGATTATCTGGAGAATTTCTCTTTATCTTGTAATATCTGGGGAATTTCTCTTTATCTTGTTTTGTACATTCATATATATTTCAGATTGCAACCTATTCCAATGTCTTTTGTTTGAGATGATTAAGTCATTTTGACTATGAGCTCTAGTTGTATTGAAAGTGTGATTTGGATCTAAGATGTTGAAGAAGGGTGTCCCTACTGGGCAGCTCCTCAGAAAAGCATTTTGACAACAGATTGGAATGCACAAATTTGTTACAAGTGATGTGTGGAAAAGGAGGCAGAGGAACAACTTGTATCACAGAAAAAGAGGCAGATGCTGAAAGAAAAAGCCAAGATCACAAGTTAATGTTGTGTTACTTATTCTGTGGCAAACAGAGACATTTTGCTTCCTTCTTAGGAGAGAGATCAGAGAAAGGAATTCCTTTGCTACCTTTTACTCAAATGAAACTCAGAGTATATCCATAGTAACTCTAGGTATTTCTTTACTCAGAAAAGCCAATTTTGAAAGCTTAGCAGTTTCTCAAGTGCTAGCATAGCAAAGCTATAATTTCACAAGAAGTTTCAGAATTTTTGAAGGATTTTTATTTCTGTAAGTACAGTGCAGTTCAAAAACTGCCCATGTTTTGGGACTGGGTTTAGCAGATCATATTACCTGTTATAAGGTTTTGATCCTGCAGGAACCCTGGTCTTCCAGTTTTCAGGGTACAAGACAAAAATGATTTCTTGCAACAAAAGTTTCTGGGTTGCGCTATCTGGGTCACAGAAAAAAATACAAATGAGAAGGCAAGACTTAGGAACAAGAACACTGAATTATTTTCAACTAATTCTGTAAAGATGCAATCCTCAGATAGAACTGTATGAAAAATACCATCTTAGGTATTTTCTAGGTACCATCTTTAGGTACAAATTTTCATATTAATTTTCCTGGCAATAATTACCTAGTACTCTAATAAATTCAATCACTTCCCTCAGGATAGTTTATAAAGCTTTCTAGACTCCGACTTCTATGTATATACAAAGATATACCAGTCAGACCAAGCACGAGTTTCATTCACATCCATGTTCTGTCACAGCTTGAAGTCAGGTTTAGAGGTATTTAACAGAAAAGTCTCCTTTGAGAAACTGGAGATGGAAAACTATGCCAGGTGTCAACCAGTTGTGTACTCCCAGTATCTCTTGCCTAGTGAAAGAAAACTGAAGATACCTGCCCTACCTATAATCTGCTTTACCTTCACAGTCCTCCTTACTAAATGATATGAAAAGATATGTGGTCAAAGCCATAAACTTAACAGTGCCATGAAATGGTATTTTGAGTGCTTATGTACCTCAAACAGCTATCACAGCACAACCACACATGGGAATTCTCCCTGGATCTTCTAGTGTGCATAGGGCAGCTTTGAATCACAGCATACCAATAGTAAAGGGTGAAATTTTTAGATACTGAAAACCAACTGCTGGGTTGGAAGTCTCTTCTACACCTTTCATAGCTGTTGATTTGTTTAAGAACCAAGAATTAATGATAACTAAATGGACAGCCAGCACCTCACAAGTCCTCTGGGACTGGAGCAGGCAGGTGTTTACTTTCCAGACCAGACTCCTGGTAGAAAATTGCCTGGGGCAGATAAGAGAGAACTGTGGGGTGGTACTGGAAATTGCTGGTCCATTACTTGTGAACTTAATTGCCACTCATTTGGCAAAACGTCTAGTCTGAGTCCTCAATTACAGCTAGCATCAGGTGCTTCAGGGAAAACCAAGCAGGGAAAACTCAGAAATCTGAAACCCCATTTTTAATAGATATTTTTGAAAAGCTGTCAGAGAAGAGGTCAAGATATACCTATAACCTTCTTCCTTCTCTTTTACTTAATGCATCTTAGGGGTCCTGCACCAGTATATCCTCCTCACAAACCTAATCAGAAAAGAATCATTGCTGTGTATGACTAGAGGGTAGGAAAATATCTATTTTTCTTTGACAGCATGGACTCCTCTGCTTCAGTGTGTGTTTTGGCTAGAGCTGTCATTGCAAGGCTGTTAGAGTATGATCTTGTTTTTTCAGCTAAGCAAAGAAATGTTATTTAATTCTTCTTCTCAAAGAAAATCAAAGAAAATTGTTTTCTCTCCCCTTCTGTCCTTCATGTCTGCTAAAGAAAATTCTGTTTATGTAAACTCTAGGCTTGCCCATTACCACTTGCCTCTCTCCCACAGGAACCCATCTTTCTCTTTCTTTGGTATCAAGGAATTCCAATATGTTTAGCTATTAGAAGCAACTTCCTCAAGAATACAGGAAAATATTCCACATAGGGGACGAGGAAGAGGAGGAATTGGATCAGAACAAGCCAGATCTGCCCAGCAAATCCATGGCACCCACTCTTCACTATCTTTGGCAGGAAACATCAGCAGCTGTACAGCTCCGCAATTTCAATTCATCAGTCACAGTTTAAAACATTATCAGCCATGTCTCCTGCACACATGTGTGATGGCAAAATTCAACCATCAGACTGCTTCAGCTGTGCACGTTTTCCAGCAAACAGCTCTGCAAAACAACGTTATTCCTGCAACCTGGAAAAATGTCCGTTGACTTGAAGTCATCTGCCCACAGAAAAGCTGTGATGACAATTCTGTTATGAGAACTGTGTTTTAACAGTGGCTAGACTCAAGATTTTCATTTTTTTTAGACCTTTACAGTATGTGGCATAATTTCTTCAGGGTAAAACTGTACAGTTGCACAAAGCTAAACTAAAGGTAAAGACAAGCTAGGAACTAGCCATCTGACTATTGCACACATTTCTTTTTCATTTAAAGAAAAGGTTAAAAGGTAAAAGGTAGAACAAGGCCAGACAAGGCTGAAAAAGTCTTAAGGTCTCATATTGCTAAATTAGGAAAAGGTTGTGGCCCATTAATAGCAATGGCAACACCACATTTACTGTGCTGCAGTGCTGCAGAGCTACACAGTTTTGAGCTTTTGTCTTCTAAAGGAATAAGTCCCTCTCACATGAATTTTTTGTCTGAATAACAAATATTATTAGCCTTTAATTCTAGTTTCTTAGGTATGTCATCCATTCAATTTAATCAAATCTATGCAAAAACATCATATACAACTTCCCTCCCATAATTCATTTCACAATAATGTAGGTCATAGTAACTGCTTTTAAGAGAAATCATTTTAATTTTCCCGGATTAGTGACATTATTTTCTATTTAAAAACAGTCTTTTTTTTTTTTTTTTTTTTTTTTTTCCCTGATGGAAGCTGAAAAAAGCTCAAGATGGTGTACTGTTTATAATACCTTAACCACCAAGCTGCTCTTTTCTTTTGAGGAAATGTGCTAGTTTAGAATGGATTCTCTGCTGAGTTAACTCAAAAAGTGTATTAATCCCCAAAAATCCATGTTAAGCTCACTTCTCTTTAGTTAAAGGACTTGACTTCTCGTTGTTCCTAACCTTCTGAGCAAGTTTACAGGATGATAATGAAAATACTAGTATGAAGATTACACTAAGACTTCCTGTGATTGCTGGCACAAGTCCATTTACAGAGCTAGATATTTCCTCAAAATCCTAAGTATACAGACCCAGATGACAATCATGTATTAGAAAATCTGTTCACAATCCCATACTTCAAAAAGGGGTGGCATCTGCAGAGAAGTTCCTGAACAATTCTCTGTAGAAAGTCAAGTCACAAATTAATTTGTTTGGATTAACAACAGGTAGATTATGTCCTGAATGAATAATCATCCCTAGATTTAGAAGAAATACTGAAATATTCTGTATATCTCTATAGTGTCAGCAAGAAAAACAATCAGATGTCAGTGTCAAATGAGTATTCGACTT
Organism: Nothoprocta perdicaria; assembly: GCF_003342845.1. Taxonomy (NCBI): domain Eukaryota; kingdom Metazoa; phylum Chordata; class Aves; order Tinamiformes; family Tinamidae; genus Nothoprocta; species Nothoprocta perdicaria. The sequence goes on along the minus strand of NW_020455415.1, from coordinate 735,345 downwards.
ACTAGCAGACATTGACATTTTCTCCAGGACAAATACATGATATTTCAAAGTTGTATTAGGTGATTTTTGTTTGAAAGTAAAATCCTGTAGTATTTTTATGTACACCAGCTTCACAGATAACTTAACAAAATATAAAACAGCAGAAGCTATATGTTCAGTCTTAGAAAATCATTATTATTTCTCCTTCTTTCCAAAGAAAAACTCTAATTTTTATATCAGTATATAAAAGACTTTCATACTTTGCAAGGCTAAATAACATCTAAGCCATAACCGCAGTCAATTCTAGCCAAATCAAGCCCAAAAAATATTTTCCAGTGTAGCTGAAGTGCTTACTATTAATTACAATCTTCAGAAAAGCAAGTTACAAGTAGAATATAGATGGCTCCTCTGAAAGCTCCCCACCCGGTTTAGGGCTCTTCCGATTGCCCTGCAACCAGACTATCACACATTGCTTTGAAAGGAGCAGGGACACTGGATTCACTATTGCAGCTAATCAAGTCAGATAGATCAAAGGGAGAGATGGTGACATCTTCATTTACTGCAGTTCATTGACATGAAATTGTCAGCAGGTCATGTCCCAACAGCAGGTGTCCTCACGACAGAGGGTCGTCTTTCATAGCTGGGCTCAAACCCGTATTGTTCCACTGACTATATGAATATTTGACCTTCCTGGGATTCTGAATTCCCACAGAGCATCTCCTAACCAAGTGCTACAAAATTATCTTGTCTGCTCCACCTCCATGTAGATATTCTGAGATGAATGAGCCCATCCAAAAAAGAAAGAAAGACAGAAAAATAGTAAGAAGAGGGCTTGATCATTAAGGGAATAAGCACACTTAAACAGAAGCCATAACAAAATGCTATGAGTGTAGCTGCAATCACAGAATCACAGAATGCTTAAGGTTGGAAAGGACCATCATCTAGTCCAACTCCCCTCCTCAAGCAGGGACACCTAGAGCATGTGACATAAGGTCATATCCAGGTGGGTTTTGAAGACCTCCGAAGAAGGAGACTCTACAACTTCTCTGGACAGTATCTTCCAGGGCTTTGTCACCCTCACAGGAAAGAAGTTCTTCCTCACATGCAGATAGAACTTTCTATGTTTCAACTTGTACCCATTGCCCCTTGTCCTGTCATTGGCCACCACTGAGAAGAGTTTGACTCTCTCCTCCCTACATTCACCCTTCAGGTATTTATACATATTAATCACATCCCCTCTCATCACATTTCTTCCCTTTCAATCATATTTGCTTGCAATAATCTAATAAACAATAACACTTTAAATCTTAAAAATTAATATGTTCTAGTGCTCCTTTGAATTATGTAGACATCCCTTTAGAGATTCTTCATTACTATCTATTGCCACAGATATAATTACCAGAATACAAAGGCACAATACTGCATTCAGCCCATAGTACTGCTTCCAAAGGAGTGCATATATCGTTTGCCCCAAACAGTCACTGGGTGCTGAATACTGCAATCAAACCTTGTTGGGACTACCGGTGTATCATATACTGGCAGGCAGACATTAAATAACTCTAGCAATCACAGCTAAGTTCTTAGTTAATCATTACTCATTTTAAAGGGAGTTTTAAAATCTGTGTAAGTTATAGCAGCAGAATCTGTACTACAAGCAAGGTAGGCTCCTGTTTTAGCAGTGCTTTAGACTTCATATGTCTCAGTCCATGTATTTTTCAGATATCTTTTTGGAGACCTGTACAGCAAAATACTGATGACTGTTCTGAGACCAGTAACATTAAAAACATTGTGCTTCGGGGACCTAATTTTCTTCTCTTCCACATATTTTGGGTACCTTTCTTTCTTGACAACCTTCCTCCGAGTGCTCTTAAAGAAAGCAAATTGAGTAAAACAAAAATGTAAATTGTATGTCAGAAATGATTAGGAAAGAAATGAAGTGCAAAACATAGAAAATGACATTGAATAAATTTCTCTTTCAGCTGCTACTTAAACATTGTACATAGTGCTGGTTGCCTGTATCAAGGGGGATATAGCTTCATATAGATTCAAAGGAAAGATTCAAGAAGGTCATTACAAATGATCGCAAGGATGGATCTTCCTGCAAGAAGCAACTAAATGTGCTAGGATTCTTCAGTCTAAAAAAAAAGAAAATAGAAGAGAATTGTCAAAGGTCTACAGAATCTTTGGCATTGTGAAAGAGTATATTTTCTTCATTGTCTCTGCTAATACAAAAAAAGAAAAAAAAAGGCATCAAATAATATTATTAAGAATTTTTAAACAAATAAAATAATATTTTCTACATACTATACATACAACTATATTCTACAGAATATCGTTATGATTTGGAGCTCTTTACCACTAAAGAAAGTGGAAACTCTAAAGCTCCATTAGCGTGTTCAAATGCACAGAAATAACATATGACTCAGTCTAACATAGCTGATCTTGCATTGCCACAAAATGAGTGGTAGTTGGGGTGAGTGACACAATGCACTTCACTCCTGTGAAAGAATTAGTAATATGTTTTATTGAAATGTACAATGCTTTAATGAGATTCTATGCCAAAGTCAGTCATTATTTACTGCATGGGGTACAAGATGTACATAGAATTACCAAGGAGACCCTCCCATTGAGTCACGAGGTTCAGATTTTGCTTTTCAGACTCCTTCTGAGAGGACTCTGGGTGCAGCTGGATCCAATCCAGCCCTGGTCAACAATTTATGACTACAGAATTATGTGCATGGTTATGTATATGATTCATTAAAGTTTACAAGTTCAGAGAGCATGCTATTGTCACTTACTACAGATCTGTGGAAGCAAGGATCTCTTAACCCTGAGGAGTATCCTTGAGAGGTATCCCCATGAAAGGAAAGCTCAATTGTCTCTTAGTCTGTCTCCATATTTATGAGATAAGATGATCGACTTAGAGTCTTTTTTTTTTTTTTTTAGCTGAATTTTGGCTGATTTATACTCAATTAGCCTATATCTCCCCACCAGAATGCAGCCACCAGGACTGTTATTGATGGTTATTGTCTGAACAATAACCTCCTGAAAAGGCATCTCCTCCTTGAAGAGATCAGGGAGGTAACCACCAGTATCAGAAAATGTCACTGGTGATTAGCATCTGAGAAGAGCGTGTGAAAAGTCAAGTTGGACTAGGGAAGGAGCACATGTGCCACATGTATGCAACTTCATTTGATGTCATCATGTGTTTGTGCTGCAAATTCAAAATAGATGTTTGTAGTTTAATCACTGGGGGAAGTGGTAAGGTCTTCTCTGGATTGCTGTGGTGAGGGACTGATTACTATATCAAGGTTATCTTCACCTAGTTTTTGGTGAAGACTAGGACTTTAGTCCTAATTTTAGGTATGTCACAATTCCCCTACAAATGTAGATTTTAGCATTCGTTCTTTCTGTTTTATGAACAGCAATGTGCTTCAATTACAAGAATCTGTCTAGGATGAAAAAAACATGTTGATTTATGCTTATCAGAACATGAACAATGATTTAACTTCAGCAGAGTGGAGTCTTGGATTCATAGTTGTATTCAGCCTATTGCAATTCTGAAGTTCTTTCACTAAGCTCTCAGTATTATATGACTGATAATTCAATCTAAAACTGGTTCACAGAAGAAGTAATTTCTCTAATCACATATTTTAGTAGAAACAGAGTGTGCATTAGCTCTCAAACATGCCATCTTAATGATGGAATATTTTTGGGATAAAATAGGTTTTGTTTTTATTTTCTTTTCAAAAATAAAGAGTGATGGTATATGTCTTTATATTGTCAGTTGCCCAGGTGTATTATTCTCTTCTGTCAAAATAATGTAGCTGTAACAAAAGAAATGCAAATCCTCCAATACCTACTGGACACTGTTCATTTTTCTGTGTATATAGAAGTAGAAGGGAGATGGAAGTTAGGGTAGTGCTAGATGAAAATATCAGAGATCACTGGTCAAAATTCACTAATAAAATTTTGTTTATGAGGAAAAAAAAAAGATCCTACAGTGTCTACTCAGTGCATGTAGGCACAAGTTTAATACACAAGAAGACAGTGAGGAAATGCTATGCCTCTTATAAATCCTGTTCTTAAGAGTAGAACATGTGACCTGTGGAGACCCTTAAAAATAGACTCAGGATGTAGCCATAGTGTGGTAAGTTATATACTTGTAGGTGTACATGTTATATACACTACTGTGAAACACAGATCGTCGCAACCAGAAATCTGAGCCAGATTTCCATCTTCTAGAAAGTAATTCTGCCTTAAGAAAAAGTGGAAGACCTATTGCTTGAAATTTCTCTTCAAAGCTATTATCAAAAGACAAACAGCACAATATTAAACTAACTTCTTAATATAAAAATTACTCAGCCCTGACAAAGAAATGGTCAGACAATGGATCAGCTAGTGACCCTGCCATGATTCTCACATTTTTGAATTTGTTTTTATAATATCAATGAAGCTGACTTTTGATAGAAAATGCAACCTTTAAAAAAGTAGCTGCTTTCAACATAATGATATGTATTGTTACATGATGAAAAATTAACTTTATAAAACTGAAAGAGATTGTCAATAGATTTGAATAGTGATACCATTGCAATTTCTAGACATGTTGCCTAGTTGCTGGATCAGTAAGTTCATATTCCTCTAATGGAAAGAAGAAATTTAAGTTGGAAATATCAGTTATATACCATATAAAGAATTATTCCAGATATATATCAGAAGGTGTCTTTGCATACTAAATGGAGAAGTAGTATGCATGATTTGGATTTTTCATTGACTGAGATCAGATGATGGCTGTGACATGTCATATTAGCCGACGGCTTTACCTGAACAGATAATGGCATGATCCTTGCTATTGACAAGAAGGAATAGTAAGATCCTTTGTATAGTTTTCTTTTATAAATTTACAAAACTATCTTTTACATCATATTGTACTGTTGATTCAATTTACAGTTGAAACAAAAGGCACATACTTATAATATCAGAAAATAGCTAAATTAATGATTATCTTCATAGTCAAATGCTTCCTCATTACGCATTCCTCATTATGCATTCCTTTGCATGTAAGATTTATTAAACCTGTCTTCCTAAATTCCCTCTATCAATAACGGGTATATTTTTTAAATAACTTAAGAGCTCAGATATAGTCCTTGATTAGACTAAAGCAGAATGGAAACACTATAGTTTCAAGAGCTGTCTGGTTAAGCCAGATTCTTGCTACTTGGTAATGAATGCAGTTCATTCATATTAAAATCAAATGTAATTTAATCACTGCTGTTATTACTTGCAAAATACTAATCAAGCTAATGTCAAATATTTTTGAAATGTGTACTAGTTTCAGAGAGGCTACTTTTCACAATCTGTTATTTCAAATTTTTCCTTTCCTTTATCCTAGATTTTCATTTTCCTCTGCTCAAACTTATGTTTGCTTCTTTTTTGCTTGGTTTCCATCCTGCAACAAAAGGTTTTCTTGGAGATTTTTGCAAGCATCTATGGGAACTCTAAGAGATGGAAAAGAAAGGTTTGTTTGTGGGAAACTTGAAAAGAGACCAAAAATATTTTTGCCTCAGGTTGACTTGATCTGACTGATTTTTGTGGCTGTTGCTTTATTTTCCTTTCTACAAAAGTTAGAATAAATGGATGTTGAAGTATAATATACCTGAAATGATTTTTTTGAATAGTTTTAATCTTTTCAATGTTTTCAAAAATATATATATATTTTTTGCTTTCCTGACCTAAAATAGTTTTGTTTTTTGAAATAATATGATCAGTTGTATTTAATTCAGAATTTCTAGGCCTCATTTCAAATATCAAAATATCAAAAAACAATAGTCAAGTTAACATGTCTTTAAAAGATTATGGATCTTTTACTAGAAGAAGATTTTTTTACCAGAAGAAGATCTTTTACCAGAAGATGTTTTACTTAGTTGAGGCGACCTTATATTTGCATCTGCATATATGAAGAACTTGCTTTATTTATAAGCAAGACCATTTTGCTATGAATTCACAGCAAGCGAAGAAGTGCACATGAGGGGTTACTGTGGCTCAAACCGCAGACAGTAATTTTCGATTGAGGGGCGATAGCTTCCTGCAGTCATATGAAATTTCTTTTGATCTTCTAACATAAATACATATATTTTCATTTAATTCTCTCTGACATGTCTACACTCTAATTATGCAATAAATCCATCAAAGTGATCTTCTGTGACAATTTTTTAACCAAGAAAATATGGTGGCCATTTCCTCATTCAATATTTTCACACTGGGGACATGATTGCCACATAGGAGTATTTCTAAACTACAGTGTATAAAGGACACCTATTCCAATGGCCTGAAGAAAACTTTTCTAGGCATAGCTTGTGAGCCCATATTCTGGGTACAGTATAGTGGCTCATTGATGGATACTGAGCACTTGGAAGCAAGTATTTACCTCACTTTAGATTGAAAGCCAGCTTCAGACACCTTTTTATTACTATTATTTCATATAAATATTAAGGACTCAAGCTTGAGACTTTGATTCGCCACTTCAAAGTTCATCTTCCTTAAGCTTGTTCTTTCATATAAACAATTTTCCTCATTTGTTAAATGAGCTGATTCCCAAGGCCTTCTGCCTGTTCGGTAACATAGCTTAACATCATCTTGTCTATTTGCAGTAAACAGCCCTGAAATTGCTTTTTCCTGTAATTATATTTATATCTTGGCAATACTCTAAAAGTAGCCATTTGAAGATTAAAGGTTTCAGCTTCTTGAGAAGTTATTGTTGATTTGTCCTTTAATCATACTCTTTCTACAGAGACTGCAATCTTACAAGCATTTTGGCATAGCAAGCACTGAATGAAAGACATTCCCAAACAGCTATCACATTTGCTTTTCCTTTTACAGAGTCTGTACTTCAAAAGTCCATGAGAATCCTTGTGGGTAGAAATATTTGAGGAAAAGGCAGCAGAGTAGTAAATATCACCAAAAAGAAACCTATAGCTTATTATCTACTTTTTTTACAGAGGCAAAAGAACTGCTACTGAAGAGATGAGTATACAGTAATTCTATTTATATTTCAGAGTTTGCATTTAAAAAAATCATTTGACTTGATTTCTATTTGAGCTTCTTATTCTAACTGCTTCTACTGAATACCCTAGGATACTGCCCACTTACTTGGAAACAGTATTTATATGCCCACTAGCAGTTGTCCAAATAAAGACAATAGCAATGATGTAATTAAAACATCGATGTTTTGCCACATTACCTGCTGAGAGCTGCTGTACTGAGGTGGGTAAATAGCTTCTCTTGACTGAGCTTGAAAAGTCTTGAAAAATATAGAAGAGTAAAAAATCATCAGTTCCCACCAAAGCTTGTTAAATTGAACGTGATAATCTTTGTGAAAGTCTCATTAACTGAGGGCAAGAACATTTAGATTATCTCATTTCATAATGCTGTGATCTTATAATAAAAGTCTTAATCTTTAGATAAAAACTAATCATAAATTTAGAAAAAAAAATGGTTTCATGTTGTCCTAAAACTGCACTGAGTTGCACATCTGAAATAAAAATCATGAATGTAGCTTTACGTTTGAGAATTTGTCTGTTAATGTCTCATATTGTGCCAGACCTTTGATTACGTGCTATAAACCTTGATAAGGAGGTAATAGATAGTAACAACTGGAAAGGTTCATTAATATCTACAGGAATAATAAAAGCTCAGCATATATGAACAGCAAGATGTTTTAGCAGAAATATTTTTAAATATGCTTATAGAGTTAGGCTTTAAATAAAAGTGTAAGTCAGCTTCTTCAAACGTAGCCCGAAAATATACAGAACTCTCCAGAAATATTCATTTAGCCTCAATGACATACATGGTAAGAGTTCCAGTTCTTACAGCCCTTCATTACAGTGTGCAAGAGATGCATTTCATGGTTGTGAGAGATTATGGAAGGCAGAGGCCATAGCAGTGTGCTCAGGGCCTGGAACCAAGGAGCATTTCAGGAAAGACCTGACAGGACTGCAACCTTAAACCTCTCCCAAAGTAATTCTGAGGTTACTGCATGAAAACTAGTCAGTCAAGGAAAGAACTGGGAATGACTGGGGCAATATCTGCATATGCTCTCACCTGAATCTGTACTTGCTTGGTTGAAGGCTCTAATTTCCTTGTATGAGTTTTTTGTTTAAGACTTGTATGCTTATTTTCAGGAAAATTCTTTAAAAACTAAAAATTTATTTTACATATATAAAATAGGTCTAAAATTCCCCACACAAATTTTATCACAGAAGTAAATATATACCTTGAAATAAATTTCCAAATCAGGTCCAATTTGTCTAACAGAATTTGAGCTAAGTTCATTTTAATGACAACTCCTTCAGTATTAACATGTGACTGTATTAACAGTAAACTGAATAAGATACAGTGCCTGTAACAGTGCCTGATATATACAGAATATACATAGGATATATAGGATATAGGATATATATAGGATATACATAGGATGGCAAGCAGATACAGGATCACAATAAAAGTTTGTATCTAAGTACCATTTATGTGCTTACAGTTGGTTGATTTCATTCTGCATCCTGTGGCCTTGACAGTGACTGTGATGTCAGTGTCACTAAAGGAGAAGAAACTTCCTAGAATATGTAGAGAAATGGTTTTGCATGGCCCAATAACAATAGAAATAAGTATCATGAGCTGTAGTTTATGAAGTAGAAGTTTCTCAGCTACTTATAATGGACTGTCAGATGTAAGACAGCATGCGAATGGATAGAATTATTAAAATAATTCTAGCATAGCTTCTGAGAACAAAATTACTGAAATAAGTGTAAAAATACCCCCAAAAAAGCAAACTGGAACCTGAAAAAGAAGTAACAATGTTTCCCCCAGACACTCAAATAGATCACCTAATACTGACCTTCTGTTCTGAGGTCTGCTTAGTGCATCTTGTAAGAATAAGAGCTTCTTGTATTGCCAATATTATGTAAGTGCTTCTTTGTTGAACTGGACATCTTTTTAGTCTACCACTTAACTGAAAAGGACATAATTTCCTCCATGGTCACTGAGGCCTTAAATTCATACAAAATATAAAGTCTACTCAACAGCCAAGTGATTTAAACATTGTCAACGTGTCATCATTTGTGGATGATAACTCTACTTCTAAATTTAGAAGACATAACTCAATCCACAAATTAATGAGAAATGAGAATAAATACACTTCCAATTAATTATCCAGTTCATATACTGCATAACACGGAAAAGTAAGCTTTAGGTAAGCCATCGTTTAATCTCACAGACATGAATCAGTAATCATTATTATTCATTTGACATAAAGTTTTAGAATTATAGGAAATATTTCTTTTTGTCATGTGTGAAGACAGGGAAATGGTTAGATGTGCCACCATAATGTAGCTATCCGAACATTCTCCAGTATTAAAACTTCATTTAGCTATAGAAATTATATAAATTACATTAAGAAAAATTGTCTAACTGTAGTTTTTATAAGTACGATGAATACAGTAATGTTGGAGAGAGGAATTCATATGTTAATGCTAGTTAACTAAACCAACTTAACCTATTGAGTTAGGTTGTCCAAGAAAAGGGAAATAGCAATCATTATTGAAAGATGAAAAAGACAAAACACAAACTGTTAACTTAGAAACTCTGTACTCAAATATTTAGCTCTGTTAATGAATGCACATACATACTTCATGAGTCTAAAAATGTCTATTCAAATCTTAGTTATATAAATTTCTTAAAACCCATAGAATTTATGTCTATTTCTACTTCAGGTGCAGCAGAGAAAATAATATTTTTCTTGTGTAAACAGGCCTAGACAGATTGAAAACTCCTATCATTTACTGATATTAAACAAGATTTTCAAATTCAAGTTAATTCTGATTAAATATTAAAATGTTATTGATTTAAAAAATAGAAATATATTGAAATATATGATAAATTGTTGCCCAGTTAAACATTTTTCTGAAGTTTTTGATATCAAAATTCTTAAAGAAAGTAAAAATGAAAATCTGAGACATGTGTGTCCCTATTAAGAAAGGTAGTATTATGTGAAAAAATCCATGAGATGGGAAGCTCTCTTTTATTTTTGATGTGATCATTCTTTTCTTTCTTCTTCTTCTAAAAAAAAAAGCAGACAAAGCTCACCTTATTGCTGTGTAAGAATATATGCAGCATTATGATCGGTGTGCAATGAAACAGAACAAAGATATGGATTCACTCTGTATTGAGAATTCTGCTGAGCAGTTGTTAATTTATTCAGGAATAATGTCTAATGTTCTACTGATTATTCCATTGAGTATCCTGTATCCTAAGAAGCAGCCTTTGGCTTCATTTGAGCATGATAGTCTCTCTGTGTGGAGTAATTCATACAATCTGCAGAATAATATGCTGATAATAAAGTAGCTTTTAACCAATTTTGCAAAATGTGCTAAAATCTATTCTCCAAAATGAATTGAATGTGTCTACAAAGGACAGTATCCCATGTAAGAATTCCCAGCACTAAGGGCTGTTTAGGAATGTCCTGCAGAATAGAAATTATTTACATATTGTTTTTATGCCAGCTATAAACAGAAACTCTGTTTACATCTTCTATAAAACAAAAGATACCATTTAGGATAGATTTTCCATCATCAGAGTAACACAGCAAAAACAGACAAGAAGAAATAGCCCTCCCCTTAATGTGTTCATAGCTGGATAATCTAAAATTGAAAATGGGAGACTGAAGCAGATGAGAATTTGGCAAAATACATTTCTGTTGTGACAAGAATATTTTTTGTTTGTTTGAATTTTTCTTTTTTTTTAAGAGGAAGTGCACAAAGTGCCACTGGAATAACCATTTTGCCTTTTAAGAAAAAAGTTTGATCAGTGATTTAAATCCTAGATTTTCAGAAATAGGCTCATATGAAATTTCTGTTCAAAACTTAAATGTACTTGATTATCTGCTTATCCTTAAAATGTAATAGTTTCCATATTTTATTGTGTGCATTTGTTTAAAAGATCTGAAAAATAAGAGTGAAATCCTGAATTCATCAGATTTAGTGGCATACTTCCACTGACCTCAAATATCATTACATCCTATACTTTTACTGTGCACTAACCATCTAAAGATCAGGAGTGGTTCAGGAGTAGCATCACTAGAAAGTTCTCTCTTTTCCCCAGTCCAGCCTTATACTGTTTGTGGCCCTTTAAGACCGGCTGTTGCAGAACAGTGTTTTTGAATGTACCAGGCAGTATTTTAGGATTAGTGATAGTCTATTAATACAAATAAAGCAAGGCACTGCAAGTATTTATGTCATAAATGCAGCTTTATTTAGAGTCTGCCAAATATACTGACTTTCTCTGATAATGATTACCAGAAGCAAATTAATGTTCTGCCTAATAGTGTGGCATTTGACTTAGAGAAAACTGTTAGAAAGACTGAGTTAACACTTGCTTGTTTTATCACCCATGTTGGCACAGGCAGCATTTTCCCTGAACTCAGAGAAATACACTGATTTTTTCACATTATGAAAGACATCATTGAAACTGGAGCTGTGGGACTTATTCCTAGATTAAAAGTAGGGATGATTCCCCAAGATCAACGCAACCAAAGCAGCCACATTCATCAGGTGTTGTTGTTTTCTTGTAGGTAATTACATGATCTTGCCAGAGGCCATGGTTAGAAGGCACTAAATCTGGGCTTAGTGTGATTTACCAGTAAGCACAAGGCATATTCAAAAGATTGATCCTGTGTTTTCCCTTGTCAGCTACCTGGTATATGTGATTCATCTGAGATATTTCTGTCTTCTTCTTTTCTTCTTCAGTAGAGTCCAGTTGAGCCAGCTGCTCCATTTTTATCATAGTCATGTCCTCAACCAGTCTGTAAAATGCAGAGACATAACCCATACTACCTGGATCCTGCTTCTCCTCACCTCCTAACATTCATTTCAGTCCTCGACTGCAAAGCCAGCACTGCAGAGAGCTAAGATGGAGGGAGCATGGTGTCATTCAAGTCACTCCTAAGTAACGTATATTCTCTCCTGGTCTGCTCACTAGAAATTCTGTGCAAAGCACTTGGATTTCTTCTCACTTCATCCTCTCTTAGAAAGAACCATCAGGGAGACAGTGAGTAAATGTTCCTCAACCATGCTCACTTGGAAATCCCGTAATTCTTCATTTTCTCCATACGGATCCAGCTACAGCATGGTCTACTTTCTGCATAAGGCTAAATTTTCAAAACAAAACTTTCATAGTTACAGATCTGATTTCTCAGCGATTAAGACAGCTAGAGGATATGTCTTCTATCCTAATTGATCCTCACCTGCACTTAGGGGGAAAAAAAAAAGTTAGAATTGGCAATATTCAGAGGATTTTTCAAGAGTTTAACTACGGACTGTGATCTTTTCCTTGGGACTCAGTTATGCTTGTTTTCTGCTCTACAAGTATTAAACACTGAATTGTCCAAAAATTACACTGTTGTTCAGTGACAGAATTATAATGTCCCTGATGAATATATAAGCCCCTTTACTCTCCAGTAACTCAAATTCTTGCCAGCTGAAGGCAAATGTCAAGTATGAACTTCAGAACATAAAACTCGTGTCTTCTGTTCAGGATACTTGCTGATACTTCTGTAATTTATCAACTTTCTTTACAACTGATTTCTTACATTAAGATATATTTAGAGTGCAATCATTGACAATGAAACCAGCAGGCATTTTTCCATTGACACTAATAAGGATCAGTCTTTTTCATGTTAGTTTACTACTATACTATAATAGTATTATTATGAGTATTATTTATAATACAGATTTTAAAATACAGTAATTTGAATTACATATGAGAATACATAATGAAAAGTAACTTTTTTATCCCTGTTTACTAAATTCTATTGAAAGTTTTCACGTGTGTGTATGAAAAACATATTTCACATTCCAGACTCCTCTGAATCTTGCCTTTCATCATCCTGGTGCCATTCAGCAACAGCCTGGAACATTTTTTTTACTTCAGACAAATGTGATGTGGGAAAGAAAAATTACTGCAGCATGAAACTGCTACAGCAAGACAGTACAAATCTCATCATCTATTTATTCTTTTCACAGTATGATATATAAATTATTAATCCTAGCAAAAATACTTGTCCATTTCACTAGTTCTCCAGCATGTCAGTTAACCACAGACAATTATTTTCAAACATTTTTGTCCCTAGACTTGTATGCCAAATTATTAAGAAGAGTTCTAATTACACAGGCCTACTCCATGGCTCAGTTCTGCAGCTCATTATAGGGCACTCATTATCTGACAGAAGTGAATCATTATATTGGTGGTCAATGTTTTAGAAAGAATAGTTTTCACATCCTTCAAACATATGCACACTAAAATGGACATCTGCTTAAAGCAGCCATTAATGAAGATATAAAATGCACAAATGAACAAATGTCTTTATCTTCTAAGTAGCTGACCTTTGAATTTTCTGTCTTTATTGTACACTGTTAAAAGAGGTCAGTGTGGAAACCTAACATCTGCTGGTTATAACAGGAAATCTACCTTATAGCAACTAGGTTGTCAAATTCTGTGGTTTCTTTCTATCTTTTTAAGTGTAAAACTGATACTCTTCTTCATTATGAATGTTTTAGAGGCATGAATTCCTGCAGCAGAATTACTTCCAACAGGCATTGGAGGCACATTTTGATTTCAGTTTACAGGGTGCCATAATGGACTGAAGTACCAGACAGATTCAAACCACAATATATTCTCTGTTTTACTGTTACTGCTCATGAGACCAAGCACTCTAATAAGTGCTAGGAAAAATCTAACTCTCAGAGGGAGAGAAAATAAATTTTGTAGTAAGTGCCTGCAAGCTTGCAAGCCATACTATTTATTCTAACACAAAGGTTAAAAAGAAAATAATTTCACTAAGTAAACAATTCTAGGCAAACACAAAATTAGCCACTGAAACTTACTGAACTGATATAGTAGCAATAATTTTCCTATCATTTCATAAACATTAAAGCACTGAAAATGTCCTGCGTTACACTAGTTTGACATAAAAACTAAGTACCATTCAGTCTGAAACTTCATCATATTAAATAACTATTTTCACTATAAAGTGTTCCACCATCAAAAACAGCGGCCCTGACTACATTTTAATCTTTAAAACAGGGCTGTAGAAGGCCCTTTCTCTCAAGAATTTGTCCTTCTAAATGTTGCTGATAAAAATGAACCTAGTGGTAGGGAAGCCCAGAATTCCAGCCAAATGTTGTCTTTAATGTGCAACAGTTTTTCAGACAAATACCATTACTATCCTTGAAAGGGAAAGAAAGAGGGTCTATGGAATGGCAGAGTGATCAACCTTACCTTAGTGAGATGGGAGTCTATGAAACCTCTTGGAAGTCCTGTTCAGATGCATAAGGGTTAAAAAGGCGACAGGAAACAGCCAGCACAGAGCTGCCAAGGATAAATTGCAGGTGCCTTTTATTTCAACTGGACCTTTTGGGTGAGGAGAGAGTGTTTGAAGAATTCTGGTAGCTAAATTAGGACAATATAAAAGATAAAATCAAGGAGAAAATTGAGTGAAAACCTGGCTTGACCTCTGTGGTGAGAGAAATCACAATCTTACTGCTGTTTTCAACTCCTTAAGAGAGGTCATAGACATGATGGAAGCAAATTAGTGGAGCTGCTGGAGAGAGTCCAGCGCAGGGCTATGAGAATGATCAGGGGCCTGGAACATCTGCCCTATGAGCAAAGGCTGAGAGAGCTGGGCATGTTCAGCCTGAAGCAGAGAAGGCTGAGGGGGAACCTGATCAGCGTGTATAAATACCTCAAGGGAGGCAGTGAGGAGGAGGGGCTGGCCTCTTTTCAGTGGTGGCCAGCAATAGGACTAGAGGAAACGACCACAAACTGAAGCATCGGAAGTTCCACAGGAACTTAAGAAAAAAATTCTTAACAGTGAGGGTGACAGAGCCCTGGAACAGGCTGCCCAGGGAGGTTGTGGAGTGTCCTTCTTTAGAGATCTTTAAAACCTGCTTGGATGCAGCCCTGTGCCATGTGCTCTAGGTGACCCTGTGTGTGCAGGGGGGTTGGGCTAGATGACCTCTGAGGTCCCTTCCAACCTTGGGCATTCTACGATTCTATGAAATTCTCACACTGAAAGGATGAGACACAACAGTCACAAGCTGCAGAAGCACCCCAGGCACCAGTACAGATTAGGGGTTGACCTGCTGGAAAGCAGCTCCACAGAGAGGGACCTGGGAGTCCTGGTTGACACTAAATTAACCATGAGTCAGCAGTGTGCCCTCGTGGCCAAGAAAGCCAATAGGATCCTGGCCTGCATCAGGAGGAGTGTTGCCAGCAGGTCAAGGGAGGTGATTCTGTCCCTTTACTCAGCTCTGGTGAGGCCGCACCTGGAGTACTGTTTGCAGTTCTGGGCTCCCCACTATAAGAGGGACGTGGAGCTTCTCGAGAGGGTCCAGAGAAGAGTAACCAAGATGATTAAGGGAATGGAACATCTCTCGTACGAGGAGAGACTGAGTGAGCTGGGCCTGTTTTCTCTGGAGAAGAGAAGGCTCAGAGGGGATATGATTAATATGTATAAGTTCAGGAAGGGAGAATGCAGGGAGGAAAGGGACAAGCTGTTTTCACTGGTGGACAGCGGCAGGACGAGGGGTAATGGCCATAAGCTGGAACACAGGAAGTTCCGTCCCCAGGTGAGGAGGAACTTCTTTATGTGAGAGTAACAGAGCCCTGGAACAGGCTGCCCAGGGAGGTTGTGGAGTCTCCTACTCTGGAGGTCTTCAAAACCCGCCTGGATGCCACCCTGTGCCACATGCTCTAGGTGGGCCTGCTTGAGCAGGAAGGTTGGACTAGATGATCTCTAGAGGTCCCTTCCAACCTTGAATATTCTGTGATTCTGTGAAAAAAAAAAAAAAAAAAAAAAAAAAAAAAAAAAAAAAAAGTGTTCATCATTATGAGCACTGGAAACACTAGAATATTCTGAATTCTGTCCTCCTGTCCCAATATCTAGCCATGATTATTTCCAAAGACTGAGATCCCAAAGTCCAACCACAGTTATCAAACTCAGTCTACAGGTTAGTACTTAATGATTTAGGGCCACCTTTTGGACTTTAAAACTTCCTTAAAAGGGCTTAAGTGAGATGATTCTTAATTGATGCCTGATGTCTTTGGTGTATTTTTTTGTGATGGTGATGACTTGTTGAATCAAGATTTTGGGTATATGTCGCCAAAAAAAATTAAATAAGTATGCTAAGTAAAAATGCTAAGTAAGTATACTAACTTTGCCGTTTTCATTTCCCTTTGCCAAATTCTGAAAGATGATTAAAAGAATCAAAAGAATCTTTTTTTTGTCTTTGATACCAAATGATTTAATTAAAGCACCTCTTAAAATAAAAACTAAGAAAAATCAGAATATGAATGCAACAGCTTGAAATGTGAGAACTACTCTACATGTGGGAATACCTCTATCAAATATGTGGGTGAGAACAATGGACATGAATAAACATATATGCAATGTCTGGCCTTAAATGAGCCTGGCAGTCTTAGGAAAATAGAATTAAATGAGTTTCTCATTCCTTGCTGTCACCTGAAATGATACAAAAGTGAATCAAATTTCACATTTTGGATGACTTTCAGTTTATTCATAATAATAGAGAACTGTAGCAAGAAAGCATAATCATCGTAGCATTAACAATAGTTAGTTTTGTGAGAGATTGCTTCTTTTGGATACTGCTTTATTTAATCAGAGCTAAGAATATTTATCTGAAGAAAGAGTCCATCTGGCTATCATCTAATGTACAGTCATATACTGTACATGCACAGAACTGAATATTTTACACTGAGAACAAAGCTTGATTATAAGCACTAAGCAATAATTCTTCAAATCTCTGTGGGAGGAAGTGTGGATTATACACACCTAAGAATGCCCTAGAATGAACACTGGAATCCAATACAAAGTCGAATCATGGAAAATCTGATTTTTTTTTTTTTTTTGTTAAGCTAAAGGTCTTTACTACAGCAAAATTCTCAAAGCTATTAATGAAGGAGAGCATAAGTAAAGATACATGCTGTTAATATAAGTCATACTCATATGGTACGGGAACAAGAATATTTTTTAAATAAGTTAAAAGATAGCATTCAACTATTGGCCTTACAAATCCCGAGGTAAACTGTTGGATTCAACCACTTATAATCACTTTATTGATTCATTGCCATTTTTAAAAAATGTTTGATTTGGATTTATTTTTTTCTCCTCGTTATTTATTTTCTCTTCCTTTCCTATGATTGAACTGCTTTACCTCTGAGAGCGATTAAGGAAATAATAATACATTTGAATAATGAATAGTAAAAAATTCTTAGTTGGACTTACTGTACAATAAGTTTCTCCTGTTTGGCTATTACACTTTAGAGGGTGTTGCTGTAATTTAAATATGTATAGAAGAAAAAATATAATATGTAACAACTTTGATGTGCTAAATAATGATCATGGATTTCATAAGCCCTTGACTAGGTTGAGTTTTTATTTCTAATCTGTATGAATGACCTGCCATCTTTATGTATCAGATCATTAGTGGAGATTTATACAGATAATATAGTGATTTATTAGAGTGCTCTAAGATCTCTAAATGTACTTGATGCCCTGATTTCATGCATGAATGGCATCAATGATTTGTTTGAGCTAAATAATTTATCACTAGAAGGAAAAGAGAGATTGACAAACCAGTACTGTACTGTGAATAAATTAAACTACTATTTGTAGATAAAAGGGTTTTTTTTTCTTTTTTTTTAATAGAATCACAGAATGGGTGAGGTTGAAAGAAACCTCTAGAGATCATCTAGTCCCACCCCCCTGCTCCAGCAGGGACACCTAGAACATGTGGCATAGGGTGGCATCCAGGTGGGTTTGGAAGGTCTCCAGAGAAGAAGACTCCACAGCCTCCCTGGGCAGCCTCTTCCACGGCTTTGTTACCATCACAGGAAAGAAGTTCTTTCTCACGTGGAGATGGAACTTGTGTTTCAACTTGTATCCACTGCCCCTTGTCCTGTCATTGGCCACCACTAAGAAGAGTTTGACCTCCTCCTCCCTATCCTTTAGGTATTTATCCATATTAATCAGATCCCCTCTCAACTTTTTCTTCTCCAGGCTAAACGGGCCCAACTTGCTTAGTCTTTCCTCATATGATAGGTTCTCCAGTCCCTTAATCACCTTCATTGCTCTCCACTGGACCCTCTCTAAAAGTTCCACATCTCTCTTACACTGGGGAGCCCAGAACTGCCCCCAGTACTCCAGGTGCAGCCTCACCAGAGCTGAGTAGAGGGGCAGAATCACCACCTCTTACACTGGGGAGCCCAGAACTGCACACAGTATTCCAGGTGCGGCCTCACCAGAGCTGAGTAAAGGGACAGAATCACCTCCCTTGACCTGCTTGCAAAACTCCTCCTGATGCAGGCCAGGATCCCATTGGCCTTCTTGGCCACGAGGGCACACTGCTCACTCATGGTTAACTTAGTGTCAACCAGGACTCCCAGGTCGCTCTCTGTGGGGCTGCTCTCCAGCAGGTCAACCCCTAATCTGTACTGGTGTCTGAGGTTATTCCTCCACAGGTGCAGGACCTTGCACTTGTTCTTGTTGAACCTCATGAGGTTCCTCTCTGCCCAACTCTCCAACCTGTCCAGGTCCCTCTGAATGGCAGCACAGCCCTCCGGATTGTCGTTCATTCCACCTAGTTTGGCATCATCTGCAAACTTACTCAGGGTGCACTCTGTCCGGTTGTCCAAGTCAATTCCTGAACAAGTAACAGCACTGGGCCCACTACTGACCCCAGGGAGACACCACTGGCCACAGGCCTCCAAATAGACTCCGCACCATTTATCATAACACTCTGAGCTCTACCAACTAGCCAGTTCTCAATCTATTTTACTGTTCACTCATCTAACCCACACTTCTGGAGCTTTCATACAAGGATATTATGGGAGATGTTGTGGAAAGCCTTGCTGAAATCCAGATAGATGACATCCATGATTCTCCCATCGTCCATCCACCCCATCGTAGAAGTCTAGCATCCACCTCATCCCATTCCCATCGTAAAGGCTATCAGATTTGTCAAACACGACTTCCCCTTGGTGAATCTATGCTGACTACTGATCACCTTTTTTTCCTTCACATGCCTAGAGATGCTCTCTAGGAGGAGCTGCTCCATTGCCTTTCCAGGGAGGGAGGTGAGGCTGACCAGCCTGTAGTTTCCCAGCTCCTCTCTCTTGCCCTTTTTGAAGACTGGAGTGATGTTGGTTTCTTCCAGTTCTCCAGCACCTCCCCCACTCTCCATGATGTTCTGAAGATGATGGAGAGTGGCGGAGCAATTAGCCCCACCAGTTCCTTCAGCACTCTTGGCTCCATCCCATCTGGGCTCATAGATTTATGGTCAGTGGGTGGGTGGGATTTATGGGTAGGTTCCAATTACCTAAACAACCCCTAACCTAGTCCTCCTCAACCAACCATCCTCGACCAGTCTTAAGTTCCTGTGGAACATCTGGTGGAACATCTTCAGTTTGTGGCCGTTTCCTGTAGTCCTATCAGTGGCCACCACTGAAAAGAGGCCACCCCCTCCTCCTCCTTCCCTCCCTTGAGATATTTATAGACACTGATCAGATCCCCACTCACCCTTCCTGTCTCCAGGCTGAACAGGCCTAGCTCCTTTCAGCCTTTCCTCATAGGGCAGATGTTCCAGGCCCCTGATCATTCTCGTAGCCCTGCGCTAGACTCTAGCAGCTCCACATCCTTCTTGTACTGGGGAGCCCAGAACTGGACGCAGTACTCCAGATGTGGCCTCACCAGGGCTGTGTATAGGGGGATGATCACTTCCCTTGATCTGCTGGAGACGCTCTTCTTAATGCACCCCAGGATCCCGTTGGCCTTCTTGGCCACCAGGGCACACTGCTACCTCATGGTCATCTTGTGGATGCACCATGACACCGAGGTCCCTCTCTGCAGAGCTGCTTTCCTGAAGGTCAGTCCCCAGCCTGTACTGTGTCTGGGGTTATTCCTCCCCACAATATCTATTGCATAAAAATAAAGTAACAAACCATAAATATTGTTAATATTGATAACCTCAACTGGATAAAGGTTTTCTACTTTAACTTATTTTCAAAAATAATTGCAGATAACAATTTTGGTTAAAAAAATAACATGGCATTTTTTCATCCACGATACTGTGCTTCATGTCATATCTCTGATAGAGTTTATGAGAAGTGAAAAAGTATACAGGAAGAGAATTATTGTAGTAATTTTGCATATTTTTCTTGTAGAGCTTCAGTGCATCTGATCAGAAAAGGAATATCTAGTGAGCAAGTTAGTTGAGAGAACTGCAAAGTTGAATGATTCTAATATCGAAACTGAAAATGAGATGTGGGTCTTATCAGATAAAAGGCACCTGTGTTTTTCTTGTAAATGTATTATATATCATTCCAAGTGTAAGTTTATAAAAAGTGAATTTAGGGCCTGATTTTGAAAAGTGATGTATCTCTTTGTAGGCATCCTGTGCCAAGGCACTTTGGGATGATGCAAACATCTTCCCAACCTTCAAACATTTCAATAGATCGCCACTTCAGAATTTTTTGCTAACCTGCAAACTGAAGAACAAAGACTCAGAAATATTTTTTAATTAGTATTTATTAAGAAAAACAGTTCAAAGGGATGAAAACTCTCCAGTGGAATAGCTAGTGGTAAGATTATCTCACTTGGATTGTGGCATATGAAGATACTGAATTAGAGAGCGCAGAGCCTTGTTCTTTGTTCTTGCATGTTGCAGATGAGTATCAGAACCATTGTCTTGCCCACTTTTGACCAAATTCTAACCTGGGAACTTACACACAGGTTTATACATGTATATTTATATACAAACACACTTTCAACTGAAAATCTATTTCGTCCAATCAAAAAAAGAAAAAAAGGATTTATGAGTCTTTCCTTCCTTCCTTTCTGAACTCAAATTTCCATTACATATTACTGAAGAAGAATGAAATAAAAGAATGGGTGCTGAATCTTTGGTGCTGAATCTTTGGGGATACTCATTCTTTTCTCATGCTTGTTACTATCTTCAGGCTCTTTGTAACTGTGAGCAAAATCTGTAGAGTACATGCTTACTTCCATTCAATTTACAATGATGGAGGCTTGCATGCATTAAGCAGACTCTTTTACTAGCTCACCTGAGATCTAAATTGTTAATGAGGTGGGATGGGGAGGGGGGAAAGCAGTAATGGAAATAGTCAGAAATAAGCATTATCATTGTATTTCACATGAAATTTGATTTGCATCTTTGATGAAAGATAAATTTGAGAGATTTAAATTAGTCATGGATTTTTGTGAGTGTTGATTTTTTTTTTTTTTTTCACGTATTTAAATTGACTGGAATACCTGGGGCTAAATCTGCAGAAAGATGGAGGTGTCACAGTATTTACCAATGCATCATGAATTTAAGCTAGATACAGAGCACTTTGTAGAATGTTTGGGGACAAACAAACCTTAAAGGCACTTGCAGTAACCACAATATTGAATGAATATCCACTAACATACATGATAATAAATGTCAAGAAGTTTTGGCTCAGTTTGGCACGCTTACGTATGTCACCATCTCACTCTACAGAACCAAGAGGGAAATGCTATCTCAAAACAAGAGGTGAAGTCCCCAGTTAAAAGAAGACCTATCACCAAGAGGTCGATGCATTAGATGTGCTGAGGTTGTGCTGCTCAGTTACCCTCATACTAAGAATATGCTCAGTTGTCTACTCGCCCTGACTGTACCAGTGAGTTGTGTCTTCAGACATAGAGTTGCTCTGTGAATAAGCTGGACTGAGAGGAAACAGTTGTCTCTAACCAAGAGAGAGAAATCCAGATTCTCCCCTTCATTTAATTATAAAGGTTTCAATAGCTCCACAGTAAAGAGCAAATTAAGGAGGGAGAGGAGAAATGGGCCTAACTGTCTCTTCTGGTTACTAAGATTTGAAAGCATATCTCTTCTGTGAATACTCAAATTACTACACCCTAAGGTATTCTGAATACCTTCTAAAAGCTAATTACACATTACAAGCAATAATTCAACACTTATTGGACCATAGAATATGAACATAAGTTTAAACTATGTTTAAGAAAATCATCTGGGAATATTCAGTTTCTCCATATGATCTTTGGTCCATTAAATACTTCAGATAAAAATAAGTACCTTGGAATCAGGAAGGGAGTAGTGGAATCATATTTGTCTCTCTCTTATTTAAGCACTTTATCCACTAAGATAACACAAAGCATGCTCATTCTTTTGCCTATTGAATAAATACATATGTACTACCTTGGTTCATCTAAAAGGAATAGGCTTAAATTGATTCAGGTTTCCTGCATCCTAAATCACTGTCTGAACCCTTGGGGTCCTGGTTAAAAGGATACTTACTCTGCAGTTATCTTCCCTAAAAAAAAAACCCTATCTATTCGTTGTTTTTGAATAAGATTGCCTAAACCTAGAAGAAAAATGCTAAAAGATATAGGGTTTTTCTTAGTCTTTCTTAGTTCTTAAGTTTAGGTACTGAAATGTGTTGATGTTTTTTGTGGCTCCCATTCCTAATACTCTTCATGCGTTCCATATAAAAAGTGCCTAATCTATTATAAAGTTTAGATGCTGCTGAACTTAGTGATGCGATGTCTCCATTTTCCTTAAAGACCTTCAAATAAAATGGAAAGATGTGGAGGCAATGAAAGCACTGATCCTGAGAGCCCTAAGAATGGTTGTATCAGATGGGAGACATAGTTCAATTTCTGGGAGAGAGGAAATTACTTCTGGACTCCCACATCCTGGGTGAAGGTTTATCTGCTTATGTCTGGGGTTACTTGGGGCTTTACCTTTTGCTGTTGTGCTTTGATGAAAGTCTTAGTGTTTTATTTATATCTTTTTTTTTGCATACTTAAAAATTATCACATTTTCTACACTGGTCTGATCAACAAGATTTGGAAAAACAAATTAGACAGACAGAGATAGAAAATAATGTATTTATGGTCAGGATAATTCAGTTACTAGACCAGCCAGGAAAGCACAATTGTATATCTGTATAAACTCTATTTTTTTACTGAATCATTGAAATAAATGTATAAAGTACCATTGGAGTAATTTCAAAAATATTTGCTTCACCTTCTATTTAAGATTTTAATCCTTTTATACTATAGAAACTTCTGGAAAAGAAAACTGAAAGTATGGGAAAACCGTAAAGAAAAGGTTATAGTAGGTGGTTGAAGGACCACTCCCTTAACTGGATTAAAAATTGATAGAAAAGTATAATTCTCTACAAAGTACTGAGATTTCTTCTGTCTTTCATTATGGAGCTGAGAAGGCACAAGTGAGATCAACTATGTCAACAGATATTGGATAAGGCCATAGATAATTATAAATTATTTGAATAAATATTCATAAAATATTTATACATTGTTTACTACTTTTCTGGAGAGAGCAGGAAAACTGAATATGTATGGTTTATTTAAAGTTTGGGGAAAATGTATTTGGGAATATTTTTTGCATTATTCACATTGTTCCACAGGTACAATGCTCCACAGGTACAATGTGAAAATCTTGAAATTTTTCATACTGACTGCATAAAGTACTTATATATAACTTATTTGACTTCAAGAGTCAGCAAATAAATAGCTCAGACTTCTTTGGAAAGAAATAATCCTGAGGTATGCTGGATTTTACTGTGCTTTCGAAAGGAGAAAAATAAAATGGCTTAAAAATTGTCATGAGCGGAAGGATAGCATATGAGAGAATAAGACTGCAGAACAACAATGAAAAGGGTACACGACAGAATATTTTTCAAAAAGGAAAAGTAATATAATTTTTTTTTCCAACTTGCAGATACCTTCATACTACTATATAAAGGTCTGCATGTGGGAGGAAAAGGATGAGCATGAGGGTTCTGGATCAAGATTAGCTCTGTACAGCAGAAATTGGCTTTATTTTTGAGTTACACTGAATGAACATTAGAACCACATAAATAGAAATGCATCTTCTTTAGGCAATTCTAGAGTGTCTCCTGTGCTTCAGGTTGCTCCTTGTTGGTATAAATCTCATGTTGCCCATCAGCAGCACTGGGCACACAACTGGGCATTCAGCATGAAGCATGACAGTTACAGGAGAAGCTACAGAGCACACTCCCTGACAGCAGTTTGGTGTCCCAACACATAGCATGATCCATGAACTTCCAAAGTTAAGAGTTTTTCAAACGTCTATGTGCACACCATACAGATATTTTGTCTATTATTTTGTCTTTCCTTTTGACTCTGTCAGGTGAATGACTATCCCTAGCATATCATGCACTGATATTTTCCTATATTTAGTGATCTATTCATAAAAGACACTCTATTGCACTATATTTCTGCTTATACATGATGCTGCAAATTAAAGAAGTTGTTCCTTCTATTGCCTTTTTTTCTTTTGAGGTTGGAGTTTTTCTTATGTACATCTGCAAATCTTCATGGTCCTCTTTCTGCCTGTTCTTTTACAATTAGTCTCTTACTCCTTTTTTCCTTTGCAAGGTCTAGTCTGGGACATGATGCACTGCTTTCCTAGCCAGTCACTTTCCATTTATGCTTTATCTCCTCACACTAAGCCAATATGTTGCACTGAGTAGTCATGTTGGGGTGTGTTATTATATACGGCTAAGCAAATGTGACATTACACAGTGCCAAGGGGCAGCTAGAATTACTCCCATTTTCAGACCAGGAAATTGTTGTCATTGTGAATACTCATTTGTGGAGGATGCTGCTGACCTACAATAAATGCTCACTCTCACGCTGTTTATTCCTGTCTTATGTAAGGATAAAGAAGCAAAAAAAAAAAAAAAAAAAAAAAAAAGAAAGGATGGGGGAAGGATTGTGTAAGTATCACTCTCTTCACAGATTCACAGAATATTTAAGGTTGGAAGGGACCTCTAGAGATCATCTAGTCCAACCTTCCTGCTCAAGCAGGCCCACCTAGAGCATGTGGCACAGGGTGGCATCCAGGCGGGTTTTGAAGACCTCCAGAGAAGGAGACTCCACAATCTCCCTGGGCAGCCTGTTCCACTGCTCTGTCACCCTAACAGTAAAGAAGTTGCTCCTCACCTGGAGACGGAACTTCTTGTGTTTCAGCTTGTGGCCATTACCCCTCGTCCTATCACTGGCCACCAGTGAGAACAGCCTGTCCCCTTCCTCCCTGCATTCTCCCTTCCTGAACTTATACATATTAATCATATCCCCTCTGAGCCGTCTCTTCTCCAGAGAAAACAGGCCCAGCTCACTCAGCCTCTCTTCATATGAGAGATGTTCCATTCCCTTAATCATCCTAGTTGCCCTTCTCTGGACCCTCTCGAGAAGCTCCACGTCCTCTTATTATTACTCTTCACCTTATGATTCCATACAATACTGATCTACATATTTTATATGAATCAGACTGCATTTCATTACTGGGTGAATCTGAGGTCCAAGGAATGAAATAGCTCAAAGTCCTATAACTATTTTTTTTTAATTCCTAGGAGGAGGAAGTTATAACTAATCTATTAATCTTAAGGAAGAAGGGACTGATCCAGAAGTCTGGGTGCTACTATTAGACCCAAAAGATTTGAGTCATGTTCTAAGGTAGAATTCCTATTTTATTTTAAGCAAGTTTCTTGGGGTCGAATTAGTTTTACCTGAACAACGTGTCCTTCTCAGAGCACTACTGTGGCATTCTCTGTTTCAAAATAACATGATAAACATCTTCTTTAACAGGTAAACAAAAGCATAAGAAAAAGAGAGGAATACTGAGAGATTTTTCAGATGGTGAAAATCATTTTAGGCTGAAGGATGTATATGTATATATGTAGATGTTTTTCATTCTGGTCATCAGTTATCAGATTGTTAGGGGATTAATTACGGTAATTAAACTCAGTTTCTTTTTGTTTTATGAATTTTAATGGGGGCATTTTTAATTGCATGCAGGCACCCAGAGACTTCTATGACAGATACTTGGCAAAAAAACATAAGCATTCATTACCATTCACCTGGCATAGACACGAGAAAGACCACTCTGGTCTGCTTCTCTGAGCTTGCACAAAGAACACTGTTGTTTCCTCTTGCCAAAATCTTTACATAAATTTGTATTATTGCATGGGGTGTTAGTAAGAGGAAATACTCTCTCCTCACTCATGCATCTGAACTTTTCCTCTGTGTGGTTGAAAATAACTGCCAATAATCCAGTCTGGTGAATGCTCATGACTCCAGTATTGCTGAGAGGTTAAATCAATGCAGAGAAATGGTTGAAGGGATTCCTGCAACTCTCACTGTATGCCGAAGCTGAAAGACCAGGCAGGATGGATACACATTTCTAGAACAGCGTTGAGAAGCAGGTACTGCTGTGACTTGTGTGATACCTGCATTGCGGGTAAATGATGGAGAGACACTTCTATTGTACTGTTTACACTGCTTGCATAAGCAGCAAATTCGCTACAAAAGTGTTTTTTCTGAACCACAAGCAGAGAAATTAGCGGCATATATAGCAGATGCCGTGGTTTCTAAAGGGCCAGCAGTATTTCATAGCTGCCTGATGAAACTCTGCTGTAAAATAATCTCTTTCCCAGTTTGTCAGCATGTTTATTTGAATAATGGAATCATTAGAGTGAAGAGTAATTTATAGTCTGTGATATGCTTAAGTGCATAATGTAATGTCTTTTGTGTATTAACAGCAATGTGTGTAAATATGTTAAAGAGAGACATACTGGGATGGTGTGATATCAACATCTTCTATCATTCTAAGACAAAACTTCATTAAAAACCATCTTGAATGCAATTTCTCTTTTGCTGTACCTTTGGAAAGGGAAGGCACATATACATCTACCTGGGACTCTATCAGATTACTCCTAAAGTTCCACTTTGAAACTTCAAGGCAAATCAGCTATCTACCAAAAAGACTGTCATTATTCATAAAGACACTTAGGATAGTACTACCCACAATGTTAAAGCATCTGTGAAGAAAGGTGCTGTCATTTGCCACCTGATCTAATTATTTCTGACAACAGATGTGAGCTAACTGCAAAAATTCAGCATCTTTAATAAGCTGATCAAATTTCATTAACAAAGCATGAATACTAACAAGATTACAAAATACAGTTTAGTTTTATTCTCATTCTATAAGTGAAATTGTGATTACATTTAACAGGCAAAAAGGCAGGTTAATTAAAGCTAAAGAAGACTATTGCTTATCAGTCAGTTTAAAGGTTAATTACCAAGAATGCATGACATCAACTGTTTATTAACAGTTCATAATCATATACTAGCTATGGCAATATCATAACAAAAATAAAGCACCCATTGTGAGGGGCATCCAGATAAATTTGTTTTTCTGTTTTGGCTGGTGAATCCTAGTTTGAATTTAGACTACAAATAAAAAAATGAGCTTTAACATACACTCTATAGAATGTTTGTCAATGACACAAAATCTCAGGCAAAACGGAGATCTTCTCAGGTATTCAGATCTATAATACCAGAACTGGTTGCGAAAAAAAAAAAAAAAAATGAATATGATGCAGAAATATTTATATCTTACCTATCCACACTAGCTCTGTTTTATTCTTCATCTCTTCAGACACTAAATTTCACTACATACCCTTCAATTTAAAAAATAAACAGATAAAACTGCTCTCTGTATAAATCCCTAAAATTACAAAGCAGAGAAAATGTTTCTGCAGTACACATATCTGATATATAGTGAAGGTAAACTATTTATTGACTTCACCAGCAATCAGATAAAATCTAAAATACTCTCCTGGTTCTAGGCAAAATTCTATTAGAAATCTCACATTACATGCATCCCTCCATACAAATATTAGAAGATAAGGGAAGTGTTTGACTTAGTTTGAATGCTTAAGAATGAAGTCCTGTTTGACATTCTATGAAGTGAATCTGTACTTTTCCCCAACTCATTAACATGCTACTACAGGGTATAGAGTAATTTGCTATACACTTAAATCAGATTTTATAATGTATGCTTCTACATTCCTATACTTTTGAACTTAATTATCATTAACACTATATGCAAGTACAATATTCATTAGAAACTGTTAACACCATAGTAAAAAATATAAATTAACTGAAAGCATCTCTTTTGTCAACATTTGCTACAATTCAAAGATTATCATAGAATCATAGAATCATAGAATGCCGAAGGTTGGAAGGGACCTCAGAGGTCATCGAGTCCAACCCCCCTGCTCACGCAGGGTCACCTAGAGCACGTGGCACAGGGCTGCATCCAAGCGGGTTTTAAAGATCTCCAAGGAAGGAGACTCCACAACCTCTCTGGGCAGCCTGTTCCAGTGCTTTGTCACCCTCACAGTGAAGAAATGCTTCCTTAAGTTCCTGTGGAACTTCCGATGCTTCAGTTTGAAGCCATTTCCTCTAGTCCTATCCCTGCCCACCACTGAAAAGAGGCCGCCCCCCTCCTCCTCACTGCCTCCCTTGAGGTATTTATACACGCTGATCAGGTCCCCCCTCAGCCTCCTCTTCTCCAGGCTGAACAGACCCAGCTCTCTCAGCCTTTGTTCATATGGTAGATGTTCCAGGCCCCTGATCATCCTGGTAGCCCTGCGCTGGACTCTCTCCAGCAGCTCCACATCCCTCTTGTCCTGGGGAGCCCAGAACTGGACGCAGTACTCCAGATGTGGCCTCACCAGGGCTGAGTAGAGGGGGATGATCACTTCCCTCGACCTGCTGGAGACGCTTTTCTTAATGCACCCCAGGATCCCGTTGGCCTTCTTGGCCACCAGGGCACACTGCTGCCTCATGGTCAACTTGTCGTCCACCATGACACCCAGGTCCCTCTCTGCGGGGCTGCTCTCCAGCAGGTCCACCCCTAATCTGTACTGGTGTCCAGGGTTATTCCTCCCCAAGTGCAGGACCTTGCACTTGCCCTTGTTGAACCTCATGAGGTTTCTCGCCGCCCAGTCCTCCAGTCTGTCCAGGTCCCTCTGGATGGCAGCACAGCCCTCAGGGCTATCAGCTACTCCACCCAGTTTGGTATCGTCGGCAAACTTGCTGAGGGAGCACTCCAGCCCTTCATCCAGGTCGTTAATGAATAAGTTGAACAGGGCCGGACCGAGAACTGATCCCTGGGGGACACCACTAAGTACAGGCCTCCAGCTGGACTCCGCACCATTGACAACCACTCTCTGCACCCTGCCATCGAGCCAATTCCTAATCCACCTCCCCGTCCACTCATCTATCCCACACCTTCGGAGCTTGCCCAGGAGGATGCTGTGAGGGACAGTGTCAAAAGCCTTGCTCAAATCCAGATAGATGACATCCACCGCTCTGCCCTCATCTATCCAGCTAGATATTCCTTCGTAGAAGGTGATCAGGTTAGTCAAACAGGATTTCCCCTTGGTGAATCCATGCTGGCTACTCCTGAGCACCTTCTTCTCCTCCATGTGTCTGGAGAGAGCAGCCAGGATGAGCTGCTCCATCACTTTCCCGGGGATGGAGGTGAGGCTCACCGGCCTGTAGTTACTCGGGTCCTCCTTCTTGCCTTTTTTGAAGACTGGAGTGATGTTGGCTTTCTTCCAGTCTTCCGGCACCTCCCCCGTTCTCCAGGACCTTTGAAAGATGATGGCGAGCGGCTCGGCTAGGACATCTGCCAGTTCCCGCAGCACTCTGGGGTGCATCTCATCAGGGCCCATGGATTTGTGGGTGTCGAGGCTCCCTAGATGCTCTCTGACCCACTCTTCCTCTACCCAGGGCAAGCCTTCCTCTCTCTCACTCTCTTCATGTGTCCCTAAGGCCTGGGATTCCAGAGGGCTGCCCCTGACAAACACAGAAGCAAAGGCAGCATTCAGCAGCTCTGCTTTGTCCGTGTTTTCCGTAACCAGGGTACCCACCCCATTCACTAGTGGACCCACGTTCTCCCTGACCTTCCTTTTGTTATTGATATATTTGAAAAAGTTTTTCTTGTTATTCTTAACATCCCGTGCCAGATTCAATTCCAATTGTGCCTTGGCTTTCCTTGTTGCATCCCTGCATTCCCTGACAGTGTTCCTGTATTTCTCCCAAGTGGCCTGTCCTTTTTTCCACATTCTATATATGTAGAAAAGAGAGCTCAGATCTCTTTACTCATTTAAATGTATTAAATTAATGTATCTACAAAAGCTGTGTCCACAAAAATTAAGTCTCTTTGAGAATATAATATGTTTTTTTGAGAGCAATTGCCAATATGATATGCACATATACCAACACGGAAGCAAAATGTCCACTATGTCATTTTTCCAATTAACTTCAGGGAATTACATTCAGAAGAGGTTCAGTACCAAGCTGTGGGAATCAGGGATTTTTTGGTGTCCTTTCCTTTGTGTTTGTGTTATTACATTTTAAAGTAACAGCTTGAATACTTAAAAGTGGAAACATACGAGCACAAATCCAAGAATTCCACGGAATCAATCTTTTTGTATGTCACCTGGTCAGTAAGTCACCTTATTTGTGCTGCACAAATTGTTGGTATAAATTATAACCAAGCAAATGTATCTGATTACTTGTGACTGCATATCTTCTAAATGATCACATTTAGGCTTTAGTACCAGTCCTGTTTTCTCACGATTTCCTAGTCAGATAATTGAAGGAGTGCAAATCGCAACAAATATGAAGAATGTTGACAGCTGCAGAAGCTTGTTCTGTATCAGGATTGCCTCTGGCAGACTTCACAGACTTCAAGTCAAATATAAAATATTTTATCACTGTTTTCATCAAATTAATGTAGAGAAGTATTTTTCTTAATTCTGTGTTAATCTCTCTGATGAATACAGTGATAATTTGTTACTGAGAAATATCAGTTAAAAGTGATAATTTAACTCCCTTGGATTTTGCAACATCGTAGTGCATAACTAATAAAGTTTCTAAATAAAACTTTTAGAGATATGATATAAAAAAAGGCAGTATAAAAACTGGCAAGTCCTTTTGGGGAGAGTAGTTATGTAGGTCAAAACAGAACTTCTATCCAACAACTGTACAGCAAAGGCACGCGTTTAGGAAAAATCTACTATAATCTTGGTAGTTCAAATATAATGGCTGCCTGAAAAATCCGTGTCTCTATTCCCTACTTTATTTTGTATATTTGTTCTCTCAGTGATCAAGTCCACTGGTTCTAAACGGAGTGTTTATCTTCAGAAGTTTGAATGAATGGGAAAACTGTAGAATAGCTGTTTTCCATCAGTTTGCCTTCGGATGTATTGATAGTAATATGGTTAATCCCAACCTCAATCTGTCACGAAGTGTTGAAGTTAAACTCTGCCCATATCATATCTGTTCTCATAAAGAAAGAGGAGTCAGATTATCTTTCATTATCAAACAAAATACCTGTCATATTTTTGAGAACATATCATTTATATTTCTTTGGTATCCACTGAAAATTTTGAACTCAGACTGATTTTTAATGCTTTCACTTTTTATAGTTGTGGCTACCAGATAAGTTTGATTTTCCATTTATCAACTCATTTGATTTCACGCACAGGTTGATCTGCGTTTCTAATAAAATAGAGGGTGCAAATCCTGCTCAGTACAGTTTTTATTTTATAAAATAACTAGTAACAATATATTTTATCCTTGAAAATCAATCTAGTTGCTGAGGGCTGAAAGAGCTTTAATTAGTACCTGTAGGTTTTTTGGATGTGCCTCTTTAGCAATACATCATATAGTTGACAGCAAAAGAATGAGGAAGTCAATTTTTCACCAATATTTTGAAGAATTTTCACTCTTTTGCCCCAGATATTTTGTTTTGGAACTTCATGTATAACTTGGATTTCCTTAATCACTTTCCTGTCACAGAGGAAAGTATCTTTTTTTATTCTTCATTTCATCTGTGATTTAGTACTTTCCCAGAGATATGTAAAAAAACGTGCAATGTTCCCCAGGGTTATTTAGTATGCCTTCTTCTTTTTGCCTAATGCACTCAATCTGTCAACACCTGTTTCTAGATGTAAAGTCCAATGTCAGGTGACTTGTTTTCTGGTCAAGCTGCCTTAGCTTTCAGACTCCAATCTAAAGCTATCTACAAGTGAGACAGGATAGAGGAGGCATGTTGAGAGAGGAATCTTGCACTGACCTTGGAAATCAGAAGCTGATTTTATATTTCCCAAGCTGACTTGGCTCTCATTTTGTTTGTGTTTCTTTCCGAATTATAGTACTAAGGTAATATAGTTTTATTAAAAGACAACAGTTCAGTGATTCTCTCTTGTGTTAAATACAGATCTTTCACTCCTACAGTTTGATCCTTATTGACAGGTACAGGTCATATGTCTCAAAGTACCTGCAGATATCATTTGAGGTCTTAACTCCCTTTGTCAGAGTCTAGGCTGTCTCTCCATATGGCTCTGCTGTCCAGAAAGAAATATATCAGAATAACAGTTTATAAAGTGAAGATGAGTCTTTTATTTTATTTTATTTTATTTTTATTTTTATTTTTATTTTTATTTTTATTTTTATTTTTATTTTTATTTTTATTTTTATTTTTATTTTTCTCAAAAGATGTCTAATGCCAAATCAAAAATGATTAAAAGCAAACATGACAATGGGTTCTTGGAATATCTCTTGATTGTTAAAATGAGTGTTCTGTCTTAAAAAAAAATCTGAATAGAGTGATCTCTGCCACTTAGTTACAGATGTATTTATAAAATTAGTGTTTTGCGTTGCTATTCATTATTGATACCCTCTGTATCAATGTGAAGATGGAATCAAATCAAAATTGGTCTTGTTGTTTACTTACCTGCTGTAAAATA
Organism: Nothoprocta perdicaria; assembly: GCF_003342845.1. Classification (NCBI taxonomy): domain Eukaryota; kingdom Metazoa; phylum Chordata; class Aves; order Tinamiformes; family Tinamidae; genus Nothoprocta; species Nothoprocta perdicaria. The sequence goes on along the minus strand of NW_020455415.1, from coordinate 702,579 downwards.
TCCTTTGGGGAGGAATGGACAGTTGCTCATCGACCAATACTGAGGATAAAGATTTTTTTTTTTTTTCAGCAATACAAATATCCGCATGTCATAGGTCAGAATTTACTGAAGCAAGTTTTTTAGATCCTAGGAGACAGTTGTAGTTGTTAAATTAATAACTAAATGAATGTACATTAACTCTTCAGTTCTACTGTGCATAAGCCGCATTAACTTCTTTTAAGCCTGTCTGAAAATGTTGTGTGAGTTCCATGCACAGGTGTTTTTCAAGCAAATGTATTTCTCAAGCTAAAAACAATACAAAATACTCATTTACATTTTTTCACACACTAACAAAATACTCATTTCATTGAGAATTTTGAGCTTGTAATGAATGCACAAGCTGGTATAAAATTATATCTGAATGTGTAAGTAGAGAAGAAACGGAAAACATTTAAAGAACAATTGAGTAAGTGCACGAGAGCTAAAATTTAATCATATATATAGGAATACACTTGGCTTGCAAAGGACAGAAAACTTTAAAAGAAGTTACAATACAACTAGAACCACTCAGGAAAAGCACCATCTGTGAAAGATTTATTTATGTTTTTTTTTTTCCCCATAAAACAATTGGGTTTCCTTAGTAAATCAAATTTTAATTGCCTTTAGGAAAGAGAGAGGGAAGGATAATGGCAAATTATTTTCCCATAAAACCGTGGCTTTTTTCTATAAACTAAGCAGTTTACAAAACAGCTAGAAGTTGCTGAGAATCTCTAATATCATTGGTTTTCCTCAGTGTTGCTGATTGCATTTTATTTTTATTAAATGGTTTACACTATTTCAATACAAAATATCTTTTTGCTTCTGACTTAGAATTCATGATTGGAAATCACAGCAATTTTCAAGGCATTTTGCAACTCACAATGAAGCAGGACAAAAGACACTAAGGACATGTCATCAAAGCTATTGCACAGAGTTAAGAGTTACCATAATTATCTTTAAGATGAATGTGATATCAAGTCTTTCTTTCAAAAGAAATATGATATTTTAACATTTCATGAAGTGAATATGAAGGTGGCTTAAACTAGCAGATAGTCCAAAAATCAAAGAATAATAGATAAGATTTTTCAGGAAAATACCAAACGTCATACACATGCAATAATACACTCTACAAGGTCAAGAGGAATAAGTGAATTTATATCTGAGCTGAATTCTTCTTCAAGGGAATTCTCTGGCAAAAAGAAAATTTAATGAGTTATCAGAAAGAGTAGGGAAAAATGAGATCAGAACAAAACATGTAGAAATTTGATATCTGGTGCCTTTGCGGGATCCATTTATATTTTCTGCTTTTTATTAATTTACTAATTAATGTAAATTGCATATGCCACCTTGACTGCATGGACAGAAACTGTCCTCCCCATGCCCCTACTGCAAACAATGTGACTGTAATGCTTCTCCTCTTTGATGTCCATTTGCCCTTCTAACTCCAAGGCAGCTCAGATTCAATGGAAAGGATACAGTGGAAGTCTAGATTCCCTCATTCATTACACTGTCAGTTGTGCTGGAAAGCATGATTATTGTATTAGTACATGAGGTGTATCTTTCACTGCCTTCAGCAGAAAACAATGTGAAATCCAATTTTGCCACTTTTGTTGACTGTTATAATCATCAATCTAGAAAAGATGTGTGGTGCCAGTATTTTGTCACCAACAGCTCAGTAGAGAAGGTTTGAGTAGGGATGGAGAATGTGATTTTAAATCCCAAGGCATTCCATGGTAAAAACTTCTAGCTGCATTCTTTCTGTCCCAGTGCACTTCTTCATTTGTATTAATTGCATGTGCAACTGATATGAAAAGCATGTCAAGAAACTAATTCATCTTAGAATGTGTATTGTACATATGTGTGCGTGTTATGTGCGCTATATTCTATTATATATACTGTGTTATGGTATATATTAGTATAATTAATATAATTATTTTATTATATATCATATATATTTTATATATATTGCTGGGACAATTTACAAGCCAAATAATTTCCCAAGAAATGCTTGGTAAAGCTGAACAAATAGTTTCTTCAGTAGCAAAGGGCCAATATATCCTGGAGAGGAAAAAAGAATGAACAACAGAGGATAGATGATAGTAGCCGTAGTAGCAGTAGCAGTAATGGTGGTAGTAGTAGTAGTAGCAGCAGCAGCAGCAGCAGCAGCAGCAGCAGCGGTAGTAAAGTGGAATTGCTGCTAAAGACACCAAAATGTGAAAATGTGGTTCTGGTCTTCCTCATAACTAGCTCATGCTATTTTTGATTTTATCATCAAAATGATTACTTTTTTTTTTTCTTTTTTTTTCTCTCACCTGTTCCTCTCACCTGTTCTTTTCTACATCTTTAAAAGGAAATATAATGTATATTACCAGAGTGATTCTTGAATATACCCTGCTGAATTCACTCATTATCATTTAAAAGCGTGTCAGTAGAACAGAGATGGGCAGTGTTACTTTAAACATACTCCTTGAAGCCTCCCTCAATATATCTGTGTTAGCCTCCAACAATATATCTGTGTTAGAGAGAAAAAAAATAATGGAAAAAAGAAAATATGAGCATTGCATATAATTGTCATAAAAGGTTTTAATAGAACAATATGAAATTATATTTAAAATATGAAAGGTATTTTATATTTTTGTTTTGTCATGAGAATTGTAAGGATTTAATTACAAATAATCTTAAGAAAATAACATTACACCTGTAAGTAAAATTTCATATAGAAAAAAGGCTAGAACTAATGAAAATGAACAGATTAAGGTCACTTACATAAACACACTGAGTAAATAAATGTCATTTTTTCTTTTTTTTTGTAAGAAAGGAAATGGGAAGAATCTTTGCAAATCAGATGTTTATATTTAACCTTTAAACACGTATCTTTTTTATTGGTTATTACATACACAGAACTTCAAGGAAATAGTATCTTCATGCACCAAATCTGTATTAAAAAAAATATACAATGCTACAGGTTACAGGGAAACAAATTATTGATACTATTTCATGGCTAAATATGTACCTGGACAATTTCTAACAGAAAAATTATGCAGCTATATATAACTTCAGTATTTCCCTCTAATAAACTGTTTACTTATTTCATGCCAGCTGCAGCATTCACTTAAAAAAGTAAACACTAGAACATTTACCATGTGTTTTAGTTACTTTTTATGATATTTAAGAGCTGTCATTCTTAGTTTTCAGAAAATCTAGTTCTCAGATTTACCTTCTGAAGTTGATGTTACAACTATGCTTATCTTCACACTTGATATTTATACAGTAGAATAAGCTAGTCAGGATTTTGAATCACAGAATCATAGAACTATTATTGTTGGAAAAGACCTTTGAGATCTTTGAGCTCAACCATAAGCCCTTCAACACCATGTCTGTTAAATCATGTCACTAAGCCCCTCATCTACACATTTCTTAAACACGCCAGGGATGGTGACTCCACCACTTCCCTGGGCAGCCTCTTCCAAGGCTTCACCACTCTTTCCGTGTAGAAATTTTTCCTAATATCCAACCTGAACCTCCTCTGGTACTATTTGAGGTCATTTCCTCTTGTCCTGTTGGTAGGTATTCTGGAGAAGAGATCAATCCCCATTTCACTATAACCTCCTTTCAGGTAGTTACAGAGCGTGATAATGTCTCCTCCAGATTAAATAACTCCAGCTCCCTTAGCTGCTCCTTGTAAGGTCTGTGCTTCAGCCCCTTATCCATCTTTGTTGCCCTTCTTTGGACACATTCTAGCACTTTCATGTCTTTCCTGTAGTGAGGAGCCCAAGACTGAGCAAGGTGTTTGAAGTGCAGACTCAGTGGCCTTTGGGCTTTTCACCCACCACATAGAAAACTTCCCTACTGTGAACTGGCTGGACCTGACTGGATACTCCTGGCCAGCCACAGGAGTAGCAGAAGTGACCACAGCAGGGCTGGCTCAGAGTCTGGAGAACCAACATCCATGGGAGCCCTGAAAATAGCACCTGATGCGGTGCTGAAAAGACTGGTCTAATGACCATGCCTTGCAATTCTGGACTGCTGAAATTAATGCAAATGCATACTTGTCTGAAATGCTGTTTGCCATTCGTATTGGAGATATATGTTCTGGTGATTCACTGAGTTCAATTAAATTAACATCACAGAGTTCCTGCCTTTCCATTGCTTAAATATCTTTCAGACCCTTTACTGGGGGCATGACATGCCTGACACTTTTATTTCATACAGTTCCCTCATTTCCCAGTACATACCTTAACTTCTGGGAAACTGTTCAGAATTGGAATAGATTAATACCAATAATATTTGTAACATAAGTTATCTTATTTAATCCTGCCCATTAAATTATTATTTACTCTATGCATTTTTGAGAAGCTTCAGTGATAATTAGAAACAGCAAAAAATTAATGAAGCACAGTATACAATGAAGCAGCAAGTTGAACTGTATATTTATTTGAGATATTTGGAAAAAAAGGTTGGACACTGGCAAACTCGTTTGTGTGCACGTTCATGCACAGACCCTGCTAATACTTTTGCTGACAAGAATCACTAAGTAAAAAATTGAGGAGGTATCTTAAGTGAATCGCAATTCATGAGCAGACCATAGGACTTATGCTTGTCCTTTAACCTTTATTCATAGCTCAGCAAAATTTATTTTTGTCTGTAATTTGTATTCTTAAAGAATAAATAGGAATAAAAGGCATTTTTGCCATGTCATTTTCACATTTTCCACTTGGTAAGTCAGAATTTTTTCCTTAAAGCATTATATTTTGCTAGATAGACTTTATGAGTCCATAGACTCTTGGCTAGATTTTCAGTCAAGTAGGAAATTTATATAGTTAACATCTATTTCAGAACTGAGAAAACCTGTAATCCAGGAGTTAGAATGGGAAATGCAATGCCAACCTTACTAGAGTTTCCTTCTTTTTAGAGATACTTGCCTTTTCAGATATCTGAACTGAGTTCATCATTTAGTCTTCTGAACTTGCACATTAAGGAGCATTCCTGGCAGTAATTCAATCCTTTTTTTTTTTTTTTTTTTTTTTTTTTTNTTTTTTTTTTTTTTTTTTTTTTTTTAATGGGATTTAAGAGAATGATATACTAATATATTCTGTAGCCACATATGTCTCAGGTAGATCTCTGGATTTTTGCCACCTCTCACAATGAAAATAGTGATATAAAATAGCAGTTATGGTAACTTGGTAATATGCTGCTTATTATAATGCTTGAATGCTTGAAGCACTAATGCTTGAATTCTATTCTTTTTAGTTCTTTCTTTATCGTAAATGCAGACTCCTAAATATGAAATAAACATTATAAGAAATATTTCAAGTAAAAATAATACCTTTATGCTCTTTTGTTGACTGAATTTTACAACCAAAAATAACTACATATCAATATTGTTACAAGAAGGAATATTTCAAGGAAAATAATAATTATATACAATAAAACAGATAAGCTTTGTTTTTACCAGATCTCCTATTTTTACTTATAATCAAAGTTGCTCTAGGTAACTCCTAGGCATTAGAAGGACTGCAACATTGCAAAGTTTCTGCTTTGGCATTGAGTCCAGGTAATTATTTATATTCTGAGTCATTCATACATTGGATATTTGCAAGTATTCTGATCAATGGTGAAGTATTCTGTCAATTATCACAAATTTTTAGTGTTAATTTTTCTTGTTTCTTTTAACTTGCATCAAAACTGCACTGTCTGATATAATGGAATATTCCATTTTGATGTTTAATTCGAAATAATCATGCTGTTGTTTCTGTTTTTATTGCTCCTGCCCGATGGAGTACTTCAAACAATATTATTTTTTACATTTCAAATGAATATATATGATCATTAGTTGCCTTAGTGATGAATGTATTGTGTATCTGAGGGAAAATTATGTGTATTTTGCTGATGAATTGATATAGATTATATCCTGTCAGGAACATTCTACATGTCAGACACTTATTGGAAGCAAATGCTAGTAATGAACATACTAGAAATAGTTTAAAAAATAAATAAATAGATCTTGAAGTTTTTAATATATGACAATATAATGCTGTTGAATATCATGAATGGCCAGTAAATACCTACTGAGTGACTGACCACAGCAGTTGCACAGAGACCTGATTTATCTCAACACAAAGGGGACCAGCAAGCTTTTTTTTTCAGTCTGATAACATAAGGCCTCCCATTCTTCCAGTTTCCTACTCATGAAGCTCTCTCGGGGTTATTTCTGCAAGTTTGGGGAGCATTTATGACCTTTTTATTTTCCTTCTCTTTTTGCATCTTGATGTACACATAATGTTGAATATTATCTTATCTGGAACATCTTAGCAACCTATGAGCAAATTAAATTATAATGGTCTTCCTTCAGAAACCTATGCTAGAGGGAACCATAGTCTACTAATCAGACCTGGGGGATTATTTGTAGCCTTGCAAGATATTTAGCGCACATGTCGATAATCTTCATAAAGGTTTATGAGCTTTTGCATGTATTGGAGCGAATAAATCCCTAAAATAAATCCTTTAAAATATCTAGAATTATTCCAAGTACTAATATAATCTATTTTGCATGATTTAGGTGATTTCTCACTTACTTTAAGTAAATCTTTTACTGCAGTCCTTCTAAATTCATTGAACTTACAGGCATAAATATGCAAAGGGCAAGGGAGATGGACCTTTATTCCTGTTTTATCCCTTATCATGTTTTACAGCTTCCTGCTGTTTTATCCCTTATCATGTTTCACAGCTTCCTGCTACAGTTGATATATTTGTATATGTTCATATATATAAATATAGCTATTTATATTTTATGTAACAGTATTATAGTGGGATAGTTCTTTTTTTAAGAAACTTTTGCATATATATATTTAGAATGGAAAGAAGCTAATTTTGTAAAAACTGCTCAAAGAATATTTATCAGGTCCAGGATGCACCTTTCTTTAATCAAACAGGATACCAGGGCATCCACAGAGAACACCAGAGTTATGGTATTAGTCCCTGCTGTACTGTAGGAGATGATCTACCTCAGTAAGCAATTACAGTGAGTGTGTCACTTTCAAGTCCTTATACCGGAACTTTAATTTACAAAATTCATTAAAGATTTACTAGGCCACAGACAAGTCTTATAACTAAATGATTAAGGCACCAAAGGCACTTGTGCACCCTGACTACAGCATTATAATTTTGTCCTCCGGCCAGTCTAGCTGTGTATGAGTATGTGAATGTGACAACGGTCTGAGGTATGTAATGTGTTAACATGGAACTGCTTGACCCATCCTTAAAATGAGCATGACAAAGCTCACCAAAATAGACTCTGAAGGCTCAGTTTATTGCTATTCTAGATTCCTTGGGAATCTGAAACATCTACAGTGGTCCTTACAAAGCATAAAGCAATTATTTCTTGGCTTACATTGACAGCAGAGAGGCAGAATTTAACACAGAATAAGTGTTTAATAACATCTAAGTGTTAGTATAATCAAGCACCCTTGATGACCCTGAAGGTCTTTAATAGCTAGAAGAACATCGGTAAGGAGAGACAGGAGAGTGGTTGGCTTACTCAGTGGATCTGAGATGTTGCCAAGTTGCCTTCTTCTACCTGTTCTCTTAACAGGAGTGACTTGACCCAAGGATTTCCAGCTAGATTGACTAAAACCTCTGATTTTGTCACTTCCTATGCTACATAAGCTTTGCATGACCAGATTTTAAATTAATCTTACTGATATTGCAGAAAAGAGACATCTTTTTTCTGACTAAGAATTTCATCAGATAGCCTGCTTGCACAAGAAGTTTCTTAATGAACTGAAGCACAGAGAGGGAGCATATGAGAGGTAAAATTGAAGAAAGGTAATAAAGTAGGAGCATAAAATGCTTCTTGGATAATTAGGAATAAAATATGAACTAAATTCAGCTGAAACTAATAAAATTGAAAAAGAAGAAGGGTAAAAAGATTCTTCAGGTATGTTAGTTGCAAGAAAGCAACTAGATTTTTATCAGAGAAAAAGTAGGTCCATTGACTGATGAAAGAGGCAAACTAGTCAAAGACTGTATGAAAAAGGCTGCAGTATTCAGCCGCTTCTTTGTCTTGTTTTTCACAAACCAGTTATACTTCATAGTTATACACTGATTTCACAGCAAAAAAAAAAAAAAAAAAAAAGCAAGGCTGTATATAGGGCAGTAATTTGGCAAACAAAACAGTGAGTGCAGAGACCTAGTTCTTCCTGAATTATTTCCTTAAGCCATAATTCTTGCTGTAGTGATTAAGACAGGGTAAGCAGTAATTTCAATTATTTTCAATAAAGTAATTGAAATAAAAATGTTTTTTATAACAAATCTTACAAATCAGTCATAAATTACATTGTGCATCTCTTGGAGAACTATGCCATTTCTTTATACAAGTAAACACAGATGTGGACAGGCATGCTGTCCTGCTGCTGCTGCTTCATCAGTAGCCAAGGGTTAATATAGTCCATTTAAAATACTATCTAAATTCTTATTAAAGTCATTGGATTTCTGAGAGACCTCCAAAAGAAACCCACTCTTCCCGCCGTACCTGCTGCTTCTAGTGTGTGTATAGGGAAGTGGCATGAAATTTGAGCTAAACCTGACATACTGCATCAAACTCATCTCTGGAGGATACTAAAAAAACAGGGATTCTTTTTGTATCGTTCAGCTATTATCAGGGAAATGGAAGCTCCTGAGTGTCAGGTCCTCTATAAACCGTGCAGCTGATATTCTACATCCTGTATCTAAAGGGTATCATAGGCACATCTTTCCCTCCAGGTAAAGTGAGTTTTTGGTCCAACCAGACATGCAAGAATCATAACACAGAAGGGCAGAAGCCACAAGACTTGTTTTCAGTGAACATAGCATTCATCGAGGAGAAAGTAGGATCCAGCTTTTTGTGGCTAAATTTATTATTTGATTCAGTGATCTAATCTCAGGAGCACTTCAGGTTTATCCATTCTTAAATACGGTTTTGAGAAAGTTATGACCTCACCTGCTTTCCTTTTAGCCCAATGCTATTCTGTTTATTTGGATAATGTCCTCATACTATCTTCTTTCTGTAGGAGCAGTAATGTTTTCACAAGATCTGGATTGGCAAGTGCATGAGCTGCTTCTGCTTGCTTGCAGGGTTGGTAAAAAACTCTGTGAAACTATCAGATTTCAGGTAGATGACATGGTGTAAACAAATATCAGATTCAGTAGAGTCTCTACATACATTAGAGCCTTGCTTTGTATAAGACTTAGCACAAGAAATACACTTAGTAGTTATTTTGAAGAGTTGTATCTCATGTGTTTGGAAAAACAGAGGAATACATTTCTGTCCTCCAATATACATATTATTCTGTCATAAAGCCATGTCAGGAATGTTAATGTTAATGACAATCCATTTCATTCATTCTACAGAAAAATTGTGAAACATCATTCAGAAGTTTAGCATCCAAATTCTACAGTATAAAATTCATAAAATACTTGTGAAAATGATTTTTTCAGGATTTTCAATGTGTGATTAGGAATCATTTGAATATATTAATGAACTTAGAATTAATTTTCTAGGAGTGTCAAATCTTTTTCAAGAAATAATACCACTTTGGAGTTATATTTACTCTTAGCTCTCTGATTTTACATGAGGCCTTTAGTACCTTAGTTGCTTGTCAAGACAAACAAATCTCTTTTTAACAATCTCTTGTTTCCGTTGAAAATGCTTGTACAGTAATCATCTTTGCTCCTGCCTTCAAAAAAATATTTTCGTTGTAGGTCACAAGGAGAGTCTTTGAATAGCCAGTACTTTCCATTGCATTGTATCAAACACTTACTCCTTTCACTTTTATCTGTGGTAAATAATTGTTCAAGACTGCTATTGACCTTCTGACACTGGTTATCCTTCTCCATAATACCAAATCTGCTTCTGGATTCTGTCTTGGTCCTTCTTGATCCACCAGCTACAGCAGTAGGGCTGAAACTGCAGGCTGTCATTTGATCACTGTTGGTCAACATCAAGGGAAGGATCATGCTGGTATTTCCACCTACACAGACATCATAAGATGGTGTCAATACTCAATGATATGATGATAGGTCATATAGACAAACTGCCCTTGTGGCCTCCTGTTTTTTTTTTTTTTTTCAGTAGGGGCTTCCTAACCCTTTCAAATGAAGAAAAATTTGAAGAAAGTTGAAATAGATAGTGACTTTGTCATCATATGTAAGCAAAATTTACACCAAAAACTAGCTTTACATATATTTTATCTATACACACACACACACACACACAAATGTATGTTCTTCTTTATCTTTCCAACATTGCAAACAGTGCTAAGTCCCTGTGGTATCTAAGGAAGATAATAATTATGACTTTGGACTTAGTGGTCAGCCACTAATTGCCTTACTAATTGTGTGTACAATTCTTACTCATGTACTAAAAAAAAAAAGCAGTGGTGTGATCCAATACAACTAATATCCTCATTAGCATGTGATTATATAAAAAATTGTTACTTATGACTCACCATTTTCAGAGAAAGGGTCTTGGATAGTTTAGATTTTCTATCCAGAGTCATTATTGGAAAACCTACATTGTTATTTTTTGTACTTATAATTGCTTGTACTACATTTTTTTTCTATGTAGAGTCACTTCTATTTCTGACTAAATTATCTATAAAAATATTATTTTGGGGCTTGGGATTTGGTAATTTAAGATAAAGAACAAACATCAGTAGAAGGTTTAAAGAAAGAAAACTAAAATACAAATTGAAAAAATCTTGTCAGAGAGAAGAATTTTCGTCATGTTTACTCTAAAATTTCTTATACTACTTAAGAAGTGTTTGTGTATGGGATGCATATATATTATAAGTATGGCTATCTATGTTTTATTAATTTTTATATCTCAAATTGCCTTTTCTACTGTGTCCATATTTTCTCTAAGGCTCTCGTTAATGAGATTTGAGCCCAGTGCAAATGCTGATTCCACATTGTAACCATTGTAATCTTATTTAATGTTGCATATATTACAGGAAGAATAGTCATTGTCCATCAGCACCCTGTGGTTTTTGTTTGTTTGAACTAGGAAACTGCTTTGCTGCAGAAGTTTCTGCAGGAATATTTATGATATTTTATACTGTCAATGTCCATAGTAAGCCAAGTTCTGTTAAAAGAGTAAATTTATAATGAGTGCAAAGTAAGAGATAAGTCATTTTATTTATAAACTATTATTTTTATTTTTGATTCACCAATATTAATCATTCTATGATCCCTTTTAATAACTTACTTCCAAGAGTCAGCTGCTTGTGTGAAAGCAAGGGACCAGTAGTGTTCTGTGAGTAACATTTCTGTGATGTTCTGTTTCTTCTCAGAAAAAGAGTCTCAAAATGAGAAAAGTTACCTTTTCCAAATCAAACTGTCTTAGAGATCTGCCTCAGAGGTGCATTGCACCTTCTGCTCAGGGGAGGTCACAGTGAGTGATATCCGCAATCTAACCAGCATAGGACTAGCATCTTTGGAAATATATACTGCACTCTCTATAGCATTTGTTAGCTTGAAAACTGAATTAAAATTAGTATGTGGATTGGCTTTCTCTTTCTTTTTAAATAGACCCTCTTGTTTATGTGTATTTATACAAAGGGAAAGGCAAGGCCAAGAATCATGACTTTCTTTTACCACCATATCTACATATATTTCACTAATTTCTTCCTTTTCCATGGTTATCCACTCAGTTAGCAAAAGAGGATAAAGACAATTATGATCCTAGATGCACAGAGTAAAAAAATATAATCCACTTAGTATCTATTAGATTAACTCACCTTAATTCTGTGGATGTGCAAAGTAAAAGTTTCATCTGTTTGTCGGGATCCTGATGGAAGTCAGGCACACCAGCATCACTGTTCTACATACATTCCCTGGCCTCCAACCCAAATACACCAAAACTGGTTTTAGTTGTTGCTCATCTAAGACGTCTTGAGTAATTAGAGGATCACTGCAGATTTGGTCTTGTTCTGGGAAATATTTAATCAATTACTCTGAAAAGGAAGAGGACAGGCCACATGTTAGCAACTTGGTATACATAACATGCACCGTGCTCCTCAAATATAGTTCTTTAAACACAAAATTGAGAGAGTTCCTTTTTATGTATCATGACCATCCTGAAAAATTTAATTTTCTTACCAGAATCTTATGCTGTGTCCTGAACTGGTTTTAATGAGAGTACCCAGTAAAGTGTTCACATTCATTTTTGCTACTCACATTTATACTAGTTAAAAGAATAACACTCGGTAGCTTATTTCATTAGATTTTTTCAGTATTGCACTGATTGTATTCTTTCTGTATTCTGGATTTAAGTAAAGAGAAAGGAATGACGTCAAAATATTCTATTTCATATGAGAAAAGTTAAATGATAAAGGAAATTTCATTAATTTTTTGTAATAAGTAAATATTATTTAAATATCAGTTTTCCCCACAGAATGGAATTGCTAGCCCAAGGCACAAACCAAATCAAAAGGATTCTTTCCATTATTTTATTTTGATTTCAGATCGTCTTCCACACTTGACCTTACAGATGTCTCCCCAAGACATAAATCCTATTGATTTATCCAACCTCATTCACTCTAGGTTGTCTGTTTGTTTCATGAACTACACCATGAACTGATCTGAATTGCTATTATAATGCATTGGATTTAGCTCCGGTATTGCAACAATGGCAATTAAATAAAAAATTTTGCAGATAAACAAAGCAAGTCAACTTCTTTTCTACGGAAAATAAATTGATTTTTTTTCTAAACAAGAAGAAATAAACCTAAAACAAAGAAAATACACTATGGTCAAAATCCCACAGTTTGCATGAGGAGATTTTATGATGCTTTTTGTCCCCAAACAATTAAAATATTCAATTAAAATCATACACTACTATATAAAAATCAATATTTAAAACTCCTTTATTTCATTCATATAAGTTTTGAATTATAAGACAGTTTTGGTTTTGTTTTTTCTTACAGCCTTCTGAACATTTTGCTTTCCTCTAGCACTCTTTTTTTTACAGTATTAGAGCTGATGACACTGCAACAAAATTACAATGATGATTCTTTTTACTATTTCCTCTTCCTACAGTTTTTCTAGCTCCAGAGTAATAGAGTCATTCATAGGCAGAAACGACCTGCACTATTACAGACTTTTTAAAGGGTTTCAGAGAAGAATGAATAAAACCACATCACATTTTCATACACTTAACAAAACTGAAAAGAATTATGAAATCATGAAATTTCATATGAAATGATGAAATAAAAATATATTAATTAGAATGGGAACCCCTAGCTTTGTAGTAAAGGGGGCTTATATATTTAATTTCTATAGATTCCTAAATCATATTCTAGCTAAGTCTAGATGATCTAGCTAATCTATATGACTTTTTTTTTTCCATTTTCTTTCCAGAGACAGAAGAGAAACAGAATGCAAATAATAACACATATGTAATGCTGTAATATTATAATATTATATTTGTATGTAGTATAAAGCTGTGTCATTTAGGATGGAAATAATAGTTTTATTTAAAATAAAATTAATTTTATTTGCACTTTTCATTTTGAAATGCTTAACAAATATATGTTAGCAGTTGCCACTGAAAATATCAATTTTGACAAGATATCTTCCCATGCAAAAAAAAAAAAAAAATCCGGTAGCTATTCCATAATTTTTTGGCAAAAAAGTGTGGATAAGCAGTTTACTGTGGTTCACTGGAGACTTTTTGCCAGTTCTGCTCTTTTAAGCAGCTCAAAGGAAACTGCAGACTAAACTAATACCGACTTTTTAAATCTTGCTTGTGAGACATTTTTCAATCCCTGCAAAGATGTTTTGTTCCATAGAAAGTAAGTAGAACTGGAAGAGTTAAATTCCACAATGCTGAGAGGCTTTAATTATATCAGATGCTGACCGGAGGTTAGTATTTTAAGTAACAAAAAGCCAGCTCCATGATTGACAGAGCACATATACAATAAACTTTAGTGGATAAAGAACTCAAAAGAGAAAATGTTATAACATTCAAGGAGGCTGAGAAGAATTTTCCTGTGAATAATCATCAGACATGCAGGTAACTAGTAGGCTAAAAAGCAAACAAATGGCAAAGGAGGCACTATGGCCATATTTTAATGGTATTATTTTTATCTCTTCATTCTTTTCATTTCCCATGTGGAACTTTTTCTAAGTCTTCAATTATGATAATTATCACCACGAAGAAAAGGAGTAAAAGTATTTTTGTTTGTCATATATTTCTCGCTCTTCCTCCCCACAAGAACTAATGGATACTATATGGGCAATAACTTTTGTTTCAAAAACATATTTCTCTGTAGCTCTGAAATACATGCTTAATGCTATTGTTTCATAGGCACATGTGAATCCCAAAAGTATGAAGTTACCTTGAAATCATGTGGTGTAAGAATAATAGGAATAATTCTGCTTTCTTACTTGTCACTTCTTTTTATTCAGCCTCTATAATTCTGAAGAGATATATGCGGGGAAAAAAAGTCTAAAATGTCATTATGATCACAGATCTTTAGGTCAAAGAGAAAATGCCAGATGTCACAAGACTAATGAAATTACAAGAGTTGACAATTCTGATTTAAAGCAATCAGAGGAACAAGATCTTTTGTCATTTTTGATCAAGAAAAACTGTCTCTTTGACTAGATGCTTAAGAAAGCAGCATCCCCCAGCCATTGTTCCACACCTACCCAAAGGCTTACAGTCTGCTTCTGCTCAAGAAAGTGCTGAAATTGCAACTTCTATGAATATCAGTGATGTTTAAGTCCAAAAAGATCAGCTCAGCAGAATAAGAATGGTAGAGCCTGCAATATAGAATGATAACACGTTTTTCCTCAGTCTATCTTGCTTACTGTAGTGCAAGTAATGCACTTCTATGCAGAAACCAAGGCTGAACTAACACGTGAGGATCATTTTCCCTACAGAGCTGTGTGACTAGGTGACTGAAGAAGTCCACTCCAATTGGCAGAACTTGGGATGTAACATAGGATGTGACATTTCAACTTCCAGTTCTGCAGACCAAGATAAGCCCATAGTCCAGTCTCCACTATGAAAGGGAAAAGTATAAGCTTAAAATAGAGCAGATATTTACACTAGTTTTACAATAAAATAGAGCAGATATTTACACTAGTTTTACAATAACTAGCTGAATAGAAGATAGGTAGTACAAGCTAGTCATTGATCTGTGCACCAGTGCAGATGGTTTCCTGGACATCTTTCAATTCTTCACCCCTAGAGTCTGCAGACCTACTCTGAGGAAGAAAGTATTGTAATTTGAAATTTCAAGAGATTAGCTTGCTTAGCAAATAGGTGGTACTTTTGCATGTGGTGATGAACACATGTTTCTGTATCTTTTTCTCGCACTGAACCAAATGCCTACAAACATTGTTGTACCTAAGGAATTATATTTTGGGGAGTCCACATTTTTTACCAGGAGTCTCCAGGTCCTGGATCAGGTACATCACATTTATACCAAGCAGTTAAATTGCATTTAGACAGGGCCTTTGGAGAGAAGCATGGTGACAGTTTTTGCAATTTAAGCAGTTTCAAGAAAACTGTTGGTTAAAATAAAGCAGTATTATAACTCTTGCTTGTGTGACATTTCATGGCCCTGAATAGAGAACTGGGATTAAAAAGGCCTCCATCTGAATCAGCCTTAAAATAAAGTGGAGCATTTCTACAAATTTATTTGGGGTTGTGAACAGTTTCTGTCGTACTTTCCATTTTTTTTTTTTCAGTTATATGTGTTTGTATAAGACCTTTTTTAGAACAGATTTGTTTAGACCTTATCCTCAATAACACACACTCTGTTGATTAGCATGGCATTATCAGGCTCTGCTTTACAGTGCAGTTTTTGTACATCTGGTTACCTTAGCATAACTGCTCAATAGTGTTCAAAGTGAGTTTATCTCTTGCTTTTTACCTGAAATGCAAAATGTCATCATTTCTCTTATAAACCATTTTGGCAAAACACTGGTGTCAAACTGACAGGCATGTGTTGACATATGAACAGAATGTCTAATGGCATCATCATGTAGTGACTTCATGTGCGCATGAAGTAACTTAAGCAATTTTGCTGACGCAAAATATGGAATCATAGAGTCACATAGTCAGTGGTCACCTGTGGGAGACAGAGCTTAAGTAATTTGTTAGAGTTTTTGCAGAGATTAATACAAGGTCAGGATAGTGTGTGAGTACATTAACCATAAATATATATATATATGTATATTATTCCTGCAATTTCCTATCTCATTTACTCCTAAGGCGCTATTTCTGCCCCAAATTAAGCAGGAATCTGAAAGACTCCTTCACTTTGCAATCATGGTTCAGCCCCAGAGTAAACTGAGTGACTGCTGGACATAGAGGAATAATTAAGTAATGAACACCATGCATACCACACTCTCAGAAGTAGAGAAGGAAGTAAAGGAGAGAGATGAGAGTTGTTTGTATTGCTAATTCCTTTTTTTGTTTATTTGTTTGCCGTGTTTTTGGTTTTGTTCTTTTTTGTGCCTACTGTAGCCTCCCTAATATTTTTGACTTAGTTTGGCTTAATTTGTCTAGTTGAAGTTAATCAATAGAAAAAGCAAACTATGAAAATGTAATATTCACAGAATCACAGAATCAGAGAATCACAGAATGGTTGAGGCTGGAAGGGACCTCTAGAGATCAACTAGTCCAATCCCCCTGCTCAAGCAGGGACACCCAGAGCACGTGGCACAGGGTGGCATCCAGGTGGGTTTTGAAGACTCAAGAGAAGGAGACTCCACAACCTCCAGGGCTCTGTCACAGCGAAGAAGTTCTTCCTCACATGCATATAGAACTTCCTATGTTTCAACTTCTACCCATTGTCCCTTGTCCCGTCACTAGCCACCACTGAGAAGAGTTTGGCCCCTACATTCTCCCTTCATGTATTTATACATATTAATCAGATCCCCTCTCAGCCTTCTCCAAAATATTGAGTGGCAGCAAAATGAATATCCTCATATAGTTACCAGAAGGTCTGGAAGCTTGAGATTCCTCCCCAGACCTCTGTCCCTTCAGCTAAACAAGTAAGTAGCAGCAGCAGTAGGATGCCAACTTCTATGCCAATCAGTAGAGCTTTCCCTGGGCTCTACATGTGATTGCCTGTAGTGAAAGAAGCAGGATAATGAGATATGATCGGCTTTGGTGCAGACTCTTGGATGAAAGCGACTTTGTGGGCACAGAATCCTCTGTCCATTCTCTTTAAGTTTGATCCTTTTGCTATCCCCGCCACTTATCTGTCTATATACTACAAGGTATTTCCTGCATTATGACTCCTAGTGCTTTTTCTTAGCTCTTTTTTCTATAATTCCAAGTCCCTCTCTTACACTTATTTAAACTTTTTCTGCCTTGTTCTTTTTCTTCTGGTTCTACCAGTGTCTTCTTTCTGCCATTTCCTTCTCTCTTGACTCTCTGTACTAGCTTCATTGTTGTCAGGCTCCTCCTATAATCTGCACAATCCATTATCATTGTAAAAAGTCAGTCTGACTTTTCATCAGATGTGCCCTTGCATTTCCGTATTTTCCCTGCTCTACTGAATTCTGGTACAAACCAAACCTGGTATCTCCTCCTGCTTGATTATTGTCCAGTCATGCTCAGCTGGTATTCACATTCCTCATTTACCTAATCGTGCAAGGATCCTATGGTTCTTGGACTCATGAAGCCCCAATTTCCACCTTTTTGCACAGTCTCTTTCCTATATAGTTCTTTGTTCCATCTCTCAATGCTCTACAGCCTCATCCATCCACATGCCTTTTCTTATTGTCATCTTGTCATTGTCTCTCTGTTCTTCAGATAAGCTCATTTTCCTTCTATCCTGATTCTCGTTTAATAACAGAGTTTATTATCTGTTATTTGTGCAAGAAAAGTCAGTGCCAAGACCCATTCTGGGATATCACATGAATGTGCTATGTTGAATCACTGCAATTCTCAGTTTCATCATTCTCTCTGCAGAAGGATATTCATGGCTCTTACACATGCCCACTGTGTAGGCTTCACAGCTAACCAAAAGTAGAAAATTTTCCTGGGTTATCACAAAATCACCTCCTATGCTACTGCTAAATTTGCAGTCTTTGTTCCAAGTAAAAAAAAAAAATACTAGAGCATTGCAGAAAAATTACTGCCATTTTTCAATAGGAATAAATTAGTATATTTTGCCTAGCCTCATTCTTTGGAACCGTTCTATCAGCTGAAATTTTCAAAATTTCAGACTGAGATGCTTCTCAGCAAATTGAAGATGAAATTACACGAATTTGGCAAAGCCATAAACTTTTTCCATAGAATCTGAATTCAGTGTGATTTTTTTGATATATGTCTTTGGTTTATTTTCTTCTACATTGTCTTATTTTTGTTTCCAAGGCTTTATTTGAATTTGCTTGATTATCACCATATACTACACTACCTCTTCCAGATGTTATGAAACTTTTTCCTTACACACAATTTTCTTTGGGGAAAAAAAAAAAAAGGAGGAAAAGAAATGTGTTCTTTGTTTCTACAGTTTTATTGCATCAGATTCTGTGGATGAACTGGTAATACAGTAATATATGTGTATAAATGCTATTCTAGAAACAGTTTCTTCCTCTAGAATGGTGTTACTCATTTTCCTTTTGCAGCTTAGCAATTTCCCTACACAGTTCATAGGAGAAACACCTCCATAGTTTGTCCGGTGCTCTAGAAAAATCTTACACCCTCTTTTGTTTCATTTTCTCCTCTTTTTAAAATATGTAAGTTGCAACATGCTTTCCTTCTTTCCTGTATTATTATATTTCCTTATATTTTCATTCCCCTGACTCTTGAGTCTGTTGTTCTCTTATTCTCTTACTTTTTCCCCCCAGATTCTTCCTATGAATCATGAGAAGGAAAAAGGTATAGTTACTGCAACAACAATATTAAAATGCAAAATCCAATGACCGAGGACTTTTTTTAACAGATGCCCTGCTATAGCTAGGATTTTGATTAACTACTCTGTTTAG
Organism: Nothoprocta perdicaria; assembly: GCF_003342845.1. Lineage (NCBI taxonomy): Eukaryota > Metazoa > Chordata > Aves > Tinamiformes > Tinamidae > Nothoprocta > Nothoprocta perdicaria. The sequence goes on along the minus strand of NW_020455415.1, from coordinate 683,571 downwards.
TTAATTTATTTGCCTCCATATTTCAGAAAAATAAAAAATCCAAGGTTCTGCTGACTCTCTCCTCAGTGTCTGTGAACACTTTGTCCATGAGGAAATTACTCCCTGCTTGATTTTCAGCTCTGTTTTTGTTTATCCCTCAGAAGTAAGCTTCATACGCAACAGAATGGCAGATAGAGCGTGTGGCAAGCAGCTAATGACTCATAATGACAGGCTCGTAAACAAGCTAATGCATACTAGAGAAGCATTTCTTTCTTCCAGAAGACCCTATCAGATGTGTTCCCTGCCCTATCCTTTTTGCTTTGGTGTTCAAAGAAGAGGAAAGCCACCTTCACAAATATTTAGTTTTTGAACTGTGTTCCTCAGTTTTAAACAAACATGATACCTGGCATATTTGATCAGGAAAACAAAACTGTGCTTTTGAGGTATAAAGCCTCCCCTCCATCTGGAGTTCTAGTTGGTAGTGGAATGAAGCAGCAGGAAATATGGATCTCAGCCCTGCATAGACAGGTCTACAGCAATCACACACTCCCTTTGAATCTCTTTTGGGAAGAAAAAACACAGCAGCAAGAACATCACACAGCTGTTGCGCAAATATACATCACTGGATGATCTGCAGATAGCAGGTCCCTGTAATTCATGTACCTAAATGTGTACTGAACTAGCACTACTCTGAATGAGGGAGTTTGGTGGATGGAAGAACTGTTGATTGTGTTTGTTGTCAATATACTGACTATATTATTGTATATCATGCTGGATTTAAAAAGTTGTGGCTGAATTCCAAAGAAAAAGGCTGCCTATTTACTTTGTTGTGCTTACTGCAACCTTAAATGCTCTGGAGAGAGGTGAAATTTTTCTCACAAGGATTTGCTCCCTTTGGTATTGCCTGGAAGGCCAGCATAAGTCAAAACTACTGAAAAAAAAGTGTGCCTAGAACTGGTAGAATGAGAGAGAGAGAGATTTGAGAGATTGAGAGAGATTTCTTTCCAAGTCCTTTTATTAATATGTGCCTTAGCAGAATTGAGAGCTCAGTCTTTAAAAACTTACTTTATTCTTTTGTGTTTGTGTTCTGACAAAACATAACTTCAAATATTCTGAACATGATCTTTTCAGTTTTGGTATACTCACTTTAATGAATAGCTGCATCTGTCTACCTCAAAGCTTTGGCTGATTTGAAGTCCTCTCAAAAAAAGTTGGTTAGGTGCCCAATATGGGAAAGTTTTTAATCAATGGTGTAAAAATTTGTTGGTTTTTTTTGTCAGATTTTTATATAAGAACTAGTTGCTGTAAAAGGACTGATGAGTTTTCCTAGCATATTGTTTCCTTTAGCAGTGCTTCTATTAGGACTGTTCATCCAAAGGAACGGATAGAAGCCTGAAGATGAGTTTTTGCAAATAAATCTCTCACTATATTAGTAATATTGAAACCACATTAAGCTCTTAAGATATGAGATTAACAAATATCCATGATCATACACACCACATAATGAAGAGACCTAAGTGACACAAAGGATTAATATAGCAATATCTTTGAACAAGAGATATTATACAATACATGACTTGCTTTCCAATTTCTTTATTTGTGACTTATACAAAGGAGAGCTAGGTGCTTTATGATGTTCCAGGTATTGCTAAAAGTCAGAGCTTTGCAGAATTAAGCACACAATGTCATGAAAATGACCTTTGAGCTGTTCTGTTTTTACCTGAATGGAGCAGTTGGTCCTGCCTGAATAGTATCAACCCTGACTTCTTTCATGTCTTCTGACTGCTAAAGCCTCGAAGATGAAAATGTGCTAGTCTAGTGACAAAAATGATTTGGAGGAATAAGAGAATTGAATCAGGGCAACAGAAAAAGGGAAAGAAAACACACATTCTGGCTAAGTGTGCAGGGAAGTTAAGTTTATTGGAGATGAATGTAAAGGATTGAGCAGAGGAAAAGGGAAGAGCAATATGGGTGGCAGTGTATTGACAACTGAGCACAGGGCTGTTCTGAAGGGAAAGAATGTGTCAGCACTAATTAAAGGTTTAAAAAAAAAGAAAAAAAAAAAAAAAGAAACAGATGTGTAACCCCAAATCTGCATCTAAGTACAAGAGCAGCCCTAGTTATTAAGTAGGCAATTGCAGCTGCAGAGGTAAGTAAAGAAACAGATTTCATGGGAGCAAGACAAGATGTGGTTAGACATGGCTGTGTAATGACCATTTTAGAGGTATGAAGAAAGGACAGAGAGTTGAAAGCTATGATCTGAGTGGTGATGGAGGGAAAAGATGACAGAACATGTGCAGATGATATGTAGAAAGGGGAGATGATATGTAGAAAGGAACATCACAGCTGAGGCAGAAGTCTGGACATATGAGGAGGTTGTCAGGCTTATTTTTGTGCAAGTTGAAATGTGCGCTCATGTGGGAGGAGCTGGGCTTGACTGAGAAAGGCAGAAAGCAAGGCTGAACTAATTCCAACAGGGAAGGGAAAGTAGAGTCTAAGATGAGAGGAAGTACAGCGATATAATGCAGAAAAGTTCTATGATGAGTAGTGGTTAGGTGGTTAATGCTATGGGATGGGCAACCAAACTGCAGATCCAGCATCACAGCTACTAATAATACCCTTATTCTCACAGGGCATTTCATGGTCAAATGGCCTTCTTTTCCCTAAAAAAGCAATACAGAAATCAGTAAATACTGCAAGACTTTTTCTGCCAGTGATGGACACATTTTTTTTCTTAGTGTCAGGTTGCATTTATAAAAGAATTGGAGACGTTAAACCTCTGTCTACTTGTTTTTCTGCACAGAGAAAAATGATGCACTTTAAAAGGACATCTTAGAACACCACACATTTGAACTCGCATCTGTGTTTTGAAGTAAGTATTTGCAACTCTCACTGTCTTCCACCTTCCCTACCTCTGACACTTTCTGCTCCATCATATTAGCATTTTAACAATGTACATTGACATTTAAAAAAAATCTGTTTTCATGCTGCTCTTTAATTTACACAGAGCAGACAGGGACAGGGATTAAGTTGCAATATGCATGCTCACACACAATTGTGTTTTCTTTCCTGTGAAACTTTCTAGCCTAGCAGGCAAATAACAGAAAAAATAAATAAAATAAATAAACCAGAAACTTTCTTAGAGTTGATATCATTTGGTATCTTCTAGGATTTATTTAATGAGTACCAGTACCTGACTATGTCTGGGTGTTTTTTAAATAAAAGCCTATGTTTTTTAAGAGACACCCTTAGCAAAAGTCTCTGTAGCCCTGACCCAATATTATTTACAAATCCACGTATATAATGTGATCTAATTTTGTATTTCTCACTAAATTAGAATTTAACGTCAGAAAAATGAACATTGGATAAGGTGCTTAAGGGTAAAATATTATCATTCAATTCTTATAACACTTAAAACTCCTTTTATACAATGGCTCAGTTGAAACTCAATGCAGAATTAGATTCACATTGCACATATGCAGCACATAGAAGGATCAGAGCTACTCAAACTGTGTTACTGAAATCATGAATAAAAATGCTTTGCAATATTAAGCTGAACATACAATATTAAATAAACAGGAAAAATTAGATCTGTCTAGCTAACCAAATTCTGCCTGCTATTATGAAACTCTTAATTGTGTCTCTTAGGAATCTGCCCCACAGTTTTCCGTTTATGTCTGAAGAACTACTTCAGCAGATCAGTTGTACATACAGAATTTGGGGCAGGGATGGGACTTACACACCCTGTAGGGGAGATCTCCTGGATTGCTGCCCGTTGATTTGCTATCTGCAAGCTGGATACAGCAGCTCAGCTAAGGAAAAGGTACCTCCTTTACTGCTTCAGGCTTCATAGAGTGCTCACCCTCACTTTAGGAGTTTAGTTGCTTTATCAAGGTCAGCTTACTGATAAGAGCTGCATTTTTTTTCCTTCCTTTCTTCCTTCCTTTTCTTTTTCATTCCTTCCTCCTTCCCTTTCTCCTGCTCTTCCTCCTTTCCTTCCTTCTACTCTCTTTCATGTGTGATGTCACATATATATAATTTTACACATATATATATACAAAAAATACATATATACACAAACTATAGCTACCAAAATAAAGAGTAAACCTAGCTAATTATCTGCTCTACTGGTAGACACTCTCACTCTATTTTTTTTTTTGTCTGTGCATAACATTCATATGGGCATGCTGAAGGTAAATTACAACATATCAGCGAAAATAATTTAAAACTGCAGGCATAAGTGAAGGAAAATGAGTGAAAGATTTCTTTTGTTCTACTTATAAATATACAACAAAATGGAACAGTTGTGGGTTTGAGTACTGTTTTTCATGGCTGGAAATGTGATTTTGTTCTCTTCTTTTGTAAACAACTTCCCTAGAGAAATAAAGAGCACTGATTTAATTTGTGGGTTATTCTTTTTTTTTTTTTTTTTAATCACTAAAGAGAATGGAAAAAATATGTTCCCTGATCCATTCACCTCTAAAATAACATATTGTGCTATTCTGATTTTCTCTGTGCTTTGCTCACTGATTACCTTAGTTAACAATCAATAGATTCCATTAAAGTGTTTGGAGGGTTAATGAGTCGACTCTGTTTTTTGTTAGAATGAGAAAGTTTCTTTCCAATGCTGAATTACATCTTTGTTGCAGAATATAACTGTTCTGAAGGTGAGTATATTTAGATGTCTAGTAATTTATATCAAGTCTTGCTCCCATCACTTATGCTGTTATTCATTCTGAATAGCACAAAGAAAAAGACTATTTAGTTTGAGTGACAATAGCACCAAGGAGTGAGGCAGTGAGACTGTCTTTTCTAGACTCTTGATATATGCATCCATCCTTCACAACATGAGAGGAATCTACTTTCTTCCACAAAATAACAGGAACTGAAAAACATTCAGAGCAAGAGCTTGTAAGGAATGGCTAACGTAGGCTTTGTGGCACTGGTTTACTCATGAACATGCACATACCTACATCTGTATAGACTTTATCTGTATTTCTGCCTCTATCTGTAAATGACCCATACATATAAAGTGTGTTTCAGAAATGGAAACCTTTGGGTTTGCCTAGTTCATTCTAAACATGTATTAGCAAGTCCTAAAGCAAAGCAAGCATGAGTTTTGAGCACGGTTACTTTGTAGCATTACTGAGGCATTATCTGTAGCATTATTAATGCTATTATCATTACCTTTTATGGTAAAAGTGTTAAAAAAACTCAATGGATTTAGATTGTTTACTCAGAAATGTTTAACTCTGCTCTCATCTTACTGACTTAATATTCATAGCGGGACTTAAAAAAAAATGAGATGCTTTATAGGAAAATTAAGTTTTAAGCATTTGTTTTCATATTAACCTGGAAGAAAAGACTTCTTGGCTTCTTTGTATTTTTCATGTGAAGTAAGATCAAGTCCATCCAAGAGCAGTCAGTAACTTTATAGATGGGGATTCACTTGTGGTGATGGCTTACAACACTCTCTAATACTGAATACTGATCTAAATCTATATTTTCTGCAATGCACTCATGAAATGGCTACTTTCAGTAGATTTTTTTTCTTGGCCAGAACTCTCATCTTTGACTTTAGAAGCCTGATGAAAGAATCTGTTAACCACAGCAGCAATCTTTTGGTAAGCTTCCTATTTCTAGTAGGTGTCATTTTGGGTTTCAGCTATTATAGAAGAAAAAAAAAATGAAAATAGATGACTTCACACTTACCTAATCACACATTCAGTACTGCTTTTTGCTCTTCTCCTTATGTCATTATATGCTAAGACCTAAAGCACCAAATCCTCAGCTGAGGCAAAGTGGACTTGAAATTAGCATAGCTTTACAAATTACGCCAGCTGTACCCAACTGCCATTACCATTTTGCTGAATAGAGTTTAAAGTACGACATTCGTAACTAATGCTAAACTATATCTAAGCTTATGAATTCACTTAGTGCAAAACTGTGTTATTAATAATTTTTTATCTTCTGGGAGATTGACCCTCAGCTAACAGAAAAGGTGTCGTATAGACAATTTGGGGCTTTCATATGGTTGTTCAGCAACAACTTACCTTGTTTCCTGTTTTTCCTGTGTGAAGGAGACACATGTTGATAGGACAATCTGGAAACGCTGATTAGCAACCTTCTGAATGAAAATAAGTGAAGAGGCTAGAATACTTCATAGCTTTGAGAATCAAAGTAAATAGAGGTTATGACTTAAAGACATATTCAGTTCAGTAGGGAGATGATGAAGAAAAGAATTTTGGCAGTTGTTGTGCTAGAAATAGGCTAAAAATGACTGAATCTTCAGAAGGATAAGCTGCTCCAGAATATTGGAGCATGCACTATCTTTTGTGCTAAGGAAATCTTTCATTCTGTACATATTGTGACCCTTCAAAGTACAGAAGCTAAGAAGAACAAAATTTGGGAACATATATTTTTCTCATTGCAGCTGCAGAACTATCACAAAACACATTGCAAGTGATACAGAAAAGAAATTAGTAGCATGTTTGTACAACATAGACTTTCATGCTCCTGCTGTCAGGCTGACTCTCCCTCTATGACTGATGAGAAAAATCTCTTCAATAAATCAGCTATTAAACTTCAGAACCATGTGGAAATTGATGGCAAAAAAATGTCAACAGCATTTTATTTGGTCACTTCAAAAAAACAAAGGGAACATAGTAAGGAAAATACTCCACATTCTTTGAGTTGTTGTCACAGTCTAATAAAAAGCATTCAAGCCATGCAGCATTCAGCTCAGTGTTCAATACTGAGAAAAATAAAATAAGTGTAAGTGTAGGCATTGACTGGATTTTGCACCTTATGACTGGTAGGTTTCATATAACATTAACATAAAAGAGGCTTGCTTCCTTTTCTATTTGATTAAGTTTGATTGATTTGATTTGATTGACTACTAATGCTCTGAAAGAAATGTTCAAGTAATATCTTGCAAATATTCCCATCAAAGGTGTCCCCATTTTTTCAACAATTAATGTAACAGTCAGAATTAGCCTGAATGTTAGAAACTCATAAACTTCAATGGCTGTAATTCACTGTAGGAAGGAAAATAAACTGTGTTTATTCTCTTAAATTTACAAGAGCTAAAAGATTTTAAATGGAAATTCAGTTTTCACTGAATGAAAGCAGCTGGACCTCTTAGACAAAATATTCAAAAATGGCCCCAGGACAATGAAGAAATATTCTGCATCACAAGAACTCTATATCCTTGGAACTGTCCTGAATCCTTACAGAAAATGGAATATGATGGGCAGTAGATTTCATTCCATAGGAAGGTAGCTATTAGACCTATCACATCGGTGTTGTACCAAAGGTTAGTCTTAGGCTGCCACATTAAATTGAGGCTTTTACAACCTCTGCCACATTGAACTGTCTGTCCTTACATTCTCTGTGGGTTCTTCTGAGATGTGACATATTGATTAGGCAGGCTGCAGGGAGGAAAGAAGATTGGGGAAAGAAAAATTTCCCTTCAGTAGAAAATATACTGTAAGATCCATGGTGTTATGGAAATGTAGCATGAAGCTACATCTGAGGAACTGTGATGGCTCAGATAGGGATGGAAAAGAGATAATGGGCTTACTGTCCTCTTCATGATATAAATTAATGTATAATATAGTTTTGAGTATCTTTAATGCTATATATCTAAAGGAATTGCAGTGTTCAGAAACATCCCTACATCAGAGGAATGACTCCCTACAACAGAGAAAACCTGTTAATGTATGTTATGAGAGAAATAGTTGAATCTGACTGGGACACAACATGAATCATACATATATCTTAGAAGCAAGTACAGTCTGAGCACCTCTTAATCCTTAGAGTAATCCCAACACCATCTTTCCAACAGATAGGCAATGCTTAATACTACATTTTATATAGTAGCTGAGAGAGGGGGAGATTACAGCCTGAAATCATCTTGCCTATCTTTAGCTATTTAAAATTTATTTTTGGTTTTAGAACTGAGTTTCACTCCCACCTAGGCAGTAAAAAGTGGCTATTTTACAATAACATGAAAAAGTTATTCATTTAATTATTCATCTCCAGTACTGTAAACAGAGCAAAGCTGTAGTTTAGACTGGATATCAAATGTTTAGACAAGCTAAAGTGAGTGGTATGACTCAGACCTGTAGATGATATGATCCTGACCATAAAGGAAAGGTGAAATTGAGCTCTGCCCACCGGCCTCCAGATGTTGCCTGTATATAACACCACTTTTCTCCATAATGGTGGAGGTAACATTATGCAAGAAACTGCATCTCTGGCACTACCTGAAATTTGAGAACTTAACCTGAAGTTAACATCTATCTTACCATAAATGTTGCATAGAATTTTGTATGCTATTTTAAAAGATAGAAAAAAAGGACTAAACATAAAAAGAGGGAGCTGCACTCCCTAGGATCTGAGGCTTTTCTAGCTTTTGCAGCTCCTTAGGGGGAGGGATCTTTAGGAGGGAACCGTTCTTTGAAGTTCCTAACAAAGAGTGATGGCCGTCCTCCCAAGTTTTCAGAGTAGAGGATTCATATTATATTTTGCACTACAAAGCAGAGGGAGACCACACACTGTATACTATAGACTTTGCTATGATTTTCTGATGCATTTTAAGGCTCCAGTGCTTATTATGCATTTAAGGCACCACAGTGCTTATTTTGCATTTGCTATTCCTATAGAAAAAAAAAAAAAAAAAAAAAAAAAAAAGATATCTTGAGCCTATTTCCTGCAGGAAAAAGTACTTCAAATAAATCAAGCTAAATCCTTTCTTTAGTGGTGTGGTACATCTACTCTAAGAACTAGTCTTCTATGAGTCTAGATGGCTCCAAATTTGATAAATGCAACAAGAATATGTATTCTAGATCATAAAATGTAGCATTCTGTATATTTTTAAATACGCTAGCCTTCCATGAATAAGATTAAAAGCAAGATTTTGTTTTGTCTTTTAAACTATATTTCTAGAGATCTTTCTATACATAGTAGAAGGATATTTTGTTTTAACCTATTCTATAGTAGCGCTTACTACTGGCCCTGATTCCTTTGCACTAAACATGATATCAATAAATATCAATCAGACCATCTTACAGATACTTTGGGTTAAAGTAGGGTTTAAAATTGTTTCTCCATTAGTAGGTCTATCTATATGTTTTTCATTTAATATACATGTACTAGAAAAATTCCTGCTACAGTTCATTGGTTCTTTCTCACTTCTCTCTTCTCAGAAAAAAAATATGAACATCTAAAAAAATGCATAATCATTCAGTGTTAGAGAAAACAAAACCTCTGTCCATCAGCATTCCACTAATAAAACTGCTAGCATTCATGAGGACAAAAAATGAAATCCAATGTGCTGTAAATAACTTTCCATTGTCTCCTTTCTTGGAGGTCCTGGTTATGATCTCGCTTTCCTCATTAAAATGATACCATCTCCTCTGCTATATATGACCTGTTTCAATCTTGCAAATGTTGCCTATATTGATCTATTTCTGTCTTGAAGATAATAAGGCTTTTGGATCCAATCCTGTGAGATTCAGAAGGCATCCTGCAAATTTGATCTTCATCTGGAGCTGAGTGTGTTCTTTCTGCATCACTGTTTCTTCCAAATGTTTTTGTCAGTTTTTGCTTTCAGACATTTTCAGTGTTTTTAAGAAATGCCCTTAATTTATTGGTAAAGCTTCCCTTATTCGTAATTATACAGCTGAGCTGTATACCTTTTAAAGCATATATATTGGCATCCTGTCAGGCAGCACATTGATATTTATACTTGAATTGTTTGCTTTAAATGTATGACTTGGCCTTCACTTTAGTTATCTAGAAGAAATATTGATTCATCCTGAACCCCGTATTATTCTGCAGTCTTCAAATATAAGCTTGTTAACTGCCCCATGCTTTACATCAACAGCTCTGAGAGAGTTTGCCTTAGGGTAGAAAAGGAGGAGTTTACATTTCCCATCTATTGAAAATTGTGCCTTATAGGTTACAAAAGGCTTAGTAGTAGTAGTAGCTGTTTCTCAACTGCTGTGAGGATAGGTCAGTTCACTTATACATAAACAGCAAGAAAGTAAATCTCTGAATTACTTTGGGTAACTGCAGTGTATGTTTCTGCCATCTTTACTGCATTAGTTATTAAGGATCATATATATTATCTAAAAATACAGTCTTCATTCTAAAAATACTTCAGTCCCTTCTGACTAAATTAGAGTTCAGATTTTGTTTCTCCAGCTTCGTACTCTTTCAGCTCTAAAGGTTCTCCTCAGTGGGATATTATGCACAAACAAGTCAATTTCTACTTTACAACTTTCTGAATTTGTGAATTTCTTTTATATGTCTGAATTATCTATTTCAGTGTTACTTTATTAGAAGTAGACCCTGAATGCTCAGATGTTATACAAAGAGTAGGTGCATGTATCTATTTACATTAGTCAGAGAAGGTCTGTGAATATCTATTATACTGTTGAAAGTTTCATTACTATAATGTATTAGCCAAGATTGATTATTTTCCACATTTCCACTCCTGTGATTTTGGCAGATCCACCTTCTGACTGAATGAGGTTATTGAATGTCAAGGTTGTTGAACCAGTAGCACTATATAATTGTCAGACTCTCAGTTGTGCTTTGAAAATGTACATATGTTACATTCAAGGATATATAAAGGTCTTGATTTTTAAGGGGATTCTTTTGAATCCTCATTACTTTAATGCTTTCTTGGATATGGCAATTTAGTTTTTAATACATTGATCCTAGCAAAGCTTGCTAAGCTCTATTTGCCAAACAGACAAATGATTGTCGTTTCAGAGAAGGAGGAAAGATATAACAGGGATATTTTCTCTAAAAATGTCATTTAACAAGAAGATATTATCTTTGTGTGAAAAGATATCTCTACAGAAGAGAGTAAGTGTGAAGGTGAGGAACAAGTGGAAAATGGCAGTTATTTCTCTACTGTCCATTATCTCTTTCCACTCCATCCTGTTTGCTCTTTGCAAGAATTAAATGTCACTTACTCTCTTCCAATTTCTTTTCCTAAATTATGGTTTTCTACATCTGAGCTTAATTATAAAAGTTATTAAATTAGTATGCCACCACGAAGAGCAGAAACTGGCCATGTATGGTCTGTGAATTGTGTTGTGTAAAACACATTTGCAGCATCTTACAGGAGCAGGGAATGAGACAACATTTCAATGACCAGCATGAGAACACAATATGTCAGTTATAGTTATTTATGCTGTAAAATAGCTAATTATTACTAAAAGAATAGGGCAGACCATTAGTACTGAATCACTTGTATTAGGAGTAAGTTGACTACTACCACACTGAATTTTTATGCCGCAAAAAATATCAAAATGTGTTATGAGAATTAAAAAAGAATAAGTCCAAATTAAAAATTAATTTATATTTTTTTATGTCTGTCATATACTGTAACACAATTCTGAAACTTATTCTTCACTATTCCAACAAACCTAATTAAAAATTATCTTGTGTTTGAAAAAGAAATTCATTCTGAATATGGAGAAGTGATTTTATTTTGAATACATATCTTTATAAAATATGAAGTGACCAGAGGTGAAGCATTACTTCTAAGGGCAAATTCCACCCGAGGAAAAGTAATAACAAAATTCCTATGGACTTCATTAATGTCGAATCAACTATCTGTTGACTAAACTGACATTAATTTGTTTTTATTTTTCAGCTATTGGTAGAATAAAAAAATCTTTTCTATCTGTATCTAGAAATGAAAGAAGCATCAGTGACAAACTGTAGACAGAATGAGGTGTTAGCCAGGAGAACGAAGGGCTGTCAACACTATCTAAAATGAGAGCAATTTAGATCATGTCATTCTCTTCTCTTTTTTTTCTTCCATGGGGAGGTCATGTAACACTTTTCCTCAGAAGAGAGCTTTTGATTCACTTTGTTTATTACTTTATCTGTAAAGAATAATAGATAATAATATCTGTAAAGTAATAGAAAGGGAGTTTGGGGGGAAAATCATGAGAGGAGTGTCCTCATGCTGGATGAAAGAAATAGCTTCCATAGGTGGAGCAAGATGACTTTTGACAATTTAGAATAATTGTGTCCACAAAAATTACCTGCCTTCCTAAGGTAACTGGAGTTGGTAACTGCAAATGAAATTCTGCTCAGACAAAATCTGGAGATTCAGTGAAGGCAGAATTTCAGCCAGTGGTATGCTGCTCAAATATTTGTAAATCATCCTCTCAAAGGATGTCAGGCAGAGATGCTAACTTGACTCCTCAGGCTGAGGGATTATTTTGGGAATAGGGATTGTCCTGTCTTGAGGCCATGGCAATATAAGTGTTGTTGGGACATTACTAGTATGGCTCTAAACTTACTGTCACTATAGACCTCAGGCTACACAGGACAGACAGGTTTCAACCACAATAACCAGTCATGTCCTATTAAGTTCCTTCAAAAACTAGCTTGTAATCTTGCACGTACAGCAATCTTCTAGATGTTTTATAGGCATATATGATAAGGCAAATTAACATTCTGCATATCTCAACCTGAAAAAAAATCTACTAGATATTATTCAGCTATCAATATTTTTCTTCTGAGATTTACAGGATGTATCTTTCTGCCAGACTGCTACAAATGACTCAAATCCATAGGTAAAATTGTTGCTAGGTGTTTAAGTGCTTAAATTTAGTTGCCAATAAGGATTATCAGTGAGAAGAAATATCATAAATATGTAGCAACATAATGGATATTTTATTATTTAACCATGCACAGTCATTTATTTGTACAATAAAAATATTTCCAGGAAATGCAATTGCAAAAGCATTTTAAATAAAGATATTTTCAAGAGGCACAAAAATAAAAGATCTCATCAAATGAGAAAAAGAGACATAATGTTGAAAATAATGTCGCACTATATAAACTGTGGAAAGAAAGGTTTAAGAAACTGGCAATAAGACATAAACTGAGAATCACAATAGAAAGAGAATATAAGGTATAGAACTTCTCTGTATTTCACATTTATTGATTGATTATATGTCAATAAAAGACATGACCTAATTTTTGGATTTTGATTACATACAATTTTATTTTTCCCTAACCCACAGCTTATCAATCTATAGCATTATGTGGCTCATCTGCTTGTTTTTTTTTTTTTAGGATATAGTAAATTACTTTTGATAGTGTTCTTCATTCTTTCCCATAGTTTCAGCCCCTTGATAATTATTTTCAGCATTTGTTTCATTCACTTTAAGGCAACCTTTAAAGGATTGCATTTGGCTGAGCATCTTTCATCCCAAATGGCATCAAACACATCTCCTTACGGTTTACAGGGTTGAAATTAAAGCTCAATTCAACCTTCTGGAGTCAATTATGGGGATTTCCTCAACAGCTTGGGTAAAGAGAAATACTGCATTGCCCTTGCAACCAGATACATTTTGCTGCTGGAAAGGTGAACAAACTCATATAGACAGAATGGACCAGAGCCAGCCTTCATGGAGCAAAGCGTAGGAAGTCTTCATAGAAATCAGCTCTCAAGAGCCATCTCAAGACCTACATGATGGTCAAGAAAACTTTGCTAATGCAATCTATGAGCAGAAACCCTCAAGGGAACAGTCTGGCTGGCATCATGCCTAACTTTGATGTTCAGCACAGCCTACGCTCAGGCCAGCTGAATGAGTGAATATTCATTGGCATCTTGCTCAGTCAAGAGAACTTTGATCTTGAAGTCAAGAGTGAGGAAGATACTACAAATCTATTTACAAGAAAATGGGAAAGAGTAAGTCCTGAAACATATTAACTGCCAAGTTGCAACTGCAAAACCTGTCATGGAAAAACTGCCAAATAAACCCTAACTCTTTCCTCTTCTTCTCAACACATTTATAACTGACCTGCAAAACAATTAAAATGTGAGCTGACAAATCTACTGACAGCACTGAGATATCATGTGTGATACTAATGAGGACACACTGCAAAGATCTGGGAAAGGTCCCTAGTTTATAAAATGACAAATAAAATTCAATATAAATTAATGTGAGATGATACATGTGAAAAACTACACTAATTTTATCATTACATACCCAGTTAGGGGCTTTGAATTAATTCTTTACATAAAAAATGAGATATTGCATTACTGCATTTATAAGAGGCAATTCTGTGAAAGCATAAGATCAATGCTAATCTATGGTCACAAAAGTAAGAAAATGGAAAGGAACAGAAAAAAAAACCAAACACATCACCATGCCACTGTAAAAGCTCTTTATGTGATTGTGCCTTGAAAGCTCCATTCAAATCATACAGGGCCAAAATAGAAAACACAGAAAAGCAAGAAGGACATCAGTAAGCATGGATTAAGTTTGCAGTGTGCAGAAGAGAAATTGGAGAGGGCTGTTGGCAGCCAAATTTCAAATTGGGGTGGTTGAAGGCAATCAGCATCTGCTGTTTACTGCTTCTGTCCAGAAAAGTGGCTGCTTTCAGACATAAAATGTAGCAACTAAGTTGTAAAGTCTGTTACAGGCTGGCATAGAGGCCAAATATTTACCCGAGCTCACAAAGAACTAGATTATTTTTGTAAGAACTTTGTTGATATAGAAAAATGAAATTATGCTAGATGAAATTAAAGTATCTTCGTCCTATAAAGATCCACAAATATCTCATGCTATAAAGCATTTAATTCTCTTCTATGTTGAAAAGCTGGGCCTCAAGAGTTATAATTCATTTGAAAAAGTTTTTTTACATATTCTTCTATAGTGAATATGATATGCATAGACTGAAATATTAATAATTAGAGTCTACATGCCTGTATCACTCTATAATTCTCCATCTCCAGAGTTGTTTAATGAACAATTGTATAGGAAAAAATAAGAAATACATAATTATAAAATGAACTAAATGAACTAAACATTAAGCAATTGAAAATAGATTATTGGGACAAAAACTTTCTATTACAAATACAACAGTTACATAATGCCCACGAGGGGATACACTAAAAAATAAAACAAATAAACAAAAACTTTAGTCTTTATCATCTTGAAAAAATGATTTGCTGCAAATATCTTTACTTCCAGAGAAATATTTTGGAGATTTCAGAACAAATATAATTTCATCTTGATTTCATTTTAGGTAGGATGTAATTTTAGCTTTCACAAGAGTAAAGTAGTTGGAGAATTGAGACAGTGTAAGAATAAAATAGAACTCTAGAAATAAGAACGTGAATAACAAATTTCCATGTATTCCCATTGTTTAAGGTACCCAAAGAAGAATTTCATTTAATTTTTGATGTTTTGTGGAGGTAGGTCCTCCACAAAATGGAGTGCATGGGTGCACACTGTATCATAACAGGCTGGATTCATCTAAAAATTCGGGTCAGAGTCATGAGCTTTTGCTCTGCATCTTCTAAAATAAATGTAGTTAATATGAATTACATGGATGCCAAACAGGAGCTGAACTTTGTCAAGTGCACAATTCTGCAGACTCAGCAATTAAATATATGAAAAGAGAAACTATTTATTACTGATTATATTTTCATCTATAAATGTTACTTTACCAGAAAAATAATGAAATAATTGTCTGCAGAAGCCTGAATGCATTAACTAAATCTAATAGCACAACAGAAATTGAAAGATTAAAGCATTTGTTTTTGTGTTACTAATGATTTCCACATATAAATATTAGTATTAAAAAAGGAAATATAGGCATTATAGTTATTCAAGAATAGATTACAAGAAAATTAAGATCATTAGAAACTCTAAGATGACTTTTTTATTCTTTAATCATCATATTATGCAGTGAATGTGAAAAATGAAGTGTTTACAAAGCACATGATTTGATCGATATAAAATACCATATAGCTGTTTTAAAAATAGTGAGATATTGTCACAGTTTGTCCCATTGTACCTTAAAAAACTTTATTTTCTACAGCAGATATCATGATTCTATAGGTCAGTGGAAATACCAAGTATCCAACTTTCCATCTTAAAATGAACCTTACTGAGACTGTTATACAGCATGATCTATGCTTTAATACAGAATGTGAGTACCATTTCATTCAGCCCCCATGAAATGATTGAGTGCAAAGTTGAAGTGCTTTAAATAGTAGCAAAATCTATAAATGTAAGGATGAAGCAAAAATTAGGACACAGAAATACTGCTCTGTGAGGTCAGAAAAGAGATTTTCCAATGCCAATGTTTTAATATCTGCTATTTTACTGAATGGTGCCACTTACTTTAATCAAAATGGTGTTTCATTCAGACATTAATAAAACTAAGCCTCTGGGCAGGCCCTCTTCACAAGGACAAAATTTATATAGATTTGCCAAGTCTGTCAAACAAAATAATATTTTTACTTGGATCCATGAAAAAGTGGTTTTCAGCTATTCACACCTCTCAGAATCATACAGCCTTTATCCTATCCTTTAGGATACAGCCTTTAGCCTATCATACAGTCTTAAGAAAGGAATGTAAGTTTGAAAATGAACAGTGTTATCTAGAAAACTTATCCAAAATGTGATATATTCACCTGAAGGTCTTTGTATCTTTCAGTCTCTATATAAACAAAAGAAGTCATATGTGTGGCATTTGTAGGCATTCAGTCCAGGATGCTTTAACTAGCAACTTGAGCACCTAAGCAGATGGTATAAAAGAATTCAGTAGATTAAAGCAGTCAAGGTACACAGTGCTCTCAATATATATTTTTTTCTGATTATTAGCACAAAGTGATGACTCTGATGCTTTGCCTTTACTGCCTTTATTTGTGAAATTAGGCTAAATATGTGCCAAAATACAGTAACGTATAAAACTAGCATGAAAATCCTTGTACTACAAAAAATAACAGTTGTGTCTTTGTGTAATTTTGTGTAATTGTGTCATAAATAATAATTTGTCTTCTTTACAGAATGATCAAGAATTGTAAATCATTTTTATTTAAAAATTTCAAGCTAAATCAGCATGATATATCTTTGAGCTCTGAATTTCTTCCAAGGTAATTAAAAAACATATCAAGGTAAAATATGCAATACTAAGGCTGTTTCTAAAAATGTATAAATCTGCAAAGTTTCTCCTCTTAAGGGAAATTGCCCATTTTACAACTTTAAAAGAAAAAGAAGATTAATTTATACATTGGTGAATCAAACTTTTGGTCTTCTTCCAAGCAGAGTAAATATTTAATGTTCACAAAAAGTGTGAATAAGTAACATAGGATTGGATTAGATTTCATTGACTATTTTGTGCAAAGAGAAGTTAAAGACATGGTAAACACTGATGCAACTGAAGACACTAAAGTCATGACTCTGCAATTGACTGTAAAATGGATCCATCTGAACTAAGCGCAGATCAGCCTTTTATTGGTTTAATAGAAATATATAACATTCTAAATTGAATTTTTTTCTTCTGGTAAACATGATTCTTTTTCAAATGTTGAAAATTGTGTATTGAATTATATCTATATTATTTCCTGAATTTATTCTATAGCTTGTTCTATAACAATTGCTTCTATTGTCTGTTGTTTCTCTTCTATTCTTCCTGGTGCTGGCAGCAATATAGAAAGAAACAGCAGGATTCAGTCCATCAACACATGGCTCTGTGGCTGGTATCATCGTCACAACTTTGGTTTCTTCAGTAACAGGAAGCAGTACATGACACCAGGCATGATGGCATCTACTAGGATTCATCTTTCTCAAAGCGGAAAGAGAGTGCTGGGCCATGGGCTAGCAGAGCTCATCAAGAGGACTTTAAACTAGATTTGAGGCTGGAGGGGAGTATTATCTGGGAAGTACATGAGATGGTAGCCATTGGCCTGTCAAGTCACTCACAGCACCCTAATGCCATGGCCTGTGAAGGACACCCTATGACTGAAGATGCCAAATGGCAAAACATGAGAACTTCTGAAGACCCACATAGCCAAGGTGCAGCTGCCCCAAATAGAATGAGAGGCACATTTGGGGCCCAACTCAGATGCCTCTATATAAATGCACACAGCATGGAGAATAAACAAGAAGAATTGGATATGTGTGTGCAGTTAGAATCATAGAATCATAGAATGCCGAAGGTTGGAAGGGACCTCAGAAGTCATCGAGTCCAACCCCCCTGCTCACGCAGGGTCACCTAGAGCATGTGGCACAGGGCTGCATCCAAGCTGGTTTTAAAGATCTCCAAAGGAGACTCCACAACCTCTCTGGGCAGCCTGTTCCAGTGCTTCGTCAACCTCACAGTGAAGAAATGCTTCCTTAAGTTCCTGTGGAACTTCCGATGCTTCAGTTTGAAGCCATTTCCTCTAGTCCTATCCCTGCCCRCCACKGAAAAGAGGCCGCCCCCCTCCTCCTCACTGCCTCCCTTGAGGTATTTATACACGCTGATCAGGTACCCCCTCAGCCTCCTCTTCTCCAGGCTGAACAGACCCAGCTCTCTCAGCCTTTCCTCATAGGGCAGATGTTCCAGGCCCCTGATCATCTCCATAGCCCTGCACTGGACTCTCTCCAGCAGCTCCACATCACTCTTGTAGTGGGGAGCCCAGAACTGGACACAGTACTCCAGATGTGGCCTCACCAGGGCTGAGTAGAGGGGAAGTTGGAGGGCCATGGTCTCATCGCAATTACTGAGATACGGTGGGACAGCTGTCATGACTGGAATGTGGCCAGGGAGAACTTTAGGTCTTTCAGGAAGGATAAGCCAAGAAGGCGAGGTGGCGGAGTTGCTCTTTACGTAAGACAGCAACTGGAATGAATGGAGCTCTGCACAGAAAAGGACAAAGAGCGAGTCGAGAGCCTATGGGAGGGGGTTAAGGGACAGGGCAATAGGGGTGACACAGTGGTGGGAGGACACAGGTCTCCTGACAAGGATGAGGAAGTGGATGAGGCCTTCTACAGGCAGCTGCAAGAAGCCTCCCGATCACAGGCTCTGCTCCTCAGGGAGGACTTCAACCACCCTAATGTCTACTGGGATAATCATACAGCCAGAAACAGACAGTCATAGAATCATAGAATCATGGAATGCTCAAGGTTGGAAGGGACCTCCAGAGATCATCTGCACGCACAGGGTCACCTAGAGCATGTGGCACAGGGCTGCATCCAAGCAGGTTTTAAAGATCTCCAAAGAAGGACACTCCACAACCTCCCTGGGCAGCCTGTTCCAGGGCTCTGTCACCCTCACTGTTAAGAATTTTTTTCTTAAGTTCCTGTGGAACTTCCGATGCTTCAGTTTGTGGTCATTTCCTCTAGTCCTATTGCTGGCCACCACTGAAAAGAGGCCAGCCCCCTCCTCCTCCCTCTGTCCTTTGAGGTATTTATAGACACTGACCAGATCCACCCTCAGCCTTCTCTGCTTCAGGCTGAACATGCCCAGCTCTCTCAGCCTTTCCTCATAGGGCAGATGTTCCAGGGCCCTGATCATCTTCATAGCCCTGTGCTGGACTCTCTCCAGCAGCTCCTCTTGTACTGGGGAGACCAGAACTGGACACAGTCTCCAGGTGCGGCTTCACCAGGGCTGTGTATAGGGGAACAATCACCTCCCTCAACCTGCTGGACACACTCTTCTAAATGCACTCCAGGATCCCGTTGGCCTTCTTGGACACTAGGGCACACTGCTGCCCCTCTGCAGAGCTGCTCTCCAGAAGGTCATTCCCCAGCCTGTACTGGTGTCTGGGGGTTATTCCTCCTCAAGTGCAGGACCCTGCACTTGCCCTTGTTGAACTTCCTGAGATTTCTCACTGCCCAATTGTTTAGTCTGTCCAGGTCCCTCTGGATGGCAGTGCAGCCCTCAGGGCTATCAGCTATTCCTCCCAGTTTGGTATCATCATCAACCTTGCTGAGGTAGCACTCCAGCCCTTCATCCAGGTTGTTAATGAATAAGTTGAACAGGACTGGACTGAGGACCGAGCCCTGGGGGATACCGCTAACTACACGTCCCCAACTCGTCTCCGTGCCACTGATTACCGCTCTCTGAGCTGTGCCATCCAGTCAATTCCTAATCCACCCCACTGTCCACTCATCTATCTCACATTTTTGAAGCTTGCTCAGGAGAATGTTGTGAGGGACGGTGTCAAAAGCCTTGCTGAAGTCCAGATAGATGACATCCACTGCTCAGCCCTCATCTATCTAGCCAGTCACTCCATCATAGAAGGCTGTCACGTCCAGGAGGTTCCTGTAGAACACTGCAGATAGATAACTTCTTGATGCATGTGGTTGATGAGCCAACAAGGGGAGGCACACTGCTAGACTTGACACTAACAAACAAAGATGGTCTAGTGGGAAATGTGAGTGTTGGGGGCAGTCTTGGCTGGAGTTACCGTAAGATACTGGAATTCATGATCTGTGTGGAGGAAGCAGGACTAGAAGTAGGATTGCAACCCTGGATTTCAAGAGAGGCAACTTTGACCTCTTCAGGAAGCTCCTTGGAGGAATCCCCTGGGCCAGGGTCATAGAAGGAAAGGGGATCCAGAAGAGCTGGCTAATATTCAAGGTCCACTTTCTCCAAGCTCAGAATCAGTGCATTCCAACAAGAACGAAGTCGAGCAAGGGGACAAACAAACAAACAAACAAAAAAAATGCAACAGCAAAAAGAAACATGTTAATTGCTGGGTTCTATAGCTCCGTTAGAATCTCCAAATTTCCTCTCCTCAGCTTCAGAGACTATTGTCATGATTAAATAATGGCACTATGGATATAATTTTCCATAGCCTTATCTCATGGTTTAATATTCCTTCAATCAATAATTTTAATTTAAAGTAGTTGTACAGAAAATTTTCCTCGGAAGATGAGAAAGTCTTAAACACAAATCTTATGTGCACAGTGGTGAGACAGGAAAATACTTAGAAACTAAATATCCCCTGATGACTCTTCATGTGACCTTTAGGAATATGAGACAGAAATCAAACAAAGTTTTAGAAAAATATGATAGGCAGCTGCACAAACCTCTTTCACCATGAGAAATGTTGAGTATAAGTTTAGTATACTAAATTTATGATGTTCTTTTGGGAGTTGTTGAGCATCTTGAGGCAGTAATTTATAGATTTAATTTACATTAATGAAAAATACAGTGTTCAGAATCTACTGCACTGTGAAGGCTTTTAAGGCTGAAGTCTATTATACAGTGAGATCTTAGCCCAATTAACATTGAAAAAGTGACTCCATTTTAATCAATAGCTTCCGTCTGTTGGTCAGAAAGGGCAAAATCTTATCTGTCAGACAGACACATCCAGTTTGCACCTGCTTTTATTAGAAAGTGCATTCAAAAATATTACACATTTCACAATAAGGCCAAAACTAGCAGCAAAGCCAGAAAGACTGTCAAATAAGACAAACCTTGTTATTTGTGTCAGAACCTAGATGTGACTTGATTTTAATGTTGATGCTCCAGTACTTAAAAACATCCACATTAGCACTCCCTCTCCAGCCTTCATTTGAAAATAGTTTAATTCAAAGAAATGAATTAAAACTAAAACATAGTCAAACTGGTTGCTCTCAGTCCTGAAAGCACCAGAAGAATCAAATTGGGTAAAAATGTACTTCAAATACAGATTTTATAGATTAAGACTATGTAACCTTGGGGGCATGAATCATCCTTTTATTCTGTGATTGCTCAGAACAGCACAGAGCTCATAGTTTAGCATATCTACTTTTTATTAAAGCTCAATCAATACATTTTGATAAAATACATCAATTATCTGAGAAAAAGAATGTTTTGGCCTGGTGTAAAGGCATAAAACACTTAATTGTAAGAACCTCCCATTCCATTTTTGACAATGCGTGGAAAGAGAAGCTCATGAGAATCAACATGACTTCAGGCTTCCAACTGGTAAAACACCTTTGCGAAGTCAGAACCAAGTAGATGCCCCTGTTCATGTCCTTGTGTCTACACCATCAAGCATCCGTGCAACTGATGCAGAAATAGAACAAGATAATTGCAATACAGGTATTGCCCATACATGCAACTACCCCATACATTAGTAATAACACTAGAGAAATAAAGGAGTGATTGAAATATAATGACAGCTTGAAAGAAAATGAAAACTGTCATAAAATTGTTTTATTTTTTATATCCACTTAATATCTGCCCTTCCTATTCATTATTCTGACACAATCATGTGAAAGCTTTAGATTGACAGCAATAGACAAATATTCTATAGACAAGGTCAATGTAATCATTACAGGAAGGAGGACTAATGTAGTCATACCAATAGATACAAATCCACACTGAGACATTGATTATTCTTCTGTAGTGTTGATATGAAAAAAAGTACTATCTATCTGTACCACCTTCAAAATAGGAAACTAAATTTTATTCTTTACTTCCGTTTTCTTTTTTTTTTTGTCAGTTATTAAGTCAATTTGTCTTACAGTAAGAAATAAAGAAATCAAAGACAGAATTGTCAAAAAAATAATGATTATTTAGGCTATTTATAAACTTCAAAGTTTGGGCTTAAATTTATAGGATTGATAAAATTTTCTCTTAAAAGCTTTTTTCTAAAAAAGATACTAATCTTGCACACATTGGCCATAAACATACTTATAAAATATGTGTTGTTTATTCCATTGGTCATTTGACTGCTTACTCACAAATCTACAAAGATTTCAAATATTCTTAACCTATTCTTCTATCTATAAAAATTTGGTAAGAAAAATATAACATTACCTTTCCTTTGGAACTCAGTTCAGGGGTCATTGAAGTGAAGGGTGCTGCTTCAGATCATTTGCAGTGCAATTCTAAAATTAATTACCAGAATTTTCTGAGTCTTCTCGACTCAGATGGACCAAAACATGTTTACTACATCTGAATACTAGATAATAGACACACAAGATTCTCTATTGCATTCTGTTGCAAAGAAATAAAAGAATGGGATTAAGGCCTGGTGAACTTTTTAAGGAAAAGGTAAATACATGAATACATTTTTTTTTTTACCAGCTTTAATTACACAGTAGCTATCATCTATCATCCATCATCTATCATCTATCATTACTTGCATAGGTCAGTTGTAAATATTTTGGTAAAACCGAGTTCCTAATGATGGAATTTTTAATTTTAATTTTTAATGTTACCACATTTCTTTAACATTAGACAATCCAAAAGCAGTAGTGCTGAGGTTAGAGTTGTCAGGAGAAAAGAAAAAGAATAAAAATTGGGACAGGACATATCTCTAAAGTGTCTTGCGGAGAGCAGTCAGAGGAAGAAGGAAGAATGCTAAGTGTTTCCTACATTTTGCTGAAGCATCTTGGGAAATATCTCTCTGCAGTGTCTTAGGCTGATATAAATTAGTTACTTGATCTGCCTAACATGAAAACCTTCAAGTGTTTGGAGGAACCTATGTTGTTTGATTCTTAGACTTCCAGGAATTAAAGACTCTTGTTTTCCATTCACTTTATATGTGCTAAAACTGATACTTTTCAATAATTAGTCCTTTGACTTTGTAAAATAATGGAAGGTATTCTGATGGAACTTCAGTATCAGTGCTCTATCAAAAGCTGAATATCATAATGAATAAGAAATCTTCCTTATATTTGGAGGATGTGAATAATAAAAAATATGCAAAAAACCCTGTACCAGATAAATGATATAAAATAATTCTTTCAGTGAAGTAGGAAGTGTTCGTAGAAAAAAAAAAAAAAAAAACCCAAAGAAAATGTCAGTACTTTGGACATCTAGAGTAAGAAGAAATCTTATCCTACCTTTCTGGACAGAAGAAAGGCTAGAAAGAGCACAGTAAATATTTTCTCTCTTCACTTTATCTTTGAAGAGTTATACCCTACCACATTTGTGGTAATCCCATAATCGTAATATAGGAAATTCTAAGGTAGGTGAATAACAAATCAGTTCTCCCAGGAACCACTATAAATTTACTCAAAATTGCTAGCTGAATAGATTACAACAGTACATCTAGGTGCATAAAGAAAAACTTGTCTGGCATAGATTCAAATTTTCATTATAACAGAATAATTTGTTATGAGAAATAGTTTTCTTTACTGACAGATACGAAGTTACACTGTCTGCTAAATCCTAAAAGAAAATGTATTTTTGATATGATATCATCATTTTTTCGGCTATTACTATTTATTATTTACCCCATGGACTGCTTCATAATCAGGTGTCTGACTTACAAAGCACTGTGCAAGCATAAAACATCAAAAGCCAATGATCCATAGGAACTCTTGCTTTTCTCATGCATCTACGCTGAAAGAGACAAACAACTCTTGCAGTCTATGCATGTGTCTAGAGAGCTGCCAGCTAGGCTGTAGATGGATCAAATTCTCTTTTTTTTTTTTTTTTTTTTTTTTTTTTTTCCAATGAAACAAATTTGTTTCCCACTTTCTTTTTTGCTCCAAAGCTCCTTCTAGACAACCTGCTGAGTTCCAGCTCCCCCTTACATGCTGAACTCAGGTTCATCCCCCTACCTGCAGTCCAGACATATATCCCATGCCAGGAATCTCATAATGCTGTCTATATACAGCATTAGTAAGGTGTTATGAACGCAGTTTGCTTTTTTTTTTTTTTTCCTTTTTTACTTTAAGAGGTTTTTGTGTCTTTCAGGTTTCCATATCTATGATAAACACGATCCCTATCTTCACTCTTCACAACACAGCTATCTCCTTTTTGAAAAGACATATATCCAATATCTAAAATCTTCCTGTATTTTTCCTGTGCCACTGATGATTGTTATTATCTTCCAGATGCATAATCTACTGGATTGCAATTAACCAAAAATGCAGACAATAAAATTTTCTATCTATTCATTTAGAAACTGCTTCTAAATTCAGCTCCTAAAGGGTGCATTTCAAAATCAAAATGCTTATTTTTTCTAGCCATCCATGATAGAGAAATCCTAAAGGGCATTAATGTAGTAAGAGCTGGCTAATCCAATGTGCCGTTAATTTAACACAATCTCTGATTGCTTATGAACAGGACCTTTAGTCATGTGTGCATTCATGTACCTTACAGACCACTTGCATATGGCAATTTTGCTCTGCCACATTTCTTTTCTGTGTTTTCTAGCACATCTCCTCCAGTCCTTGACTGTCATATGTCTCCTTTCCACTTGTAATATTCATACAAGGAAATGTGACTGGGTTATTTTGTTAAATCAAAATTTTCTTCTCATTAATGCTAGAAAAGCTTAAATTATTCATTTATCCTGACTGACTTATAGCTAATAATCTTGCATTACAACTAAGAGGTAAAGGTCAGTTTGCATAATTCACAATTAATTTGTTTCATTTACACTAATTTACTTAGAATTTGTACAGTATTGGTTCCCTAAGGGAATACAGCCAAAACTGTGACCTGATAACAAACAGAATCATTACATTATAACAGCATTATTAATAAAACAGAATTTCTGCAATTTGTTAAAAATCCTGGGAGATATGAGCAATTTATTTATGTAAGATATGGAAAGAATATCTGCAGTATTATTGCATATAAATTAAAAATTCACCTAGGGAGTTTGTACAGTGGTCACAGCTTTAAAATGATTGACAGATATATTAACATTGCTAACCCCAAGAGAAAGATAATTAATTCTATTTTTTTTTTTTTAAATTGTTTCTAAGGACAATGTTAGTGTCCTCCTTTGTTTGGGATATTTAACATCATCATAACTAGTTGATTATAAAATGTAGTCAGTTATAATGCTGGTCTTGTTAATAGCTAATTAGATTATGGTGACTTCACTTTAGGAGAAGCAGAACTATAAAAAAGAAAGGTTGACAGTCACAGGAAATAGAATTAAATTTGTTTCATAAAAAATGATATCTGTTATGATTGATGTTAGGATTTGTTATTGTTATGATTGTTGGAAAGATAACCTAAGTTTCATCTTACGTTGAATTATGATGTGATTTGTTTGTCTCTCTCATTTGTGGAATATAAAGCCAGAAGCTTTTTTTTTTTAAAAAAATAATGTTTATTCATATATAGATATTTAATTAGATGCCACTGTTATTTGGTTTATGTCAAGTGGAGCAGGAAGTAATACTTTCATCAAAAAAATTTTGCCACCATATGATATAACCTAGGGTATGTTGTAATCAGCTGAAGTCTGTCATGGTTTACACTGTTCTTATATAAATATAATATGAGAATAACAGGTAGCCATGAGTATTAGCTCAAAATGCCTAACTTACTTTCTACTAACAGACACTGACGTGTTTACTCTGCTCACCTCTATTACTTACTGATACAATTATATAAACATTTTTTTCATTTCTATAACAATGATTATTTTTGGTTTGTAAAGTTATATTTGGGTTATAAAGTCTTATTTTCTGTTGTCACATCATTTTACAGTGATATTTACCATTCACTTAATTGCACATCTACTGAAAAATGTGTTTAGTGATTAACACTGATCATAGTAGGACACAACAGGAAGTAGTTCAGAATAATGGAAAATGGAGAAAGCTAGTAGGACATCTGGCATCTAATTTCTTGGAACTGACTTATTTTCAAATCCTGAATTAAACGCTTTTTTTTTCTTGAAAATTAATGATAATTCCATCAGTAGAACAATACCCCACTTTATAATGAAAACCCCCACTTTATAATGAAAATTATTAGAAATGTAAAAACGTCAAAAGTTATACTTGATTTTCTTCTTTGTCACATGTTTTTGAAAAATAATGTAAATGTTTTTCAAGTTTCTGATCCAAAGTCTACTGTAATCAGTTACTTCTATTATTGTTATTATTATTCTAGCTTAACAGGCTTTAAACCTTACTATTTTGCCCCTTTTGTCATATAAACCCATTAGTGATAGATCCTAAATTTATTTCTAGAACCAGCTAATAGCCAAAGCAATCTACTAACCATTAGAATAATAGCCTGTCAGGTCTGAATATTGGGAACTTCCCATAAAAGATGGATTATCTAATAAACAGGTAATTAAACATTAGTGGCTATGAGACCTGTCTGGATGTGCGACTATTCTTGTCTCATAATATTAATGAACTTTATGAACAGAACCATGATAAATATGAATACTTTTTAAAGAATTTAATTGATGGAATGATCTAACAAGGTTTCTCATGTGCCAGAGAATGCCAGCAAATTGCAGGCAGATTTGAGATTTTCTCTATTACCTGCCAAGCATGCCAGGATATTTTATATTTTGCTTATCTCTGTGGAGCCAAGTTATAAATGTATTTGTTAATGTGAGAGGAAGAAACATAATTTTATCTTTGGACAGAGCTTTGTCATATCAGTATTTTCCCCAATTCAAATTCCTATAACTGGGAAGGAACATCTACATGTAGCTGAGATCTAGTGGGGCTTTGCTGTTACTATCATCAGCTGAGAGTGAGTTTATATACAGGATACTTCTCTATCTGGAGTAGTTTATTTGTTTCAAATTTCGAACACCTTCAGGTGATTGATGTGCTGAATTACATACTGTTTAATTCAGTATCCTGTCTCCTTCAGCAAGCACTAGAAATACTTACAGCAAAAAAGTGGGGCAGAGATGAAGACTACAGTAAAATATGCCCACATAAAATCTAGGCCTAATTCTCCCTAGGTTGTATTTAAAATCTGAGATAAGTATATTATTATTATACTTCTGGAAAGTACTGGTATCACTATAATCTTTCAATCACTCTTTGAGTTTTTCTGATTTGCTATACCCGACAGCATCCTCAACAATGACCTCCACAGTCTTGTTATATTTACTAGAAAAACATACTTTATGCTACAAGGAATGCAAAGATTCCTAGTTTACTATTTTTAACATCACTGAGGACTGATTTTTCCAGAGAACATATTCAAGATGATAAATTAACAGCAAATATACAAATTACTTTTTTTTCTAGACATTTTTTACAGGTTTCTTTTTACTTATAAGTTGTAATTAAAACATTAAATTTTTGTCTACAGCACAGAGTTGTTTAAAATAAACAGCCTTCTGTTTACAGTGAAGACCTGTAATAAGAGTATTTTCATGATAAATACTTGGAATTCATTATCGTAAGTGGTTTCTTTGCATTCTTTTCAAGTGTATCTGTATTTCAAAGATATCTATATATGGTATCTAGTTAGCATTTAGATTTTTAAAAAGATCATTTTTTAATGTTTCTCTAAGATTCTTCATAAATGGAGATTATATAAGCAAAGTCATTTCTCTATGTGTCTATAGACTACGTGATCCTTTTTTTCACAGCTTTTGACATCAAGCTATGAAAGAAATTTGACCACATTACACCTTTCAAATCCATCACTGGAGGAGAGTAGATCTTGTTGGCCAAAGCGAAAAGCAGGGATAGGAGAAAAAGGTATCTGGCAGAGATGAAACAGGAGAGTTTCTGTTGTAAATATTTTCACATGGTTAAGAAACCAAATGATTCCATTAAGAGGCAGTTATTCTCTTTCCTCAGATTTGCATACTTACTTTTATAGCTTCACTCTTTGGTTCGATGATTGATGGGGCTTCCTGCTATAATAGTCCAAAGAGTCTTTTAAGACAAGACATTCCATCTTTAAGATACATTGGCTTTAAATTATTCATCGTTCCTTTCATTTCTATGTTTTCTTCCAAAATGTGAGGAAGTTTCCTTCAGAAACATCTTACAAATAAATCCTACCTGGTTCCTATATCTTGCCAAAGAAGTGTAGCCTGGATTCTTCATTAGAGTCTTCTTCACAATGGGACTACTTAGAGAACAGGCAAGCTGGAACAAGACTTAGATGGCAGTGTAATCAGAACAGTATACATTCAGAATAGTTCCAGGCCCCTGATGATCCTCGTAGCCTTGCATTGGACTCTCTCCAGCAGCTCCACATCCCTCTTGTACTGGGGAACCCAGAACTGAACACAATACTCCAGATGTGGCCTCACCAGGACTGCCTAGTCCTCGGACGATCACCTCTCTCAACCTTCTGGAGACGCTCTTCTTAACGCACTCCTGGAAGCCCATTGGCCTTCTTGGCCATGAGGGCACATAATGCCTCATCATCTACTTGTCATCTACCATGATGCCCAGGTCTTTCTCTACAGAGCTGATCTCCAGAAGGTCAGTCCCTGCCTATACTGGTATTCTTCCTCAAGGGCAGGACTCTGCACTTTCCCTTGTTGAACTTCATGAGGTTTCTCACTATCCAGTTGTCCAGTCTGTCCAGGTCTCTCTGGATGGTGGTGCAGCCCTCTGGGGTATCAGCTTCTCCTCCCAGTTTTGTATCATCAGTAAACTTGCTGAGGGGGCATTCCATCCCTTCATTCAGGTCATTGATGAATAAATTGAATAAGACTGGACTGAGGACTGACCCCCGGGGTACACTGCTAACTACAGGCCTCCAACTAGACTCTGCACCCCTGATCTCCACCCTCTGAGCTCTTCCATCCAGCTAGTTCTTAATCCACCTCACTGTCCACTCATCTAACCCACCCCTCTGGAGTTTGCCCAGGAGGGTATTGTGAGGGATGATGTCCAAAGCCTTGCTGAAATCCAGATAGATGACATCCACCGCTCTGCCCTCATCTATCCAGCCAGTCACTCCATCATAGAACGCAATCAGGTTAGTCAAGAATGATTTCCCTTTGGTGAATCCATGCTGACTATTCCTGAGCAACTTCTTGTCCTCCATGCCCTTACAGGCAATAGCCAGGATGAGCTATTCTATCACTTTTCCAGGGATGGAGGTGAGACTGACTGGCCTGTAGTTGCCTGGGTCCTCCTTCTTGACCTTTTGAAGACTGGTGTGATATTGGCTTTCTTCCAGTCCTCAGGCACCTCCCCTGTACTCCAGGACCTTTTAAAGAGGATGGAAAGCAGCTTAGCTTTAATATCCGCCAGCTCACACAGCACTCTGGGGTGCATCTGTCAGAGCCCATGGATTTGTGAGTATCAGATTGCCCTAAGTGCTCTTTGACCCACTCTTCCTCTACCCAGGGCAAGTCTACCTCTCTCCAGGCTTCTTCTCTTGTTCCTAGGGCCTGGAATTCCCGAGGGCTGCTCTTGGTAAACACCAAAGCAAAGGCATTCAGTAACTCTGCTTTTTCTGTGTATTTTGTAATCAGGGCACCTGCCCCGTTCACCAGCAGACACTCATTTTCCCTCATCTTCCTTTTGCCATTGATATATTTGAAGAAGCTCTAATTATTATTTTTAACAACCTTTGCCAGATTTTGTTCCAAACATGGCTTAATTTTCCTTGTCACATCCCTGCATTCTCTGACAACATTCCTATATTTCTCACAAGGGGCCTGTCCTTTTTCCCCATATTCTGTATACTGCCTTCTTCTGTCTGAGGTTTGTCAGGAGCTCCTTGCTCATCCACACAGGCCTCCTGCCCCCCGCTAGCGGACTTCTTATTCACAGGGACGCACTGTTGCTGACTGTGGAGGAAGTGTTGTTTGAAAACTAACCAGCTCTCTTGGGCCTTGCTTCCTTCTAGCGCTTTAGCCCATAGGATTCTTCCAAGGAGGTCCCTGAAGAAGCCAAAGTCAGCCCTGCTGATGTCCATGGTTACAAGGGCACTTACAGCCCTGCTTCCTCCTTGTTGGATCCTGAACTCATGATCGCTACAGCCAAGGCCACCCCCTACATTCTCATCTCCAACAAGTTCCTCTCTGTTTGTTAGTGCAAAATCCAGTAGCCCACTTCTCCTCATTGGCTCCTCCACAATCTGCATCAAAAAGCTATCAACACACTGCAGAAACCTCCAGAGCTGTTTGTGCCTCCCTGTGTTGTCTTTCCAGCTGATGGCAGGGTAGTTGAAGTCTCTCATGAGAACCACGAGCTGGGACAACTTCCAGCTGTCTCTGGGAGGCCTCATCAACTTCCTTGTCAGGTGGCCTGTATAAGACACTCACCACAGCGTCTCCCATGTTATCCTGCTCTTTAACCCACAAGCTCTCAACTCACTCATCATCCACTCCCAGGCTGAGCTCCGTGCATTCCAGTTGCTCTCTCACATACAGAACACCACCACCTCGCCTTCCCAGCCTGTTCTTCCTAAAGAGCACATAGCTTTCCATGACAGCACTCCAGTCATGTGAGCTATCCCACCATGTCTCTGCTGCGTGGTATCAATTCTCCTGTCTATGGAACACTCCCTTTCCCTCTTCTTGCTTAAAGCCCTCCTAAGCAGGTTGGCCAGCCTTTTGGCAAAGACAGGTGTGCCCCTCTTGCTGAGATGGCTCTCCTTATTCCTCACTAGCTGGTGATCCTCAGAGTCCCATGACCATAGAAACCAAAACCTTGTTGCCAAGACCAGCGGAGCAGCCAGTTGTTAACCTGCAATATTTGCCTTGTCCTCCTTGAATCCATTCCCCTCACTGGCGGGATAGAGGGGAACACAACCTGGCCTCCCAAACCTTTCATTGCCATCCCTAGGGCTCTGAATGGGCTCGTTTGATGTTGCCCAATTTCCCTATGATGTCATTAGTGCCCACATGAAACAGTAACAGGGGATACTAGTCAGACTTCTGGGCAAGCATTGATAGCGTCTCTGCAACATCCCTTATTTGAGCCCCTGGAAGGCAACAGACCTCTCTGGATAAGGAGCTGGATCTACAGATTGGTGCCTTCGTGTCCTGCAGCAGGGAGTCACCCATGACCATCACTCACTGCTGCTTCTGAGTGCTCCTTATCTCCATAGGGGGAGCAGCCTTCTCTGTAGACAGCCCCCTAGATAGGCCTTGGTCTGTGACCTCATTGGTCCGATCCTGCCTGGTACCTGTTGAACATGGTCACTAGTGGGCCAGGGAAGGATTGTCCTGTCACCTTGAACAGGGATCTGTTTCCATTGTTGTTCCTCACTTAGCACTGTTAATTCTGTGCCCTCCACTCTGTGACAAGAGGGTAGTGGATTCTCAGATTGAACTGGGGGGCTCTCTGGGTGCCCTTCCTGGGACGACTGCAGAATGCTGCTCCACCCAGTCTGTTTCTTTCTCACATTCTCTAGTGCTCCTCAAATCTCACTATCATCGTCAATGATTTCACTAACACAACTAGGTTCCCAGTCTGTCTTGGCTGTCATGGATAATTATTACCACTCCACTTTCGAGGATTTTTTTCTGTACCTCTGATCGCAGAACTCAGCTGCTATATTTGTTTGTCTCTTCTGAAGAGAGCACTTTCATTTTCTAAATTTAGGAAAAACATTATTCAGGAATGCTATCACCTCTTTCATTCTTACACTGAATTTGGTAAAGCAAAGGGGATCTGGAAAAATAAATATCTAATTTATATTATAAATATATCATTTATATATAATATATAATAAATAAAATAAAAAGCCAAGCTAAATTGTATGAAGGATCAAATTTATACAGAATGAGTGAAGCTTAGCATTTAGTCAGAGCAAAGTTCTTTTATGACTTAGACCTTTGAAAAATTTTTTGAAGAGTCAAAAACAGTTTGGAGGGAGTTTTCAATAGGTAAGCAAAAGGGATACAGGGGAACAAATTTCAACTGAACTTAATTACTCTCCTGCACTTAATATAAACTACAACTTAGCATTTGCGGGGAGCACCAACTGAATATATAAATTATATTATTCTAAAATACCTTAGTAGATATTTTACTGTAACTACTATCTTACCTCCATCATTCACACTCATAAAATAAAACAGAATATAATAGGCATTATTAATCCTTCATTAGATATTTCAGCTTTTTTTTTTTATCAGTTAAGCCTCAGGGAGAAAAGAATTGCCCTATAGAAACATAACCCTTGCTTGTAGGCCATTTCCAGTTGAAAACTCTATGAGAAAATAAAAATTACCAATAGAGATCTTCAAAGTGAAGTGAAATCAGCTGTTAGTTCCTCATTCAACACAGAGCTGTGGAGGAAGTATTTCCAAATCTTCCAATTGATTCTGTAAAGTTTAGCAAGAAGTCTCTGCCTCCTCATAAAAAGAAACATACATTACTCAAACCACATATCCAAAATCCTGTGGCAAGTAGAGTTGGATCCTAGGTGTGCATTGGGAGAAGTATCATGTACCCTGAGTCTGTTCACATTCTTTTCTCAACATCTCTTAGCCGCACAGGAAGAATACCAGGTGAGTTAGACCTTTGTTCTCACATTCTTATTGATGTTCTTCTGTTCCTATCAGGAGACAAACTTCTCCCAGCTTTCCTTTGTGATCTCTACTGAAGTACCATACTGCTAAGCAGTGTTCTTTGGAAACATTTTTAACATAAAGTACAGTGGAGTTCATGCTGATATGGCAATTGTTATTGAAAGAATGTAAAAGACTGAAAGTTAGAGGATTAATGAAAATATTATAATGTTAAATTAAATGCTGCTGCTGGTGGTGGTGTGTATTTTTACTTTTATATATGAGGAGTTGAAAGTTCTTCTGTCCCATCAACTTTCAACTGACCTACACTCACAACAAGGAGAGGTTCAGAAAGTCGATTTTCATAAGTAAAGCATTTCAGGGAGAGGTTAACTATCTAATCCTTAAGAAATTAATGAAAATGATTATGTTGATTATTTGGCCAAATAGGCCAAATTGTTTCAGTAAGCTATGATACACCCTACAAATTCCTGTATCAGACCAGATAGAAGTACAAGGACAGAAACCTACAGGCTAGGGGCTGACTGGAGAGCACCTTTGTAGAGAAGGATCTGGTGGTCCAGGTGGACAAATTGATCGTGATCCAGCAATGTGTCCCTGTGGCAAAAACTGTATCTTGGTCTACGTTAGGAAGGGGATCCTTCACCCGTCTTCAGCACTCCAGCACTCCAGCACAGCTCTGTTCTGGGATCCTCAGGATAGGAGAGGTATAGACCTACTGGAACAAGTCTAGCAAGGGCCTCAAAGATGATTAAGGAGCTGGTCTTATATATGAAGAGACTGAGAGAGCTGGGATTCCTCAGACTGGAAAAGACTCAGGGGGGAACCTTATCAATGTTTATAAGTATGTGATGGGATATACAACAGAGTAAATACATAAATAAAATAGATTAAGACTCTTCTAAAGCAGTGCCCAGTGACAGAGTGAAAGGCAATGGACACAAACTGAAGCATAGGCAATTTTAGCTGAACATAAGGAAAATTTTCTTTATTCTGAGTGTGACTGAGCACTAGAATTGGTTGCCTAGAGAGGTTGTGGAGTCTCTATCCTTGGAGATGTTCAAAAGATGTTTGGACACAATTCCTTCTGCAGCTGAGCCTACAGACTCATTGGGGCAGCTGAACTGAATGATATCCAGACATTTCTTCCAATGCCAGCTGTTCTATGATGCTGTGAAACTAGAAGCCAAGGATGGATGAGATTTTCTAAATAAGATGCATATTTAAAGAAGTGAAGATTATATTGACATACCCAGCTCTCACATATGTTTTCATCAGAAGTCCTTGCTAAATCAAATCACTCACAATGATATCCTAACATTTAAAGTATTTGTGGCTCAAAAATACCCGTAGTAATAAAAGAAATTACCACCAAAAGTTTCTATGTTTTTTTTTATAGAATATATCACTAAAATATCAAAGTGATCTTTTTTTGGAGTTAATGTTTAGGAGTATACCATGATTAGTAGTTATATTTAGATAAGAAGATACTAAAAAAAAAAAGTATTCTTTAGCACATCCCAGTACCAAAAATCTTCACCTAAGCTGTTGCTTCATAAGAAAAGACATAGACCAAAATAGTGCTAAGAATATCTGAAATATGTTCCAATTCGAGCTGCCTGTTTGAAGTAATGAGGGATTAACATTATGCCTGAAAGTTATTTAGCAGGATGTCTCTGTTGGCCTGAAGACATCAGAGAAATGTCCAGAGAAAATATCTATGACTGCATCAAGGAAATATACAGATGAGGAAATATTCAGCTGTGCCTTTTAGGTATTGGAACAAATATATAGTACTGTCAATGACTAGGGAAGGAGTGCATGCTTGGCATACAGATACAGCAATTAATAAGAAAGTGGTTAGGTGCAAATTAAATAATAGGAAAATGCATATTACTGTATAAGAAACTAAAGTAGTTATTATACAATTGAGCTACATATTGGATTCTCTGGATTCAAGCTGCAGTACACTTAGGACCTTGGAAATTCTGTTTGATCTGTGATGTACAGTATTGTTATTGCAATCTACTATATTTCTTGGGCAAAACTTCTGTAACAACCCTAAAGGCTTAACAGTGAATGTATGTATGGCCACTGAACAACAGCTGTATACAGCCACTCAGTGCTTGCCGAATGGGACAACATGATTTACCACAGCCAGCTAGAGCAAAAAGACTGTCACCAAAAAAAAATATTATTTTATTTAAACAGCACTCATAAACTCCTTTACAAATATCTTCCAACATGTTTGTTTTGTGTTACCTATAAAGCTAAAATATGTCTGCCACATATCCATAAAGTGTTGTAAAAAGTAGCTTAATTTTGTCTGATAATGTGGGAAGAAGCCACTGAATTTTATGTCTCCATTTTCTAAATAAGTATATATGCTAAAATATGCTATTGCAAAAAGTACAGCTTCCAGACAACTAAAATTTGCCATTGGCTACTTTTAACTTTGAGATGGTCTTTACTCAGAAATCAAGCCTACAGAAGAAGAAATGTGTTATGTCATTTAAATGTTGTTCTACACACTTCTGCGTATGCTGATAAATATTTTTTAAAGTAGTCTTCTAAGAAGAAAAATTGAGCTTGTCCAAATATACGAAATAACACAATCCTATGCAATTCCACTGAAAAAAAAGTGAATATATTTGGAGCAATAGGAAGTGTTGGTTGTTGCATTACAGTAATATAGTCATACTATGTTCATATGCAGAATATATTTGCAGTGAGCCACATTAGTAAAACATCATAAGAAACTTCTGAAAGCTATGGCAGGAAGTGTGCCTGTTCGGTTTTGTTTCATTTAGTTCTATTAGCTGGCCAATTAAAAGCAATATTTTTCTTTTAAACCTCAGTGCACTTATATCTTGAGACCATTTTTTCTCTGATAACATTAACACTATCAAAATATTCTCTCTTTTCTAACTTACCTGGATAATATTAGCTACCTCCACAGTTCACATCCAGGTTCAGATTTGATAGGCAGCATGGATGATGGGTCTGATTTAATAATAATTCTTTCATTAAGACTTTAATTAGATGAACAGTAAATTCCTGCTTTACATGCATGATGTGCTCCTTGTGACCATAGTAAGAATTTGAGTGCAACAAACCATTTGAAAACTAAGCAACCTATTTTGTAATCTGGATTCAACATGTATTACTCCAACATTTTAAACTGGAAAAAGTACACATAAAATAATAATTACATCTTAGGGACCACACAGCCCTAAGATGGCACCAGAAAAGACCTGAACCAAGTGCCCTATAATGCAGTAGTTTTTTCAAAACTGATGTGCAGTTAGTATCTTATAAAAAAAGTAGCCAGTCAGTTTTCATCTTAACTTTCTAAGTCCTTATGCTGTTCTGTTAATTGCTTAAGACACAAAGAACTACACTGCTGTTATTATGTTATTGTTCATGATCCAAATGATCCACCTTTGGTCAGAGCTTGAAGGAAGAAAATCATGATAAATTCTTCTTTAGTGATTTTTCATGATCATTCTTTATGCAGGAGCTGGATTTACTTCCAGAAGCATGAGCCATATGCTTTCAAACACACCTGGAGCTCTTCTTCACATTCCTAAGGAGACTTGTTGCCAAAGAATATATTCTACACAGGTTCTATAAGAATCCAAGAGGAAAGAGAAAGAACAAGATAACAGATTTCATTGGGTAGTCCGTGTTGTCTAGAATATATGGAGACGACAAACATTTGCAGAGTAAGATAACAGCTATATATATTCTTAATTAACTGTCAAAGAGTCAGAAGAAAATTTGGGAAAAGACTATTTCATGAAAAAAAAATCAAGATTTTAGGACGAAGAGGATAATCGGGTATGTTTAAGGTAGATCAGGAGGTCAAAATAGAAATACATAGTGGAAGCAGGAAAATTATGAGGTATAAAGGAGTAGGTTAGCTGACATGCAAAACAGTATCTTACTGTATGTTATAAGAATGAAGAGATGAGAAACTTCAGAACTGGCAAGATGAAATGCAGAAGAAATATCATTAAAAGTAAAAAAAAAAAAAAAAAAGTCTGGGAGTTTTATCAAGGATACAATGAGTTTCTAAGGTTACAGAATCCAGATATCATTTGATACTCAGAAACAATATCTAGAAGCACTTGAAACATACTTTGACATCATATTAGTTTTAAAAGATTCCCTGAAATATATAGTTTATCAAAACTGCAGATAAAACTATATATATATAATTTGTTTTGTATAAGGCAGTTAAAAATATCATAGGTAAGAAACATGGCAACTCTTGTTAATATGCTTTTTCTGTTTATTGGAATCTCAGTGCACACTTAGATGCCCTCATGGGGGGATGGAAAAAATGGTTCATGTTTTTTAACTTCCCTTGGCTTCAGATCTGTCTAGCTACTACCAATGGTTTTCATAAGAAAACAGTTTCTTATTTGCACAATTTCCTATTTGTCTATGCAGTAAGGCAGGCAGCAAGAAAAGAATATTGATAGTGATGCCACTTACAGGGTATCCAGGTCCTCTTCTTTCCACAAATGTTATCTGAAATGGAAAGAAAATGACACAACTTCAGCAACATGCTAGGGGTGAAATACCTTTTATTAAGCTGTCTACACACTGAAGTGTCAGTGAAATGTTTGACAAGGAAGAATATGTGTTAAGCAAAGTTGTCTGACTGGTCTTTAAGGCAAAATGGAAATTAAATTTTCACAGACAGTTGATGGGAAAATGTTCTCGAAAGCAAAGATCTACAGGCCCTGACATTTTATTTGTCCTCCTTTTCCACCTCCACTCCTTGCCACCTCCACTGGCATCCAGTACAATTATCTTTCTAAAAGGGAATTATTTAGATTTAGCTTTGCTATAATTTAAAAAGGAAGTTTACAGTAACAATAAAATAAATGTCAACTACTTAAGAGGAAACAGAACATAAATTAGACCACCAGATGACAAGATATAACTAGTTTGCAAAGGTGTAAATCATATGCCTAAAATTGCACCCACATTGTAACAATCTCATTCTTCTGATGATGCATCTAGTTTTAGCCTCATTACTAACAGGCACATTTTAAAATGTTCATAAAAAGTAATGAAGCTTTAATTAGAGGCTCACTAATAAATTATATATTCAAG
Source organism: Nothoprocta perdicaria (assembly GCF_003342845.1). Lineage (NCBI taxonomy): Eukaryota > Metazoa > Chordata > Aves > Tinamiformes > Tinamidae > Nothoprocta > Nothoprocta perdicaria. Next base: position 645,512 of record NW_020455415.1, on the reverse strand, counting down.
TCGTAGAATTGTTAATAGGATTAAGACTTCACTGATATATTTTTCTTTTTTCTAATAATTTACATTATTCTTCGGGGACTGGTGCATTTTCTATTGTTGATCTTTTTGGCCCCCACTCTGGATCTTGGAGTGTGGTGAGACTAGTAAATACTCTGGAATATTGTCAAGGATCGCTTCATCTTATCTTTGAAATTTCTTTACAACAGTGTTTTATCCTTATTGCAGAGATAACTACCAAATGAATAAATTTCTGCTGAGATGTGCTTTGAGGCTTGGTCCATAGTAACATCCATGCAGATGGACAAACAATATGAGCAAATGGATGAAATTAAGTCAGAGGAATTAAAAGAGCTAAAGTGATGAAACTGACAAAAATACAATATAGTTGTAGCTGCATTGCTGCCTTTGATCCTGATTTATGACACAGCCATATCCCCCAGCTAACATATATGAGATTTGGGGGATTTTCTCTACTTTATTCTCTTGCCTTCACATTATATCAGATAGTGTTCTTTTGATTTTTACAGGTAGTTGTCTCTGATACTAGTATTTGACTATAATGAATGATCAATGTGAAGGTCAGTAGCTCTGTTTCACTGATCTCTGATAAATCAATTTGAACATGATTCCCCTGTTAAGTGTATTCCACTGTGAAAAGTAGACTACATCATCATCATAAGATATAGTAACTTTATGATTCATTGCTGAATGTTTTATTCATATTCTGTAGTCCAAAGAAACTTCTCAATGGTATAAGTTTTGTGAAAACACATACCCTGCTAGAAAATTGAGAAATTATCCATGATTCCCCAGTGGAAAAGCTCAATATATGTCTGTCATGAGGGAAAACACACAGAAGCCGTCAGTGAGCCAGATTTGGGAAGGCATTAGTCAGAATTTATACTTTATTAGAAAGAATCCAATCACAATTTGCAAAAACATTGCAAATTGGTCTACATTTACTTTTATTGTTCACAGAAGTACATATTTTACACTTTCAATGATTGTTAAAATGTGGTTATTTTTAATTGTTTTAATCTTTTCAACATCAAGGAACAGTTTTTTTTTTTTTCCCCTAAAACTCCAGAGTTAAAAAAGGTATTACAAAGATAATAGTAAATAGATTAAAACAGATGGAAAGCAGCTGGGAGGACAACTCACACACCATTCATGCTTTTTGAGGTTTCTCATTAGTCCATTTCATGGTAGTCTCACATATTTCTCCATCCTTACAAAGACACCAAAGTGGTTCAGATGTAGATATGAACTTCAAGCAAGTTCTATGTCAAACAAATTTTAAATAATGCAATCACAAATATGATGCAATTCTCCTGGCTTCCACCATTTCATTTTTTTCTACCCTTTTTTTTTTATACAGTGAAATAAGCATGTAATTAAATACAAAACAGAAAAATCACTGAATGAGGGCTCCGAGGTTAACTTAGCCTTTTTAAAAACAAGATGTTTAAAGTATATATTTTGTAGTTACTGGATGGATCCTTCATGTGGCATCAACCTTATGTCACTATGGATGTTTTTGTGAAGATCCATATCCTTCTGGGTTGACTAGCTTATAATTAATTGTCAGAATTTTATTTGGCTGATGTTAAATTCATTCAGATGAAAGTTTTGTTATTTGCTGTAAATTATATCTCTATTTTAAAGCACAAAGAGAAACATATATTTTGTGATTCTCTTTTAAGTCAAAATGTGACTAATGTTATTTAAGCAATGTCTGGGCATGCAGTTTCTTTGTAAAGGAAAACCACACAGCATAAAATCTTAGCACAGTACAATCAAACATTGGCTCTACTGATTCCCCTTTTCCTGTGTTAGCTTGAACAGGAATGACAATCATAGGTACCCAATAAGTACAATTAGAGTATTTGCTATCCAACAAACAAAATGTTTTCCATTGAGGAATATTTCGTTCTTTTCAAATGTAACAGTTAACTACCTTTTAATAGCTACTGGCATTTTGTATGGTCATTGGTATTTTGTTATAGGTGAAAACATTTAGAACATTTAGAAAAATAACTTATAACTACACATTATATTGAATGACTATAAGAAAAGCAATGAATCCAAATACTATTTTCAAGTATTTTGGTATTTTGATCAAATGTAAGTGTACATATGACCTTTATATCTCCATTTCCTCCTCAAAAACATAGTATCTTGCTATCAAAAAATAAAGAAAAATGTAGAAAAAGAGTAGTAACAGTCACATGCTCTTTCATATGTGTGCCTGAGATTGATATAATATTGATGTATCAGGTCACAACTATTGTTCAAATTTACAAGGACCTGTTCTCTCAAGAGTTTCTCTTGTGAAAATGAAGAAAAACAAAGCAAAACTGAGACTTTGCTCTTTTCTACTATTTATCAAGTAAGAAAATAGAAAGACTAGCAAACAATTCATAAATGTTTACAAAAGACTGCAGGAGAACTGCAATGTTATTAGCAATGAAATATTGAAGATATAGTCTCTCAGAGCTTGTGAAGAAAAACAAGATTCATGAGTAGTATCTAAAAACTATCTTCAGTTTTTAGTATATATATCCACTAATCTCTATATCCCATATTTCCTAGAATGCTATTTAGTTTTATTCTAAATAGGTCATTCATCACTATGCTTTTTTTTCTAACTTTCTTTGCAAACTTCTAACATTTCTTCACAGCCAGTGTGCCTACTTCTGTGTTTCTTCAAATTACTTGTTCACTTATCTATTTCTAAGATACTTCAGGGCAGAAGAAGAAATGAAATTATACTAAAGGTCCGGAAAACTGCATGTAGCAAAATAGATTTGAAATTCTATGCATTCTGTTTGCATCTATTTTATGATATGAAATTTTAATGTGGAAGTTCAGGGTAAAGACTAGTTTTAATTTTTATGCTTTGCTCTGAGAACAGAAGTAGAATTCTAAACTGAATTTTATTGAGCGATATGCAGGAAATAAGTACTGGACCTGCAAATAAATTAATCTTTTCTGCTGTGAATATCATTTTTCTTTTGTCTATCTGATTTACAAATTATATATTAGCTCTACTTCTTTTGTGAGCTTTAGTGCAGTAATATGTGTGGAGTAAAGAAAAGCTCTTGTCATTTTAAATTATATCAAAGTCAGGACAGGACACAAGGAAATACAGGTGTCTGGTCCTTGTGATTTTGATTATCATCTTTCCACTTGTCATCTCCGTTTATTGCAAAAAGAGACTTTAGAAAAAATAAATGTTGAAGATCTTTCAAAATAGTCTTACAAAGATAACATTATTCTGCATAATGAGAAACTGGGGATTCATGTTGTATTTTTTTTTCTTGCTTCAGGACATTGTTACAGGGTTTTGGTTTTTTTTTGTAGTTTGTTTAATTTTTAGAATTTCCATATTCAGTAATAGTCTTTCATGTGTATTCTTTTAAGTATCCTTTTGAAGTGAATCTGTTTGACATTATTTAGCTAGGTTGTTTGCTTCAGTATTGCTGAGAAGCAAATGTCATACAGACTGAAATGAAATAGAAGTTTCCCCAAAACAAGGAAACAGGGTCCATTATATTCTATCCACATTCACAAAGCAGAAGAAACACATCATTTTTACGAGGACAATATAGAGAAAGGGAAAGGTGACTTCTTTGATACAACTGCAATAACTGAAAAAAGGTAGGTCAGAAGAGAATAGAAATATATGTTGCTTGATTAAAAATAAAATTAATCTAATCTATCTAGTATCTCAGTGTACTGTGGCCTATATTGTGGCATTTAGCAAAAGCCTTGAGTAAAGGGTATCATCAAAGCACAAGAAAAATATAGCTAGGAACCATAATTCCTTCTTTGCTCCCAAACTGTGAAGGCCAAAAAACCCACCTATGAAATCAAAGAAATGTAATTTTCTCCCTACTGCCCAGATAGCAACACAGTTTCTTATATGAGGAAAACATGGACTCTGATATTTGCATCATGTTGCTGATAAAATGAAAATTAATTACAGCAAGTGTGGGCATACTGTCTTCAAAGGACATTTTGAAGGAGAATAAGAAAAGGGATGGAGAATTTGGACTTACATAGCATAAGCAGTTGGACCAGCGTATCATCATTGTATCTGGAGTAATGACTAAGAATCTTAATAAGAAAAATACATATCTCTGTAAATATATATAAGTATAGCAGTAAATGTCCTCTCTGCAACCTTAGCTGCAACTATATCACTCCTGTATTACTAAACTATGTCACTCCTGGAAAGCCACCAAAATGTCATCATCATGTGAGAATACTTTATCAACCTAGCTTCCAGGAGTATGCTCCTTTAGAAAATCACAGTAGTTGAACATTTCTAAGCATTAGCTTTCCTAGTTAAATCAAGTGAAATTTGAGACTTCATGTTTAAATTTCCTTTAATCTCTGGAATTAGAAGTGGATAGATGTTACATTGCTTGCTTTGTTCATAAATAAGTTTCATAGCTGTAGTAACAACCCTTTGGGGGACTAAAGAAATGCACAGCTGCATAACTAGACTCAGACTAGCTTTGAACAAATATGAAAGCCATGCTACTTATTAAAAGTTTAACCTGTAAACAAGTAGGATAAATAAGCCCAGGCAGAGCATTGCTTGCACTCTTTATAGTAAGCAGTGCTACTTCATTCAAAGTTATTGCTACACATTGTGTATTTGTCTTTGTAGAAATACCCTGCTTCCTCTCATATTGCTTTGAAAATCTTTTATTCATTTTCCTGCTGTGCTGAGTAAGCCTCTGCAGCTTATATAGACTTCTGCAAAGGCGATATAAACAAAACATGAGTGAGAACATGATACATTCAGACCAATGTCAACACATACAAATGATTATGCTGCACGGAGACTGGCATACTTCTGGAATCCCTGTTCAGAGGCTTTTTAGTTATGCTAGGATCAGTATTCTGGTTCATGACCTCTCTACTGTCAGTAGGAGAAGGGTAAAAAAGAGGCCAGTTCCTTAGGCCGTATAAACTGGCGTAACTCCACAGAAATCCATTACAATTACCCTAGCTTTGATAAGTGAGAGTATGAACATTAAATGTCACTTTTTATACTAGATAAACAAAGTTAAGCTAACAATAAAGTTTGATTTAGATAATTCCCATATGATGTGGGGAAAAAAAGAAATAACATTAAGTGGAATCAAATAACATAAATCATTCCATCTCAAGGAAAATATTTTAGTGCTAACAAAATCTACAATTCAAACATTAGAAATGGAAAAATTCAAATATGCATTAATACAGGAAAATAGAATGTTTTTAGAAAGAAGTTTTTAGAATGTATTTGTGAAGTAAGGCTTGAGGAAATCCCTCAGGTCTTACACCTTCTCACTGTACCAGCCCCGCTATCTGCTAATAGGAACATGTTTTTTCCTGTTAAAATTACCAGTCCCTAGATTGCCTCTCTAGCTTTGTGGATGAAAGCCCCTACTGAGGAGCTCACCTTTCTGCTGAGTGTTTGGCCCTGACCTATAAACTCCCTAATGAGTTCAGGATTTTCTGAGAAACTATATGCCTGAGGAACTGCACACAACATGCAATTATTTCTAGTTCCTAGAAAATCTCTAGAGTAAAAGTAAAATGACTTTTTAGATCTCAAAATATAAATTTAACAAAGGAAAAAAAAAAGATAGAAAAGAATAAATAATTATAAAGCTTATAGCTGCCACCTACTTTTGCTTGAACTGAAGGCAATTGGTTTCATTTTGCTAGCAAGCTTTCAAAATTGGCTAATTCCCAGGGTGATTCACACAACATTAGGTCTCAATTCCAGGCCTTCAGACAAGAGCTATTCTTTAACTTTGCTTTCCATAAACAGGATCATAAGTTATATGCCCTTCTCCCAATTTCTGTCATGAAAAAAATCCCCCTGAGGAGCTTTCTGCAACTTTTAGACCTGAGGATTGAGGAGTTCAATTCAGAACTTTAATGCTGTTTTACCACAGCTTCGTCTGTTATACACAGCTGTTTTTGAAACAGCCCTAGCTGTTTTGTAGACTCATCTAGGATTAAAATCTACTCAACTGTAAACAAAATACTTGCTGAGTGGAATGAAAACAGGGTGAGAGACTCAAGATTAACCCAGGCTGAAGACAAAGCATTTGCCTACAATGAATAAATTTCACTCTGCTAACTAGGAAGACAGCATATATTTTCTGTAGTGATAGAAATGAAGGATATTTTAAACATGAAATTTATATTTTATGCTGTTATAGGGCAATATTTCATTTTATGCAGTCATAAGAGGAAGGCACACATGACAGAACTAGCTTTCAATAGAAACTAGATTTTACCTTGCAGTTTGAAATCAGTTATACTGTCTGCATGAACTAAAACTGGCTGAAATTTGAGGACTACTACAACAAGGACTCTGGAGCAAAAACTTCATGGCAGTTATACAGTACAAGCTCCCAGACCTTATAAAAACAGTTCAGATAGTCCATGTTTATTTGATTTGGTGTATCAATAGCAACTAAATTTCTAGCCATATTTAGTGTCTTGAGCCTTGCTGCAGTGTATTTCCATGAGTGCTTCAGACATAAAAAAATAGCCAATAATAAGAGAGTGGGATAGGAGGAATCAGAGGCTCCAAATCCTGCTCTTAAGGCAGTTAATGACTGCCTTACAGTGATTTGAATGTCAATGGCATAAGCAACTTCTTGAAAAGAAGCTACCTCCTGGGCCAGGTCTTCAAACATGAAGCCATTGCTTAACAGAGAGTCAGCAGCATTCACTGCTGAACTCATCCGCAGGAATTAGTTCAGTATCAAAGTCTAAGAAAAGTCACTGGTTATACAGTGAAGAAGGAAGTCAGGTGCTGATATCTTAAAGGAGTGAGGGGAAGAAGGATGTCTGAGCTAATTCTGAAATCCTGCCTCTCTCCTAGAGGTAGTCACTGACTTTGTTTCTGAAGTAAAACCTATGTGAAACTACTTCATAACCAGTGACAAGAGAACTTGCAAGTTCCACTTTGTGTTAAATATTTTTGCTTTACTATTTTTGTCAATTATATTTAAAGGATAGATATTAGATTGCTATGAGATAGACTTAGAGTCAATCAGTGTTGCGTATAATGCCATTTTGACTCAGATTGGTGCAGCTTTTTCTGGAGGAGAACCCCGTCAGTACCACTCAATTCCCAAAGAGAGAGAATTTCCCACACTGACGATACTATAAACCCAAACTAGATGTTTGTCATTCATTTCAGAGAATAAGCAAGCTTACACCCCTCCTTTTTTTATGCAAAATGAATAACTGGTGACACTTGCAATTAAATGTTAACAGTGCACTTTCAATGACAAGAAAATATTAATCATACAGATGATATCTCATAATTATGTCACAATATCATTATACCAAAGAAGCCATAGAGAAAGGCCAGTCGTGTGCTTACATATAAGTAAAACCAGTAATTATCAAATCACTTCCTTTATTAGCTTACCAAGGCTCCTTCAATGTAATTACTGTCTCCCCCCCCCTTTTTTTTTTTCAGAATATAATATTATAATGCAATGCTATGCCAATCCATTAGACTGCAACTGTTATTTTCTGGAATCTGGAGGATTATACTGAACTAATTTAAGTATTTACACCAAAATATGTAGAGATAACAAAGTAACACAAGCAGGAAATATTGCTTCAGAAATCCAGTATCCTTCACTTCTTGCTCCAGAAGGAATACTTTCCAGAATGTATCTTGCTTTTCCACAGTGGTATCCAGAAGCTGTCTTGCGTCTATCAGAGTGTGTAACCATGCAGAGGCCAAGAGGGACAGTTTGTGCATCCCTTTGCCAGGTTCAGTCCTGCAGCAGCAAATGCCACGTCTCCCTGCCTGCTCCCTACATGATGCCTCTTACTTATTGTGCAGCTCAGAAGATACCACAGGGTGCACATATCTTCAGAGACACTGTTTGCACTGATGCTCCAAAGGGAACATTGTGCTATTGCAGTTTTGTACACTTCATGGGAGGATGCCACAGTAAGGTAGTGAATTCTCAGAAAAGTTAATCCTACTGCACCTTATCAAAATGAACAGCATTCTCCAAAAGATTATCTGCTTAGCAAGAGGCAAAAAACAGTCTGAAACTGCAATCCAGCCCTTTAAAATAAGGATAGTAAAAGAGGACTGCTTCTGAAAGAGATTCATAGGGAGAATTTTCCTTATGCTACAATGTGTTGCTTAACTTCCCTTCCTGCCCACAGAAGAGAGAAATTTTGACAGAAACAACAAGGAAGCAAAGGGATCTCTAGGGCTAAATCTATTTCTGCCTAATGTGCTAATTTCTGCAGAGGAGCATTGCAGCAAATTCTCATCTATCAGGACTGAAACAGAACATTTCTGGTCAATGTAATTAAAATTATCCCTCTGACAGTGGGATAATTTAAAATGAGTATTTAAAATGAGGAGCACTAGAAGAAATATGCAGCCCAGACGTTAGAAGGGAAGTAGTAGATGATTGTGCTTTGTTCCTAGGCGCAGCAGAAGCTACTGTGAGCCATAATGGAAGAACTCACTTGTCTCCTTTCTTTTATTCAGCAAATCACAAACTTTCTTAAGATCTTAATGAATCAGTCATGGTAATGATATCAGATTGGAAGGGTGAATTTTCAGGAAAAAATATATTAAGGCATCTTGCAGAGATGAATGGTGTCCAAAAGAATAAAAGGTTATGAATTTGCTTGTCCAGAAACAGAGAGAAAAGTAAGGAGTGATACCAATGTGAGAATGCCTTGCATTTATCCTATCTGAAAAGGTGTGTTGAGCTCTTTTTTTTTCAGCTCTACTTACAGCAAATCCAAATGTTTAGAAAAAAAAAAAGAATAGAAATACAGCTTTTCGTTGTGCTCAAACACACTGAAAAAAATGTATTTAACACAGAGGAATAATAATGTTAATGTGAATTCAGACAAACTTGAATAGATATTTCCTCTCTAAGAATTGAAGGGTTTTTATCTTCAGCTGAAAGAGATATTCAAAAAACAGTGACATTTCAGAAACACAATTGTTAACAAGTGAACATTGGCACCAAGAATGACCACAACTTGATTATATAAAGGATTTTGAAGCTGCAACTCTGAAACTGTAAGAAATCCTGCATGTGATGTGGGTTTTATTTTTTCACATTTTAAAGGTGTCCATTCAGTCAACTTCCAGAACTGCTTATGAAGGAAATGACTTCTCATTGGTTTCTCAGATAAATGCATGCAAATTTCATAGCTTATCCCAGAATACTGATCAATAGATATTCAAATTTATTACTTCCTAGAACACTGGAATAGACATTGTTTTCTATTTTCCTTCACATCAGAGTCCTTATGTAATAATTGAACATTGTGAAACTGTTGTTTTTTCCTTTCTCCCCCTTTTTCAGAACAGCTGTGCCTTTTGCCTCAAAATACCCTTGGGATGTGATTATAGCTTGATAACAACATGCCTCCTGATGAGCTGTATTGCTTTAATATACTAATTACAACAGAAATCGAGCAATATGTATTCATTCCAAAAATTGTACATCAGAATAATCTCAAATCATTATTTTATACACTCATTTAAAACTGGAGAGGAAGAAAAGACAGGGGAAAACAGTGAAATTCTCAAGATATGTGGTCCACCTAAAAGATTAGCATTCAGAAGGTGAAACAATTGACAAGGATATTCAGGTTAGGCAATAGGAAAAAGGATATACAGATAATGACATTTTTTGTGCATGTGTGTGATTCCACAAAAGCTCCAGTCTGAAAAGAATTAATATTTTTTCCTCAAATTTACATATTCATTGAATAAGTGTTTCAGTTCACTGAATAAGTATTTCAAGTAATTTGAATTTAATACAAAGATGTCAACAGATGACATTTTTCATTTTCATTATAAAGGCTCATTTTTCTATCTCTTTCAATCTCCCATTGAAATTATTTATGTCTTTGTGGTTAAAAACATGTTAAAATCCTTCAAACAGTGTGAAGCCCACCTTGAGTCCCATGTCAATTTTTATAGAGAGTCTCTGTAATTTGTAACTTTGAAAAACATTTAATAGATTTTAGTCTTCCTCTCTCTCTACATATTTTAACTGATGTTTTCTGTGTTCTGTGATGAAATTCCTAGATACCAAATGCCCTGGGAAAGAAAATACAGTAACCTTTTACTATCATTCTGATGGAGTTGCTTTACCTACAAATTCAATAACAAAGTGCTTAAAAAAGTGCTTGCTTTACTGACATTGCACAGCAGGAAAAGTCACACTACAATTTTGAAACACTTTGGATATAAAAATTAGGTATTATTTTTCATTAAAGCACAGGTATATAATTGTCTGAATTTTAAAACAAAGTGTATATATATAGGTATGTAGGAGAGAAAGATTTAAATTGGCACATTACATAGTAGTATTAGATCAAAATAAATACAGACAGTAAAATATACCATCTCTATTTCTTCTTTATATAAATTTATGCTCACAATAGAAATTTCAGTTAAATAGAAACATAGAGCTGCCAATGGAAATCAATATTCTAAATAACAGAAACCTGCCTGATATATCTCTAGGTGCCCTGCTGCAAATTTCTTTAAATGCAAACTTCTCAGAAAAAAACAATAATCTGAATGTCTGGCGAAAGTGTGCTACTTACTTTCTACAAAAGCAAATTTCCAGAAGAAATCTTATGTGGGTTGAAAGAAGGAATTTACCATGACTTTGTGTACATCAGACAAATATTACTAACACTGTTGTAATCTGGGCACTGCTCTAGTCACTGTAGTTCTGTTTCTGCACCATGTAAGCCAACATGTGGTCCACATAAAATCCTGGAAGCGAGTAAGCTACTCTTACATACTTACTTTGCAGAGGAGTGGGAACTGTACAGTAAACACTGCATGAGTCAATTATATGTATTATAATGAGAAATTAAAATGGTGAAGAATACTTCCTTGAGGACTTTGTGTTGTTTATTGCCCTAGACACACTGTCATCCAGCTGCATGGAAGCCCTTGTGGTTTATGAGGCAGTATTCAATAGCACTTTAAGGTTTGGAAGAGTCCTTCTTAAGGACTTAAGCCAAACTAATGGATTAAACCAAACCAAACTGATGTTTTAAATTTGTTTATAAAATATCAATGAGCATGCTGTATTCTCTTGGGAGAAGAGGGGTGGGGAGGAAAAGGAAGGAGTCATCTAGAAAAAGTGATAGAGAAGTGAGAAGCATACAGGGAAGAAGTTGTATGGGTGATTCCATTTTATGTAGAACCTCTAGCTGTAGGCATTGCCATCATTGTGCCTCAAAATCTTAGTTTATTCTTACATTCCTCTGATACTATGAAAAGATAATTGTGAATCTCACTTGAAGGCGAAAGGTTTTCCGTTTAGGGAAAAAAGTTTCTTCTTTGAGGCTATCATTACAAGAATTCACCAGTAACTATATGATTCTTTTTACTTCCATTCCTTCTTTTAAAAATTGTCATTAAGAACTATTTCTTTAAGAAATTGGACATCTCTTGTTTTTCAAAAAAAGCATTTAATGGAATTGCAGAATCTCAGAATGGTCAACTGAAGGTTGGAAGGGACCTCTAGAGATCATCTAGTCCAATACCACTGCTCCAGCAAGGACACCTAGAGCACATGACACAGCGTCGTATCCAGGTGGGTTTTGAAGACCTCCAGAGAAGGAGACTCCACAACCTCCCTGGGCATCCTCTTTCAGGGCTCTGTTACCATCACAGGAAAGAAGTTCTTCCTCATATGGAGATGGAACTTCCTGTGTTTTAATTTATACTCATTATCCCTTATCCAGTCACTGGTTACCACCAAGAAGAGTTTTGCCCAATCTTCTTTGCAATCTTCCCTCAGGTATTTATACATGTTGATCAGATCCCCTCTCAACCTTCTTTTCTCCAGGCTAAACTGCCCTAGCTCTCTTAGTCTTTAAAGTAATTGTTCTGTGTGTGTATGTGTGTGTGCACGTGTGTGTGTGTGTTTGCATGTGTGTGGGTAGTGAGAGTCAAGTTGCAAAGATGGGTATTGTTACTACCTCTAGCACTAGTTATGCTTTCCCAGAAGGGAATCAAGATTATGAGACTTGGAAAGAACTGCTACTAAAACAAGATGAATCTGTTGTCCTGCCCACGCAGCTGCATCAAGGTCAAACCCTGCTAGCCAAAATCACACTGGCTAGAATCTCATTAACTGCTGCAGACTGCTCATAAAGAGTTGGTTTTTACTGTGGTCCTGGGATTGTGGTCTGTGTTTGCACACTGTGGAATTAAAACACAATTCATCTTGAGCAATTTGTTCCTGAACAGCTTTTTCAGTACCTCAGGAGTTACAGAACTCAGATAGCTCTGCATGGCCTATCTGAACTGTAATTTCAAAATTCCCCCTCTTATTTACTTACTAATAAAATATCAATACCAATAAAAATACCAACAATAATACCCTCTTTATTTTTATTTCTTACTATTTTAGAAGTAGTTTGTACCACATGAGAAATTAAGTATATAGGTCATTTTAAGTTTCATATGTGTTTTCAGTTAAGCAAAGAATCTGCTCAGTGTCTGAAGACAAATATCAAAATACATCAAGAGTAAAAGCAACCTTGCTGAAAGCTGTGTCCTGGACCCTAACAACCTTTTGTTCCAGGTCTATTTCTGATACTGATAACTCTTGATGTATGAAGTCTGAGTTTATTTCAGCTGATGACTTCAAAAACAATAAAATGAAAAAGAATCCAAGAGAATACAAGTTTTCTACAGAAAAAAAAAAAAAACGGGCTACAGTTAAGAAAAAAGCACATAAGTAATTATCTGCATTTTCAGGAATTTAATTTACTGTGTCTTTTCTAAAATATTATTCATGTTTAAATATGTTTATTGTTCTAAGTCAATTAGCTTTTCCTTGTTTCTTTGGCTGGTTAATTATGTTATTCTCCATAGTTCATTTTATTCTTCATGTTTCCACTATTTATTTGTAAATCATTTTCTGTCTTTAAATATAGAAATTTGGAGTATTATTTTAAGGTATCATTCATGTTTCTGTTTATGTCAGGCAAGTATGGAGATTCCTTCCTTACCATGTTATAACATGCTGGGGTAAGGGCAACAAGGGACAAAGCAAATATATTGTTTTCCTGCACTTAATTCGAGCTGCAATGCAACTTTTCAGGAAAGCTATAGCAAGACAGAAGTCACAGAATCTCTAAAACCAAATTAGCCACAGTCTGAGTAAGATAAAAGCATTTTGCAGAGAATTTCATGACCTAATAAACAAACCTCTCTATTACCAAAAATCCATACTACCAAATTTAACTATACAATGCCCACTACAACTCAGTTCTCTTTCTTGTTATATTGTTTGTTAACTACGATTGCCTCGGTCAGGTTTTGGCCTGGGTCAAGTAGCAACTTTGAAAAAAAATGTTGAGGAACACCTGGGAGGTCTACTCCTACTTGCCTGAGGTCAGCCTCTTTTTGAGGAATAGCAGAACTTAACAGGATGGATGCAAGAAGACCATGTCACTTGGCTTTTTGGACAGAAAGCCAGAGGATTTAAAAATAACCAAATGTAAGTGAAAGCTATGTACATCTTTCTTCTTTCTTGAAATCTTCTACTTGCCTTATCTCTATGGCCAGCATAGCTCCTTTATATTTATTGATCCCAGGAATCCTCTTATCAGTTCTTCATTATCAGCAGATTCTAATCAAATTTCCTATTATTTCATTTGTTTTCTCTATTTTTTTAAATTATTTCTCAATATAACATAATATTTTCAAAGGATACATGATTGAAGTATACAAAACACTAATGACAGCTACACTGACATTTTAACAGTGCCAAAACTACAATGCTATTTCTGCACCTAGCGTTCTTAATATTTTCCTTGAAATTATCCTGTTCTGGAGTCTAAATGGCTAACTGAATACTTTTTATAATGTTCTAGAGTTTACTTTCCATTCTTCCTACACCCACACTTTTTATACATTACTTTTGCAATAGCTGCATAGAGTTGCATACATCATTTTCATTAAGTATCCACCATTCAGAATTTCTGTAATCATATAATCAAGAAATTTTGTTATTGGAATGTGCATGAAAATAGACACCATTTATACTGAATCCAGTCACTCAGTTCCTTTACAAAGTCTTTAACGTATATGTAATCTATGGTATATAAAGTAGCAAATTAGATTTGTTCATTTATATATTTAGTTTAAGAAACTATTGAAGAGTCAGAGTAGAATGCTTTTAGTACTTTGGTTTCAACTGCATAGAGAAGATGAAATTATATGTTTACTCGCCTTGAAAATCAATTAACAGGATGTTATATATTTATAAAGAGATATTTCAGAAGGCATATGAGTAGTAAGACTCTGTTTTTTTCCCGTGCTATATTTAGCTTTCTGAATATTTTTCTTAGAGACCTAGGATTGGGACCTAGATTTCTTTCCCTATCCCATTGACATTTATTCCATCACCTTCTGAAGAGGTATTCTAAGTATAGACATACATGATTGAAACTGAGAAAAGGGACTTACAAGCTTTATTTTGTTGCAACAGCATGGTTTCCTTAATTTGTTTCAAAGCTATTTTCAGATATATCTATTTCTTATATCAGGATACTTTCTTTTTGCTCTCACATATGTATAAGCAGCAAAGGTGGTTCAGAGTATTATTGAGAATAATAAACCTTCTATCAGATCTTAAATAGATTAAAATCTTTAAAATGACTTTTCTTCTAAGCAGTGAACTCAGTCTTTCTCTTCTTCCATTCTAAAAAGCAAATTAGGGCAAAACTTATGGCTCTGCTCTGCCTGCCTAAGTATCGAGAAGTCTTGTTTTGTTTCAAACTCCTTTTCCCTTATCTTACTCATTCCCATCCATGCTGACTTGTTTTAAATACATGTGGTAAAAAGCATTTTCATTGCTAGAACTACAGTCCTGCCATTTTATAGTAGCACAGCATTAACTATGCCCCTTTTACAGATATGACCCACTGTTGTCAAACTAGTGATGACTGTAATTGTCAAATTATATTTTTTTTGCTTGCATTCCTCAAATCTACAGATTTTGGCTGCTCAAAGCTACTAAATATGAGGGAAATTTTACAGAGGAAAGGGAATTTTACAGAGTTGTATATAACCTATATCCTGTATATATCCTGTATACAAGGCATAGAAAACATCATGAAACCTATTGTAGAAATAAGCAGCAAGGAAATATCAAGAGATTTTAAGTCATTACATTTGAGAATCAGAACAAAATAAATTAAATAACAGAGTATTAAGAAAATTTAGTGGTCTGTAGTATCCTGACAAAATTCAATGCTGTAAATACTTTATTTTTAGATTTATGTTTGAATATGACCTCAAGCATCCCCTTTAGATTGCTGAACCATTTCTAATTAATGTCCTTTAGGTTCATTTGTACCATTAATTTCAGGAAGAAGTTGTCTGACAAAGGACTGCAGCACTCGAGCTTCTGACCTTCATGGAATTATAATTAAATGAGCTCTCATTAGTCATAATATTCCTTCTATTTACAGTAAATCTATAGTAAGAATTTTGGCTCTCATCCTATAACATATACACAATTAATAAACCTGTTTTTTTTTTCAGCTGAAGATGAAGATACAATTTAAGAGAAGATCAGATTTCATTTTCCAGTAAAGCAAGTCATATGTGAAAAATATTTTTAAATATTTTGGAAGTGATCTAAACTTAATATAGTGTAAATGTTACTGTTTCTACTTTTCTGATATAGTGATAAACCTATGAGGGAAGGAGAAAACATATATTTAAGGTTTTTTTTTTTTAACTCAGTGGCATTCACTTATTTGCTTTTATATAGGATGAAATGATGTTTTATTCCAATATTTCCATTGAAATATAATTTCACAAGGTGAGTTTTTCTATAATTGCACTGCTAGCCCAAGTACTCCTCTTAGTAGTACACAGTTTTTACGATGTCTCTTTTACATCTTTCATTTCATATCTTCAACTAAAAGACATTCATAAAAATGTATCTATTAATCGAAATAACAGCTCATTACAATAGATGAGCAAGCAATTAAATTCAATAGGTAGAACCTGAAGTGAATATTAATGAAAAGGCAATAAGATATATAATAGAAATATGCTTCTTAACTGGCCAAAAGAATAGGTGGAAGACAAAAAGTTGCTCTTTAAAATCATATAAAATATCCCCTATCTCTCTTATACAATTACACTAGAGAAAATATAACATCATAATATTTATGTGACTAGTTTAATTAGTGAGTCATGGGAAATAGGCTAGCATCCTGAAGAAAAGGGTCTGTTTTTTCTCAAACTTATTAAATATTTTATTAGTTTGACAGTAAGCAAAGCTGGAGGTAACTTAAGCCAATGAGACTCAAATTTATAGGAATTGTAAAATAGAAGATTCATAGTTTGGAAGCTCTAGCTGAGATAAATTACTGGTGTTCAAAAAAAATCCACCCTCATTAATCAGATAAAGAGTCGGTTGACAAGGTTTAGGCCTAAGCACCTTAACAGTGAAAATAAACTGGGATACTTATAGTCTTGCCAAGAAAATGGTTAGGGGAGTGTCAACTCCCCTAAAAGATTTTTGTGACATCATAGATCTTTCCAGAAATGGAAAGCTCTGGGAATATCAAGATAATGACAAAAACAAATAAATAAATGAGAGAGAAACTATAGTAACTTAAGTTATAGAATATAGCAACATAAAAAGCATGCAGTCATTTTTATTCCTATGAAATATTGACAGGCTTGATAGCAGTGTTTCATAGAATCATTGAATGCTTAAGGTTGGAAGGGACCTCAGAGGTCATCTAGTCCAACCCCTCTGCACACACAGGGTCACCTAGAGCACGTGGCACAGGGCTGCATCCAAGCGGGTTTTAAAGATCTCCAAAGAAGGAGACTCCACAACCTCTCTGGGCAGCCTGTTCCAGGGCTCTGCCACCCTCACTGTTAAGAAATTTTTCCCTAAGTTCCTCTGGAACTTCCGATGCTTCAGTTTGTGGCCATTTCCTCTAGTTCTATTGCTGGCCACCACCAAAAAGAGACTGGCCCCCTCCTCCTCACTGCCTCCCTTGAGGTATTTATACACGCTGATCAGGTCCCCCCTCAGCCTTCTCTGCTTCAGGCTGAGCTGCCTAGCTCTCTCAGCCTTTCCTCATAGGGCAGATGTTCCAGGCCCCTGATCATCTCCATAGCCCTGCACTGGACTCTCTCCAGCAGCTCCACATCCCTCTTGTACTGGGGAACCCAGAACTGGACACAATACTCCAGATGTGGCTTCACCAAGACTGCCTAGAGAGGGGGACAATGACCTCTCTCAACCTTCTGGAGACGCTCTTCTTAATGCATTCCTGGAAGCCCATTGGCCTCATTGTCTACTTGTCATCTACCATGATGCCCAGGTCTTTCTCTACAGAGCTGATCTCCAGAAGGTCAGTCCCCTGCCTATACTGGTATTCTTCCTCAAGGGCAGGACTCTGCACTTTCCCCTGTTGAACTTCATGAGGTTTCTCACTATCCAGTTGTCCAGTCTGTCCAGGTCTCTCTGGATGGTGGTGCAGCCCTCTGGGGTATCAGCTTCTCCTCCCAGTTTTGTATCATCAGTAAACTTGCTGAGGGGGCATTCCATCCCTTCATTCAGGTCATTGATGAATAAATTGAATAAGACTGGACTGAGGACTGACCCCCGGGGTACACTGCTAACTACAGGCCTCCAACTAGACTCTGCACCCCTGATCTCCACCCTCTGAGCTCTTCCATCCAGCTAGTTCTTAATCCACCTCACTGTCCACTCATCTAACCCACCCCTCTGGAGTTTGCCCAGGAGGGTATTGTGAGGGATGATGTCCAAAGCCTTGCTGAAATCCAGATAGATGACATCCACCGCTCTGCCCTCATCTATCCAGCCAGTCACTCCATCATAGAAGGCTATCAGTTTAGTCAAGCATGATTTCCCCTTGGTGAATCCATGCTGGCTACTCCTGAGCACCTTCTCCTCCACATGTCTGGAGACAGAAGCCAGGATGAGCTGCTCCATCACTTTTCCAGGGATGGAGGTGAGGCTCACCAGCCTGTAGTTGCCCAGGTCCTCCTTGCCTTTTTTGAAGACCAGTATGACATTGGCTTTCTTCCAGTCCTGCAGCACCTCTCCCTTTCTCCAAGACCTCTTGAAGATGATGGCAAGCAGTTTAGCTATGACATCCACCAGTTCATGCAACACTGTGGGGTGCATCCCATCAGGGCCTATGTATTTGTGGGTGTCAAGTTTCTCCATGTGCTCTTTGACCCACTCTTCCTCTACCCAGGGCAAGTCTTCCTCTCTCCAGCTCTCTTCTCTTTTCCTTAGGTCTGGGATTCTAGACAGTTTGCCTTTTGTTTCTCAAATAAATATTGGTCAGATCTACTTAGTTTCATTAGTAAGGATTAGACCTGGAACTTTCTGACCTTTACTGTATTTCATTTTCCCAGATACTAACTTGTTTTTATAGTGTGTTATAGAAAGGTCTGAGGCTTGGACACAGAAATTCTCATGGAGCTTTCAGAGTAGTGTGGAAAGCCTTTGTTTTATTTGTCAATGATTGTCTTTGTGTTATTGAATCTTATAACTCCCAAGCCATAAACAACTAAGAAGCATAGCATTGCAAGTAACAACACAAGAAAGTTGTTTTTTTTCAGTATGATTTTAATGTGGTATAATAAATTAAGGATTTCCAAACAAAAATATTCTTTATACCATGTGCTCTTTTCAATGAAAGCTAATATTGTAACTGTCAAGAAACATTCATAGGTAGAATAGGTTATAAGCCAGAAGACAAACATTTTATCCTTAAAAACCTCAATTCATGGATCACCACGCTTTGCCAATAAATGACAGTCCTTGAAGTTCAGTTATAAAAGACAAAAAACGTGTTGTTCCAGGTGCAGAGTATTGAAGCATACAGTTGAAACTGCCTGAGGAAATAGTTCTTGAATCCTACCTGATTCAGTCCTAGTCTTAATTTTAGTAAGTTTAAAAGACTGTTTTGCACAACTTCCGCAAATAGGAAGTCCCTAATACTGGCTTAACCTGAGCTTGAATATTTTTGCTACTTAAAAGCACTGCACTGCCATTGCCATTAGTGCAGCTTCTGAACTGTTTCCTACCAAGCCATTAGCACAAAATGGATGAAGATGAATCATCTCAGGTTAGCTGATATCCTAGAAACATAATCTGAGATCCAGCTGAGCTGAAAATTTTCCTGCTTGTAATCTCTGCATTGTTTCTCCTGCTTGCAATCCCACGCTTGGTGCCAGACTTTAGAGGGGCTGCATACAAGCCAGCCGAAAGGCATCACTGAACCAACATCTCTCTGAGAAGAGTCTGAAACAGCTCCTGGTTCCTGGGTGGCCGAGTTCTTCTTGACTAAATCATTCTGCCCCGAGTTTCCTCCTGACTTTGTGTACAGGAAGGTGCTAAAGGATGTGCAGGCTCCCAGGCTTTTTCTCTTTACTTTGTGCCATGCAGGCAGTGTGGGAGATGCCTACAATACTTAAACACAGAATTTGTTGCTATAAAAGTTTTAAGACTTTTTTTGTTCATTCTGATCTCTGACAGAAAAAGAAGTCAATGCCTGTGGCTGCAAATATACCTGTAAGGATAGTTTGGTTTTTTTTGGATAAGCCTACAGTAGCATAAACAAGTAACAGTAAATAAGCAAGTACAGTAGCATAGCCAGCAACCAGACAAGGGGTGGCATTTCTTTGCTTACACAATATTTACAAATTGCCTATTTAACATAAGCCTTTTTAATCAAAAGTCAGTAATTAATGTATACATTTCTTACAAGTCGATAAACAGAAAAGTGTTTATGCGTATTCAGAGCTTCTTTCCAAACTCACTGAAAAATGGAACTGAAAGTACTGAAAAATGGAAAATTGACACACCATTTTGAAAACATTCATAGATATCACATTCTCCTTTTCAATATATATAATTTTTTTCAAAATAGAAATGCATTCATTTTCAAAATACTCTTATATAAACAGAAATCATTGCCATCTTGATCATATGTTCTCATGTTTTATACTAAAGATACAAATATTTTGCATAAGATAATAACCAATTTAGGCATTAAAAAAAATTCGTACTTTCTGCAGATATAAATTTGGTCTGTGGGCCATAAAAATTCAATTTAAAGGATGCTTGAAAGCTAATGAGAAAGATGAGTTAATATTAGATATTCAGAATTACTTAAAATGCCTTATTCCTTGGAGGGAAATGCTCATTGGCAAATTATGGTAGAGAGGTCTGCTGGCAAGAATGATAAAGCAAGGATGAATACAGAACTTATTTTAAGATGAAGTCACATTCTTAATCTTTGGATTTCATGGATTCTATAAGCTCATATTTTTTTTAAAGTTTTGATAGACTATTGAAGCATTTCTTTAGAAAAACATGTCATAGGACTTTCTCTGAAGCCTATAACAAACTTCCTGTATTTTAAAATACATTTATAAGCTCTGAAAAACCAGAGCTCAAACTTCTAGTCACTGCAGGGCTCTTTTGTTAATTTACTGCAGATAAATAAGATGACAAGTCCAAACATAAATGCCAGCTATCCTAACACTTGTCAAGTTCAAAAATGAAAATGTAGCAATTTTTGAAGATGGAAAAGTGCTTTATTTTGAAGTCTGCATACTTGAAATGCTTACAATCATGAAATGCATTGAATGTCCTGCCATTGCATATCCAGAAGATTAGTAAAAAGATGACTTGCTTTCCTGTTTGATTCCATTCTGGAATACAGATATTTGGTAGCTCGGTCATGCTAGCTAGACATGTATTTACTACTTTGCATATCTGAGCCAAAGTCAGCAAGTAAAGAAAGCAGCTACTTTGACATTTTCCATTTATTGACCTATTCCTAATAGTACATTGCAGAAGAAAAGCAATACTGAAATGTGCTCAATATGCATAAAAGGTGCTTGGTACACAAAAATGAAGTGATTTTTGGTGGGAAGGGGTGGTGGGAGGAAGAAGCGTTTTTTTGTTGGGGGGAGGGGAGTGTGATTTTTAGGTATTCCTTATTCATTCTACCAAGATCAGCATCTGCTTGGAAATGTTCCAACTGCATTTTAAGGTTAAAACCACAGAAATTTTAGACTCAGCTGGTATATTTGCTCAATTTGTAAGGGCAACTCATGCCCATTTCTTTATGTTCCTTTAATACACAAACAAGACTTTAAATTAATAAACTTTTATGTTCTGAATGACTTTATAGAAACATTAGCTCTTTAAGTTTTGAAAGTCAGTAATAAATATGACATGTTTTAATTTCCAGAAATCAAATGTTTTTCCACTAGCTTTCACTCATTGCATTAAAAGACTTTGCAAATTGGGTGTCCAAACTCTGGGCTTTCCTACATGATTGCTTTGTCATTATTATTGCATAATAATAAAACTCTTGCATGTGCACTCTTGTACATCACCAGCAGGCTTTCTTTGCTCTCTTTACTCATCCAGCCTTCACAAACCTCTTTGTTTACTTCTCTGACAAGTGTCATTGAAATTTCTTTTTACCTTTTACAGCAATCACTTATTGCCACATTAACTCAGAAGGTAAACACTTCCTCTTTTCAGCCCCTTGGAATATCACAGTCTTCTGACACATCTATATCATCTGAATCATTGCATCTAGTAGCTAAGCTTAAATTTAAGTTCAGAAACTGAACTGAACTGAATATCTATCCAATACTTATCTAAAACATACAAGTTAATCCAACAAAAATATGTGGCATAGGCTTGCCACTCAATATCCACCAGGAAACCGCAACTAAAAACTACCTAAAAAGACAAGATAAAAATAAAGGAAGGACATTTATCATGAGAATATTTTTATTATCTTTGCAGAAGATTATGGATTCGTTTTTACAACTCAGTGAAATTGCAGATGGTAAACCAAAGCCTCGTGCTCATAAGATGCAGTCTTTCTGATTAGATACCACTAGTATGATCTAGTAGTTAGCATGTTTTAGGCGTATGCATGTGGCAGGAAAGCTGCCTAGTATCAGCTAGTATCCAGTATTTGGTATGTTCTAAAATGAGCCAACTCATTCATTCAAATGAGATTTTTAAGAGGAATCCCTCTCCTCTTGCAATAATACATGGGCGAGAAGGGTCTTGTCCCATGTAAGTTCTGGGCATTGATTCCTTTGTAGCCTTCATGTCCTAATACAGAAGTGTAGTGTCTTTTCTAGCTGAGCTAATTTACAGTTTGCTTGGTGTTTTTGTTTTACTGTTTTGTTTCTTGAATCCTTTAAATGACTGTTATAGGTACATTAAAAGTAAAAATTGATCTCCTTTTTCTATGAAAAGTTTTGCTTGCTTTCTTCCAGGGTTACACTAGGTAGATAATAAAGTTCATACTTTTTACAGCATTGCAATGTGCCAACTATCTGTTTAAAAATGAAAAATATGTCTTTAATGGATTTTTCTGTCAATTACAAAGAATAGGATTGCAAAGTCACAGGAAAATGTCTAGAAAATTGATGGTTATAAAGACCATCTGCTTTCCCAAGGAATTATAGAAATGGTGCTGGATATATTTCTTCGTTTTACAATCCTCAAGTATATTTGGCCTAGTCACTGTTGTCGTCATCTCTCTGTTTATTACAATGGTACGTTAAGGAAACACCAATGCAGAGTGGCTTATAACACTGAGATACTAAAGGAAAAGGGCTTTGGCAATGTTATCTATTAGTGTAACTATATTCCTATTCTACTCCTTAATACTCAGAAACATAAATTTATAAATTAAATTTTCCTGTTAGACCTTTACAGATCCCACAGATAATTGAGTAACAAAACGTAATGTAATCCGGTTTTATAATAAAATGACATAGATTGCTTTCCTAACCTTTTAATTTTATTTTCATTAGTAACCAAATAGGAAGTTTGAAAATTTGAGAATTATACTTGAGAAAAGTAAAAGTCTTCCCAAAGGTCAAAAGGAAGATTTAAAGAAGAGACTGAAAGCATCACAATGTACACCCAGAGTTAGAGAAACATGTCACATCTCCTGATAGATTCACTTCTTCACCTACTAAAAGAAGGCTGCCACATCTAACTTGCCAGTAGGTCAGAAAAGAGGCAAAATGTCCTTCTGTAACACCATGAAGAAACCTCATAAAGCTGGCTCTCCTATTCCACTTTCTATAGAAAAAGTGAAAGGTTGATTCATGAGGCTTAATTCTGCCTATCTCATGGCTTGAAAAGGTTACATGTTACAAAATCTCAGGAATATGGAACCACTGGCGTCTTGCCTGAGGGCAGGAAAAGAGGACTCCCAGACTCCACTGGTTACCCATGAATCTGGGGCTTGTTAGATTTTTGTATGTGGTCTCAATCACACTCTTGGCACCACTTTGGACTTTTTCTATGATAGTCTAAACAGATGACATGAGCCATGGCAGATGAGATGGCATCAGATGGCATGAGAGTGCCATAACTATTGAAAACAGACACATACTAGGTATATGTGGAAGAATTGCTTGAAAAGGAGAAACTCAGAGAAAAAAATAGGACCTAACAGAAGTTTTGGCATTATAGAAGCTTGCTTGGGGTGATACACTGTTGCCACTTCCAGCATGGTTGGTGCATGGACTCTGCTCCTCCACAGTTCCCTCTTCAGCACAATCTGCCCTCCTCACAGCTGCAAAGAGGAGTAACGGAGAGTGGAGAGAACACACTACGACCAAACTCTGTGGTACTCCCTGTATTGTGCTGCTGATCAGATGCACAGAAGCTGCCCAATGAGAGATACATGATGAGATGTCCAGAGCTGAGCCAGTAAGGGTGGCAAATCACTCCTTTCAGATGAACTTTACAAGAACTTTGCTCATTCTAAGCTCATTATAATGTCAAAACACACCTCCATCCCAAAAGTTATCCACCTCTGAGGTATGACCACTCCTCACTGGGCATGTTCTCTAGATTTTCTATTGACTGTTCCTTTAATATTAAGTATGACTGCAGTCACTCCAGCTCCACCTGAATGTGAAGAAGAAGGACAAAAAGTGAATTAAGGAGAAAAGAAGAAGGAAGGAAGATTCCATTGTTACTTCTGGGTCAGTAGACGGACTGAACCCATTTTCTCTTCTCGTCTCGGGACGCTGCCTGAAGAGACTCAAGGCTGAGAGCCCTCTCCCATCTTCTGGGGTGAGTGACAATTACACATTTGTACATCAGAGCTAGCTGAAAAAAAACACGCTGTAGTAGACACTTTCCTGTACTGACATCTGAAACTTGCTCTGTGAATGTTCCTTTGACTAAATCATGCTATTCATGAACTTGAATACTTGTTTGGAAGGCGATTGGACCTATAGTTGACAGACTGGCCATGAATCTGATAATGCCAGAGTCAAGCTTATAGTTGATCATACTATCTGGGAACTCAGTTCACTCCTAGGAAGGCGATTGGACTTACAGTCAAAAGACTGTGAAACCAATACTGCCAGAGTTAGGTATATAGTTAACAGACTAATTGATATTTTCCCCCCGCTGCCCCACCTTTCAAATTGCAACAGTATAACCAAAAGTCTAGCAAAAAAAAAAAAAAGTAAAATGCCATAATGCCAGATAAACCAATGAAGATCCAATCACCGCATATACTGCTCATTGATGAACACTAAACATAGTGATAAATGATAAACATTACTCGTATGGTATAGCAAACTAAATAATAAGCATGTCAAAAGAAAGCCTGGTGGAATTAGTCAAGCTTTATGAGCTATGTTTTTTTTTTTTTTTTTTTTTTTTTTTTATGGCGTGCAGTGATCATCAATATAGCTCGAATTCCTGTATGTTAATCATGAGTAATAAAGGGTTTAAGAGTTAAGACTCTTTCTATCAGTTGAATTACACAGAGTCACAGATTCACAGAATATTTAAGGTTGGAAGGGACCT
>NW_020455415.1:615925-619924 GCF_003342845.1 Nothoprocta perdicaria | reverse complement strand
ACCCCTAATCTGTACTGATGCCTGAGGTTATTCCTCCCCAGGTGCAGGACCCTGCACTTGTCCTTATTGAACCTCATGAGGTTCCTCTCTGCCCAAATCTCCAGCCTGTCCAGGTCCCTCTGGATGGCAGCACAGCCCTCCGGAGTGTCAGCCACTCCACCCAGCTTGGTGTCATCTGCAAACTTGCTCAGGGTGCATTCCGTGCCCTCGTCCAGGTCATTGATAAACAAGTTGAACAGCACTGGGCCCAGCACTGACCCCTGGGGGACACCACTGGCCACAGGCCTCCAACTGGACTCAGCCCCATAGAATTAAAACTTAAGAGTTTGGATTTAGGGCATCAGTAAGGTAAGAAGCAGGAAGTACAGATGTTTACTGTTCTTTGAATTGTCATATAACCATTACGGCCATTCTCTGTGTTAGAGATCTGTCTTTATATCAAATTAATGATATGCAACTTGAAACTTATAGAGCCCCTCTATAACAAGGCACCTGCTACCTTTCTTTGTATGCTGAACGCAACCCAGTAAGAGTGAGGATAGCTAAGTATAACCTGAGATTTGTACTATAAAATGCAAAATGTGTTAATTTGTATAGGTTTAATTAATGTTTCTCATCATGTTGACCCATGAAGTCAAATGCAAATAGACTATTTTGTAGAAAGGAGAATACTGATTGTGCTGTTTGTTGACTATGTAATTGTTTTAAAAATATTTCTAGTGATCTTTTTTGAAAAAAAAATGGAAAAAAATCTATTTATGAAACACTGCCATGGAGCTGCTAGAGATATTACCAGCCAAGACTTTGTTCCCTGCACTTGTTATCATTTGAAATAAATATACAAATTAAATTTTCATAAATTGCATCTTCTGCCTGTTGTTTTCCTGATCCTAGCTTTCTTTATCCCCTCTGGCTTTGAAGGCTGCATTTGATTTCTTCTTCAGAAGATGGAGATTTTCAAGTATTTTCATTCCACATTCCCAGATCAGAGACTAGCTCCTGTTGAAATGGTTCCCTTTATTTATTGAGTTGAATTCTTATTATAATAGTCTGAAAATTGACGGAGACACTCAGAAGCTGCAGCTGCTATCATATCAAATGTTGAAGGATGAACAACTTTTTTAGCCAATGAACAAGAATAAAGAGGTCCAAGATATTCGCACCAGTCATTGTGGTATTAGAAAACAATTACATAACCCACTTATGGATTTGGGAACACTTACTTAACCCACAGAACTACAGAACAACTAAAGCACAGCAACTCTGTGTATGGATAAAAACATTGTTAATTGCTAGAATAATGTAGATAAGAATCTATTGCTTAATAAAAGCCTCAAAGATGAGCTTGATAGAAAAGTGGATTTCAGAGAATTCATTTATTTTGCTAACTGGCATCCTCTGTTTCACTTTTCAGAATGTGTTAATAGCTTTTATATTTAACATGGACCAGCCATAGAGGGTGTTATACATACATATGTTATACATATATCAGATATTAGTAGGAAAAAAAAAAGAGTGATTTACTAGCCTGTATGGAATGACATGACTATAGGCTTTATTTTGAACATACTGTAGTCAGGAAAGATTAGTTCATCTGTTGATGAGACCTTTACTGAAAATTAGTCGAAAATACATATTTGTCTTTAACCTTTCCCTTATTTCAGGAGCAAAACATAATACAATACAGGGTTGAAATTAATGATACTATCATACTTCCTTTTGCTTGTTATCAAATGACATATAAGCATTAGAAAAGGCATAATAAGAGTTAAAACTATATAGGAGTTTCCTTTATACCTCTGTACTATTTTATTTTGCATAACAATATGTGAATATCTTTGATAAAATATATGCTTATATAATATATAATAATAATATGTAATAATATATAATACTGCATATTTAAATTATAGAAACTTTTGTACATGGAGATAATGCCACATATTTTTCACTTCAAAGTGAGTGTCTAATAGAACATTTTGCTGTTACTCACATGAGACACTAGTTTAAGTAGCTGAAAAAATCAGAGGCCACAGGGAGCTGATTCTGGTCTCTGTGCTGACCCATTAATGGTGCTCACCTTTGACTTCTCCTTTAGGAAAGAGATTGAAACTGCAGCTGGAACAGAAAAAGAGCAGTTAAAGAACATTAGCTTTCATAGTCCCTTTAAGCAGTACAGTAATATTGCAAAAACACTGTTTGCCTCTAATTGTTTTGGTATCTAAGGTTTGTGCCCAGTTTTATCTGGGTCTTTCAAAGTCTGTGTTGAAACAAACTTTGACTTTTCTTTCGATCTTAGGAAATCTCAGAGTCTACATTTTAACTAACTATCCCTAAAGATGTTCTCATAATCTACATTTTATAAAACATTCAGTGAAAACTTGAAAGATCTTAAGTTTATTCAGAAGAAAAAAACAGCAGTTACTCTTCATTGGACCACATGACATGCTGCATTTTTAATACACTCATAAGTAAGAAGAATAATATAATCCAAATTAAAATCAACTTAGTTTGCATTATCTGTCCACATAAGGGCTTGTAATGGAAGGATTTTTTTACTGAATGTGCTGAAAATATGCCACTAAGGAGCAACCTCATGGGAATCTTATTTCTGCTTCCAGGTAAAAACATGATTCTATGGCTGTGATAGAAAAAAAAAATTAAGATAAATTTATGAGTATATCTCCTGAAAGTAAATCAGTGTAAAATCACAACACTTACAAAAATATAAGGGTTATTTTCTGGAGATTTTCAGAAATTAACCCAGTGACTTTTTTTGAGGAGCATTATGCAGTGGTGTAGATCACCTTTTGCAAAACCTTCAACTGTGGGATTTTTTTTTTTTTTTTTTACAGATAAATCTAAAAGAACATTTAGGGAGAGGGGAAATTCAATTCTTCTCAACTGTAATGAACCTGACAGATTTTATAAACTGGCAAGGATCAGGCCCAGAATGAGAATCCTTGAAAGAACATATAGATGTTTCAGGGAAGTGCTATTTATAATTCAGTAGGTGATTTTCTTTTTTTTTTTTTCTTTTTTCTCTGACATAGGGTAAAATCAAACTACTTGTTCTCTGTAGTTATACGCCATACTTCGGATGCAATTAAACAGTAAGGGTGACATTCATCTCACCTTTTTTAACATCTATAGTACAGATGCATATGTTGGCTAAGTAAATCACCAGAGGATTCCTTAATAGTCAACAGTGAAAAATAGACACTTCAAGCATGCAGCTTATCTGGCATATTTGAGATATTTAGATGAATCATTCTCCTGGATTTTGACTTAATACATTGATTCTAATAACTAATTAAACTTTTGATAAGCTTAAGAATATTTAAATTTAGTGTCTTAGCCAAGTTCTCAAATGTAATCTTATAGGGCAGAGTCTTCATTTCTTCATCATGTTCATTGATGACATTTAATTTTCCCACCCAACTTAAATGAAATAAACTTTTCCTTGTCTATCTTAATTGAATATTTGTAAATGAAAAGCCCATTATTGTCATTAGCACAGACTGTTCATCCCTCTTCTTTTTTCTTCTTTCATTTCTTCAGTTTTGGCAGGGGAGGAATAGATACTCCTATCAACTGCTTAACATTACTTCTGTCATCTCATTTAGGAGAAAAAGGCACCTAAAGTCTAAAGTTAGAACCTCTAAGGTGAGTGCCTCATATTCCTTACACAGGCAGAAGGGTTGGAATATCCTGGGGTTGCTTAAGTTGGATATTTAAGCAGCTGATGAAAATGGCATCAATATCCTATCAATATCCTATCTTAGATCCAACGAGGAGGAGGCAGGGCAGTAAGTAGCCTTGCCACGCTGGACTTCAGGAGGGCCAACTTTAGCCTCTTCAGAGACCTGCTGGGAAAGATCCCATGGGCTAGGGCTCTAGAAGGAAGAGGGGCCCAGGAGAGCTGGTTAGTTTTCAAGCAGCATTTCCTCCATGCCCAGCAACAGTGCATCCCTATGCGTAAGAAGTCAGGCAGAGGGG